>NC_090273.1:130165291-130489458 GCF_040414725.1 Anabrus simplex
CATATCGTGCATTGTAGAGAAAGGCTGGAGGATGAGGGAGATAAATATGTTGATAGTGTAACATCATTGGCTTACTTGTTCTGTCACCTGCCCCAGTCACTTTTTATGTGGGTATTCTACATCTCCATTCTGCTGTTCCATGATTATTTTACATCACCTCATGAACACCTTCTACACTCTTACTCCAGTTCTCTGGATGTGAACTCCACTCAGTAACTCCTGAAGCAATTGCATGGATTACAAGCCTTTCAATCCCGATATGAAAATGTGGTTCTAATGCTATAAATTGTGTATTTTTGTAAATGTATTTCTTGTCTTGTATGCATCATATGCTGAGTAAATAATAAAATAATTACTGATGATATGTGATTGCAGTTACTCTTCAGTGGAGTTGTCCTCCAGTCAGTGGCATGATTCCTGGTGCTCGTGATGGACACTCTGCATGTATTATAGATCATTGTATGTATGTATTTGGAGGTTTTGAGGAGGAAATAGACAGGTTCTCTCAAGATGTTCATGCTCTGGACCTACGAACTATGAAGTGGAGATACGTCATAACTCAGGTACAATTTTTAGCCTGCTTTCATCGTATGTTGTTGGTGCTGAGGTGTGTAGTTTTATTTTGTTATATCTTCTTTCCTTTTTCTGTACAAGGCTTTAGTCTTCCACCCATATTGGTTACGGGTATCATTTACTATAAGGTGTAAATTGGCAGGGAGAAATTCAAGTGGGTGGGAATGTTTAGTTTGTGCTGACAACTTGGTCTTAATTGCAGACTGTGCAGAAAGCCTATTCTCTAATATCTTGGAGCTTGTAAAAAGATGCAACAAGTATGATATGAATATTAGTATTTCCACATCTAAATTGATGTCATTTGGGAAGAAACCAGAGAGAGTTGAATATCAAATGGAGAATACTGAACAGGAGTAGATGGATGATGTTCAAATCTTCTGAATGTGCATTTTTCCCGGGCGGCAGTATAACACATTGCGTTTCATTGAATTAGCATAGTGCAAGTTTTCTACAAGAAGGAAGTGGGTTCTCTGATAAAGTAGGCCTAATCTCTACATTGCTCTGTTTTCAGATCAACTCTGCTCTACGAGAGTGATAGCTGGGTAGACTTAGCAAAAAGCGGACATGAAAGTAGCGAGAATGATTTCTCACATAGTAGCGGGTTGGAACAATGGTAGCAGGGCACTTACAGTTGGCTAATTAGGAATGAACTTGGTGGTCAAAACTACAACACAGGTGGAGGAAGGTAGGTTAACCAGGAGAATAATGGGCACATCTGTAGAGGGTAAAGGAAGCAGGGAGAGATGGGCACAACCATTATTAGACTCAGTTTGATGATTTAACGATAAGAGGTGTGGAACTAAATAAGGCCGTTAGGTTGATTACAAATACAGGATTGCTCAGGCTCATAGTTCATTCTCAGAGGCTGTATTGAAATATAATGTTGATGAATAAGTTGGTAACATTTTAGCTGTGACATGACGTTGAAACATGACGCCCTCCTTGTCGCACGTGACCTTTTTTGGATGGACACTTGCTCTTGGATGAGGGCTTGGCATTTAATTAGGACTCACCCATTTCTTTTTTTTTTTTTTTTTTTTTTTTTCTTCTTTTTTTTTTTTTTTACAAAGATACCATTTGTCATCACCCATAACAATCCTGGACAAGAATAATGTTCAGTGGTGTTTATGAACTAACTGCTAACTAATATACGGTAATTGTGACTTGTCATTCTGTTTGAGAGTGAAATAAAACTTACTTTTGTTGATGACTAATCAATCAGAAGATGCACAAATGGTTACACGCTGTTGGTTGTTTTCACTTACAAACGGTACCCCCTCCTCCCACCATTTCTGAACTTTTTCACGGAGTGTACAAATCACACAACAGTTGACTAGATCTGTTAATTATATTTTCTAATTGTAGGGTTGACTGATGTGGATCATCATGGATTGATTTGTTGAGTTGGTCTTCTTGAATGTTGATCATCTCGCAGGTTAAAGGATGTATGTCCAACACTTGTCCCGGTTCTCTACAGGGTCGGGTATGAAGGGATATGAATCTTAGTAGCGAGTTTTTACGACCAAATGCCCATCCTGACATTAACCCATCAGGGGAGTTAATGAGATGAAATGAAGGATGTAATATGTGATAGTAGGAAGGGAGAGGGTGAAATCTGGTGCTGGCACATACCCTACTCCTGTTGAATAGCATCAGGGTCTGTTCATTTCCATCCGACGGACGAACCACTGTCAACATCATCATATGTTCTCACTCCATATGATTACTGCATATAGGTTTGGAAATGAATCCAGGCTTTTGGCATGGAATCTATTGATTAGAAATTGTATACCACCACCACTCCTACCCTGCCAGCCAACATTCTGATGGTGAATTTTTTTCGACCAAGGGGACTTGAACCAGCTAACCGCAGTGTCAGGCCATATAATCTTGACGTTTTAATGACCATGGACACAAGGTCTTTCAGGTTGAAGTCAGTCCTTTAACTCTAGAATACTAACATACGTAAAATTAACACATATGCATCATATAACTGCACACTGCTCCTTCCCATGCTGTGCTGTGCTTCCGTTGATCAGTGTGGATGATGTCACTGTAGCATTTAGTTGCATGAGAAGGAGAGAGTGCTGGGAGAGTTTATTTTAAGTAAGTCACTGCGTTGTTGTTGTTGTTGGTGGTGGTGGTGGTGGTGGTGGTGTTTGTTGTTGTTGTTGTTGTTGTTGTTTGGTGTAGGTTTTTTTTACGAATTGTTAGTACTGATGCATTATCGTTGGAACATAAAATGTACATTTTATTTGTATGTAATAGGTACTTGGATGCTGTCATATGCGGGTATGTTGCTCATTGTGGAAGGTTGCTTTATAGTTATTAGGACACAATGGATAAACGCAGAGTGAAATAGGAGGAGTTCATTTGCCGTGTTCTTGACGAGCTGTATGGACAACCGTTACCGGGTGAGTTGGCTGTGCGGTTAGAGGCGCGCGGCTGCGAGCTTGCATCTGGGAGATAGTGGGTTCGAATCCCACTGTCGGCAGCCCTGAAGCTGGAGAAGTTCATTTGCCATATTCTTGACGAGCTGTATGGAGATGAGAAGTGGTAAGACCACCGTTACCGGGCGAGTTGGCTGTGCGGTTAGAGGTACGCTGCTGTGAGCTTGCATCCGGGAGATAGTGGGTTCGAATCGCACTGTCGGCAGCCCTGAAGATGCTCTTCCGTGGTTTCCTATTTTCACACCAGGCAAATGCTGGGGCTGTACCTTAATGAAGGCCACGGCCGCTTCCTTCCTGCTCCTAGGCCTTTCCTATCCCATCGTCACCGTAAGACATATCTGTGTTGGTGCGACGTAAAGCCAATAGCAAAAAAAAAAAAAAAAAAAAGAAGACCGTATAGAAACTGAATCTGAACGCGAACACTCTGCGATGACGATCCGAACTATTCACCCAGTGATAGTGATTCTAAACATAATCTCGAATGTGATCCAGATTTACGAGCTTCTGTTGAAATTCAACAATTTAGCGGCCATCAAAAAGGAAAATCTCAAAAAGGAACTAGGAAGAGAATAACTTCAAACAGCTCCGCTTCAGCCTCTCAACTTCTGGAACAGCTTTTTGTTGACTGTGAAGTGGATAAACTCTTTGGTAAGGATGGGCATATATGGAAAACAACTGATTCAAACACAGAAAAATACCCACACAGAAAAAGAACATAGTTCATACCCAACCAGGACCTACACCGAACGTACTGTAGAAGCTTATCCATTTATGTGTCTTTAATTATTCTCTACTAACAACATAATGCAAATTGTACTTTGTAATTTTTAAATAATATATTACTTCTGGCAACTATGTGGAGTTTGCTTATTGTTTTAGCGTAGGTATAGACATACAAGAAAATTTTACATATGTTAGTATTGGGCCACTACCGAATAATGTTAGTACTCTAGGATTAAAATTATTAAACCGTTTTCATGCTGTTCTCTTCCTGATGGCTGATAACATAGTCTCCGTATACAGTTTTAGTGGTTCGAGGCATCTCAGTTGCTTTTGCTCATCTGTTAAACTCAAACAGAAAAATATGTCAGCACTTGGCTCTCCACCTTTGGCAGTTCTTATAACACTTCACCTCCTTCAGAGCAGCACAATTCAAAGTGTATCTATAAGTGCAGCAGTGGCACTCAAAATGACAAATGACAAACAAGCTCCTAGCTATCTTGGTGGTGCCAGCTTACTGTATATCCAAATGCTACAGACGTCTACATCAACCCGCTATTGTATGTGTGTTTATTTATGTAACTTGTGAAGTGTGAAGATTTCCTGCTAAATCAGGTACAGTCCATGTTAAGGAAATCTGACTTTTAAATTTTCCAGGCAATGAGAGGTATACTTTTCACAAATTTAGTATTGATGCATTGGTGGCAACTGTTTAAGGTTGGTTTTCTCTTCTCAACAAGGTGGCTTTGATTGGAATCCAGGCCTGTACATGTGGGGTTTTTGTGAATAAGTCTTGCATCTCTGTGGTTCAGATTCCACACGGAACAGGAGACCCAGTGGCTACAATCAAAATATATGTCTCATTATTAGGTTCTCTTAAAGGCATGTGGTTTGTTAATGAAGTTTAGCAGTATGTTGGCTGAAATCTATTACTGTTATGAAGATATATGTATTTTCTATAGCCTTCTCTTGGCTGATATAATCTTATTTTGTTTCCTAAAAGAATAATCACCTGGAGTGTATAATCTTTGTCAATGCAACCTTTCTGTTCTTTATTTAGGAAAAATCTGATATTTGTTTTATAAATGTTAGGCTACTATTTGCAATTCCTCTTGCAGGGTGAACCTCCGTCGTATCGTGATTTCCACTCCGCCACTGCTGTGGGGTCCCGGATGTACATTTTTGGTGGTCGAGGTGACCTTAACGGGCCTTATCATTCTCAAGAAGAGGTGTATTGTAGTGATATTATGTACCTGGATACAATTAATGGGAGGTGGTATCGACCTGTCACGACAGGTGCCATTCCCATTGGAAGGCGAAGTCACTCGGCATGTAAGTATCTTTTTTATGTAAGCATTTTGAATTTCCTTAATTACTGAAACTTTATTTTCCTTGGTTATATTATTTCCTCAAGCCCGCCTCGTGGCCGTGATCGTTAAGGCGCTGAAGTCTAAACGGTCTGACACCGAGGTTAGCCGGTTTGAGTCCTGTTGGTCATAAAATATTCACCATCAGAATGTTGGCCAGCAGAGTAGGAGAGGTGGTGGTATACAATTTCTAATCATTAGATTGTGTACCAAAAGCCTGGATTAAATTCCAAACCTCTCCGCAGTGCTCACATGGAGTGAGGGCATATGGCGCTGTTGATGGTGATTCATCCGTCGGATGGGGACTTTAAGCCTTGAGTAGACCCCTTGGTGTTATTCGACAGGAGTAGGCTATGTGCCAGCACCTGTTTTCACCCTCTCCCTACTATCATATATCACGTCATTCATTTCATCTCATTAACTCCTCTGATGAGGTTGACGTCAAAAAGAGCATCCGGTCATAAAAACCCTCCACAACAGATTCATCTCACCTCATACCCGACCCCGTAGAGAAACAAGGCAAGGGTTGGACAAACAACATAATATTATTTCTTCAATTTGTACTAATAATAGATACAATGAACAGTCAGATGCCCTTCGCTTTTGGTTTCTGGAATTTTGTGCCAGTGCAGTGGAACCTCGATTATCCGTTCCCGGAAACTACGTTTTCCCGGAATATGCGTTTAAATTATGTGGTCCCACGAGCATTGTAATTAAATCACATTGTAAAAATCCTGATTGTCTGGTCCTCGAAGAAATGATTTCCCGGATCAACCGTCCAGAAATTTCAGTCCCATCAATGCTAAATCCTCTATCGATCGTTTTTTAATAAATTGTATCTCACGAAAGGACTGCTATGGCATACTTATGGATCTTGGCGTTAATGCCCCGTCATTGCGCTAATTAGAGCATGTACTGTACCGTACTGGAAAAGTGATCGGCAGTGAACTTGCATAAGGGACCATCTTAGCATCACATTCAAGTGGTATTGTTCAGAGAATCTCGGAAATCATAAAGCAGAAAGTGGCCACAATTGTAAGGTGACATGGCGCATTTCGACGGCTCGGCTTGAAGACGGAACGAGTTTCATCAAATGTTCACACTTATAAAACGTCCATATTATGTCCGGGGTTAGATGTTTATATTTTTACTTTCTTTCGATCGTACTGCCGAACAAGTTTTCGGCACTTTCCTCAGGGCACTGTAGAGTAACTGGGCTTTCAGGCAGGAAAGTCAAAGGTACATGTTTCACCCTCCTTACGGGCATCATCAGCCTATATCAATCTTAAAAATAATACATATACTTATAAATTATAGGTTAAAATGTTGAAAAATGATTTTGTAAAATATTATACAATAACATCTAAAACAACGATAATGCACCAAAGTATGTTAAAAGAGAGTGAATTAACAGTTTTGAAGATTAAAACGTGATTAAACATGAAATTTTGAGAGTTTAAAACTAAAATGAATCCATATTTTTTATAATATCAAGACTGTGATGGCCTTGAGTATAAACACAATCATCAAAGGGGGATGTTTCTTCAATTCCCAAGTTGAATCCAAGGTGGTAAAATCGCTGTCAGTTATTTAAAATGGAAGTGTGAATGTAATCAAGCTAGCGTTGCTGTAACAACCTGACGTACCTAATACGCTCCGTACGAAAAATCCTGAACATTTCTTCCAACAAATGTTTCAACGGAATTATCACATCAACTTGACTATCTTTTAGATCCATTCGACTACCACATAATTTCCGAACTCCGCTAGCTTTGACATACGTTTTATCTTTCAGGCAGGAATCGAAACTGCTCCTTCTTAACACAAATTTTTAATTTAATATTATCGTACACGATTATGTTATCAAGACCAGAACAGATGTTGCACCTTACATTAAAAAAGACACCTTACATTAAAAAAGAAAGCCATGGGAAGTCTTGGGATTGCCTATTACTGTTTTGGTCCTAATGTAAGACTGGGAATTTTACGTTTTCATGTTGAAATGCCAAAAACCGCAGTTGTTTTATTTGTACACGTTACGTTTAAATGGTTTGTATCATTTCCAACTCGTACTGACGTGCAGCGAGCGCGCTTTCCAGATGACCTCAAGGTCACAAATAAACGTGATTTCTGAAGTTTTGATGATATTTTTTTCTCTTTCCAATTTGATTGGATTAGTGACAGGCAGAATCTAATATAATGCATTCGAGAACTTTTGAGAATCAATACTTACATTTGAAACCATGTTTTCGAGTTCAGCATAATCTTTAAAAGTCGATGTAGGCCTAATTTACGTGGTACAAGATTTCCATAAACTGACTACGAAGAGTATACCAGAGACCAAATTACAATGGAAGATTACGAAAAGAAAGGATTTCCCCGTCATGCTGGGCGCTTTTGTATTGAATGTACTTTATTTTATTAGATGAGAGAATTAAAAACTACTTGTGGTCGATTGTCGTTTGGCTTGGCATCATGAGATTTTTTTAAAGAGTTTGGCTAATCAAAGTTGCAAACTGAAAGAAGTTTTCACGGGAAACTGACAAAGATTCCTCTGTAAAATTGAATATAAAGTATTGAGATTTTGAACTCGCGTACCAGTAATTAATGCGGTTTTGCGGTCTAACATGCCTGCCTCTCATCCAGAGGCCCTGGGTTCGATTCCAACCAGGTCAGGCAATTTTACCTGGATATAAGAGGTGGTTCCAGGTCCACTCAGCCTACGTGATTACCTTTAATTGAGGAGCTATCCAATCGTGATATGGCGACGTTCAAAACAGTCCCCAAAATCTTTGGACAATTTTTGACGACATCAACAACAAAACAAGGGACCACCGTCCATACCTGTATCTAGACCCCAAGGTTGTAATACATAATAATAATAATGGTATTTGCTTTACATCCCATTAACTACTTTTTCAGTTTTCAGAGACGCTGAGGTGCCAGAATTGAGTCCCGCGGGAGTTCTTTTACATGCCAGTAAATCTACCAACATGAGGCTGGGGTATTTGAGCACCTTCAAATTTCATCAGACTGAGCCAGGTTGTCTTACTAGCGCTAGTACCAGTGAGATATTCCTAAATACACGGTGCGGGAGAACGTGAAGTGCCAAATAATTATTTTCTCAACGGATAGAGATCTTTCGTCCCATAGCACAAAGCCCATGCCTGTTTGCCGATGGAACGTTCAAAACAGTCCCCAAAATCTTTGGATAATTTTTGTATTTTGTATTTCCACTGGTATACGACTTGACCATAATACAGGATGAAAAATCTTACACAGCAATCTTCTGAAGCACTGAACATCCTCACAGAGTGCGCCGATCTCTCTGGCCTAAGACGGAGCCTCGGCCTGCAGGAAACACTCGAACGCATACTAGCCGATGATGCGACTACTGCTGATCTCGTCATCCGCTTTATGTGCGACAGTGGACTTATCAAGGGTATATAAATTACAAGTGCACTGTTACTCAGGGAACGTACGTTCCCTTTTGATTCGTTAGTAATCTTTTCGGCCTAATTCTATAATAGTTTTTTTTGTTTTATTTTGTACTGCGTTTCCAAATTCCTTTGTTGAATAAATAATTTTGTTTTATATTTTAAATTTCCTTTCCACTAATTTGTTCAGAGAGGATGATTACCTCGTTGTACTTCCTCTTAAAACAAAAATCACCACCACCATCTGAGGCACTGACTATTGCAGGCCAGCAGAAAAAATTTATTTTGGACCCTGAGAAGATTTTAATGAACATTGAGAGCAGTAATTTATTTATTTATTTGTTTGTTTGTTTGTTTGTTTGTTTGTTTGTTTGTTTGTTTGTTTATTGATTTGTTTGTTTGTTTGTTTGTTTGTTTGTTTGTTTGTTTGTTTGTTTGTTTGTTTGTTTGTTTGTTTGTTTGTTTGTTTATTTATTTATTGGAAGTACACAGGCAGTAAGCCCAATACAGTACCTTCTTAACACAACAGTCAACAGTACTTCTAATGCATACATGTCAGTAAAGATAAATACACATTAATAATGCTGAAGATAATAAAGACAAGGAAGAAGAATGAATGGAAAACACATACACAGAGACAATGACAATCCAGAGTACAACAATGATTATTTCTACACTATAAAAATACAAGAATTGCAACAAAGGTATAAATAAAGTAGTAAGTGACTATATTAATAAATAAGTTAAAGAGCACCTATTATATAGAAAAGGAGTCTGAATTTATAAATTAGAAACACAGGCCTTTAAATGTATATTAATGACAGTGTGTGATTCTGAAAATAAATCTATTCCTGCAGCAAATGTGTTATAAAATCGTAGCATTTTAATAAATGGCGAGTTCAAGTGATGAGATGTTCTAGATCTTGGAACTTGAAATACTGTGTTCATGCGAGCTCCAGCTCGTGGAACATGAAAGGAGATAAAATTGAGCAGTCCTATGGAATTAAATTTATTTCTTACGATTTTGTTTAACGTTTTTAGAGAAATAATGATTCTTCTGTTGCGCAACGACGTGAGGTTAAAGTTACTTCTTAAATACCGTGTTGATGTATCAAAAGGGCAAAATGTCTTATTTGTTTTATAATACAGATACCGCAAAAACTTGTTTTGAACAACTTCAATAGTATGTATTTGTTCGTTAGAACACGGGTCCCAAATTACAGATGCATATTCTAATTTACTCCTAACAAGGCTAGTAAATAACTGAATAACAGTCGATGATTGAGCAAATAATTTAGAACTCCTTATTATAAAACCAAGCATACGGTTGGCATTGTTCGTTATTTTTGTAATATGGGCTTTGTAATATGGACTTGTATTTCCTGAATCTCAGATTTGTGCTTGCTTATTCCATTTTACGCAGACTATTTGGTGGCGTACTGTGATGAAGTGTGGTCTCAAAAATGGAGAATCAGGAGGTACGAAACTTGGTTGGCATGTTACTTGCAATTCCGTTCATGCCACTGGAAGATATTGTGATGTTACCATGTTATTATAACAACATTAAGTTACTGTTTGTTTTAACATCCCTTCAAATAATAATGGATTTTAAGAGACAATGGAATGTCAGGAAGTTTGCCCTGCAGAAGTTGTTTCAAAGGCCTAGTAACCATCACTATGGCGTTGTTTCATTTATGCACTCTCAAGTACCACTGACCTCACCTTACTAACTCTGCTCCTAAGGTTGGCTATTGACTTTACTGATATCCTTGAACTCTTACGGCTGGGAAAAAAACAGAACTACTAGCCACTTCCTCTGGTGTTTGTACTTGACCACTGGCAGGTGGTTGAATTTGATCACTGGTATTAGCTATTGCCACATGTGGCTAAATATGTCCACCAGTGGTCCACACTTCGCAGAGATTTTCTCTAACCCTGTGTCATAGCAAAATGGACTCCGATATGGAAGCCATTGTTTGACAGATTTTTCTAATGTCTTCGTTGTGGTTCCAAGTCTTGATCAGGGTTTCCATGACTCTAATTTTGGTTGTAAGGTTTGTTTTCCTAATTTTCTTCTTAATTATTCCCCACAAGTTTTCAGTCGGGTTCTTGTCCATACTATTTCCTGACCATGGAAGCACTGAAAGACTTAAATCTTTCAAAAACTGCGTTGCTTGGCTTTATTGCACAGTGCACTCTCATGCACAAGGACAACAGGATTTCCCCCAAACCATTCCTTTATCTGGGAGAGTCGCTTTGTGAGGACTTCTATGTATTGGTCGTGTTTCATACTACCTTCTACAATGTAAAGTTGTTCAGTGCCATACACAGACTTAACGCTCCAAACCAATACTTTTTTTGGGGGGGTGTTCTACATTCTACAGTCTGTTGAACATATTCTTGATGGAACTCTTCTTCTGGACTCCTCCAGATAAATTGACTGCTTTCTTCAGCAACTTCAAACACTTGATTCCTCACTAAAGCATACCTGAAAAGAACTTTCAATTGCTGCAGTTAATTGTCGGTGTTATTAAAACATGCAGGTTAAAAATTAATTTTAACAATCTAGAAGGAGGTTTTTAAGGTTTCTGTTGGATACAGTTCAGCCAAAGGGATACCCTCTTATAATCAAACTTTGAGAATAATTGCTTATTTAGACTGTAACTTACCTTCATCCAATCCTCAGAAGACCATTGTCGCAGTCCCTTTGCCCATTCCAATCTAATTTTCGCCCTGGTTGGTATGATTTTTGCTTTCCTTGTTGGCTGCCTAACTTTCCGCCCCGCATTGTATAGAGTCCTTCTCACAGTTCTCGTTGATATTTGTATACCACCAGCTGGCAGTGATTTTCTCAGGTCAGTAGTAGAAGTGCATTTACATGCCAATCATACAAATTTTCTTACACCTCTGGGGCTCAACTTTGCATTCTGGCAAATTTCATTGTTCTTGGACATTTTTTTTTCTACTCACTGATTTTGAAAAATATTGAGCCTTATTGCAATTTCCTGTTGTGTGTAGCGACCTTCATTAACAAAGTTCTTGCAATGGCAATTTTTCTCAGTGACAAATCACCAACTACAAAAACAAACTCACAAGAGACACAGAAAAAACGGCTCCTTGAAACAGCCAACTCCGACTATCAAATTATGCAGAAATACCAACCTATGACCTGAAAATTCACAAAATGTAGTTCAAAATGCACATAGATGTATTCCACACATTCCTAAAAATGTCCTATAAGAGGTGATACCACCTATAAAGTACACAAGCTAATTGAGCTAGTATTGAGAACTAATTTGTCTTTAGTCTAATAATTTGGCCACCTCTGTACTTACCAATTTGGACATTCTTTCTGTGTCATCTGGAACATTTCTTCAAAGTGGTTTCTAGGCTTTATTGCACAGTGCACTGTCACTGTGATTATGGCATGGTCATAGAACATCAAGATTTTTGCATGCCCTTCTATCTCAACTCGAATCTTGGATCATATTATAGTGTGATCCACTGAGCAAAATAAAGTTTTGCTGTTTTATGCAGCAGTTAGTTATAGGATGATAAAGGTGTGTTTTGTTTTTGTTTTTTTTGTTTTGTTTTTTACAATCGGAAGCTGAATGTGTCTGGAATATACAAATTGTCTGCTAATTTTGACATACCATACCATACCATACCATACCATAATGTTCATTTTTCAAGGCATGTACTTATAACAAAATATCTTAAAAGGAGATTTCTTAACACATTCTTGTACTGCCATACACAAAAATACAGTAGAAGTCCGCTATAGCTAGTACGGCGTATAACGAGAACTCCACTATAGCGACGATTTTTTCTGTCCCTTCAAAATTTCTATATATCGTGTATCGTCCTTTGGTTACAACGAGAGCCCTATCACTGACACATCCGTTATTATGAACGATTAAGCGCGTGCAATTTTTTCCTTTACCGGTATTTATACACCCCAGCGATGATATTGCATGTGATCAATTACCTTCGGCATCGTTTCCTCTCTATGTGCACTAGCGAGTTCTCTCGTCGACATTCAAAGGCAATTACATGTTATAAATCTCATTTTTGGTCCATATTAAAAATTTATTGTTTTTGAATTCAAAGGCAAAGTCGGAGTCGATTAGTAATACCCGTCGACTGCTGTTCCGTAAAGTAAATTCTAAATGAAAGAGAACATATTTTCGTAATAAATGCGTAAATAACGTGTCCGATAACGGTTGTTAATAATAATAACTTAAATGTTTCCACCTTTTCAATACAATATATTCACAAAATTACAAAATTATACGGTACTAGTTTCGACCCATCTAGGGGTCATCATCAGCCGTATTGGAGCAAAGATCATTTGTGGCGAAATCCTAAGACTTATATATTGTTCAATACGGACCAAAAACATGAAATTCATAACCATCAACGGTTGTTAACTCGTTAAAAATTAAGGCTGACTGAACGACCGCTTAATTTTGAGACTAAATACTGCAATTAAGTAAGAATGGGATACACCTCGAGATATGGCTGAGTGCTTAATTGATTTCAGAGGTTAGTTTATATTTTCCCACGTCTGGTTAGATTACGGAAAGGCTATTATGAAAATTTATAGCGAGAAGGTTATCGTTTCTCTACTGACGCTTGAAGTGTGTTTTCATCATACTGTGCCCGTTCGCACGTCCCACGACAGATTACAAAATGGCGCCGACCGAAGGTATGGGCCTTGTAATCTAAAACAAGCAAGGAATAGTCACCTGCTATGATGTCTCAGAGGTCCATATACTTCACGGAATGGTCATGTATTCTAGTAAAACGGACAGTGGACGGTCTACAGTATTGTTTTCAAAAAAATAGAAAAAACATTATTATTAAATAATCTTCATCTTGAATTTTCACGACATCGAGAGCGGACGCAATTATCGTCATCGGATATTTCTTTTGGAGAAGCAAAGGATTGCATAAGAGAAAAGAAAGAATACAACGATTGAATAAGAATAAAATATAAGTCTTCGCCTGAATTCAAAATCAGTTGAGACGAAAATAAATGTACTGAAGTCGTTACGTAAGAAATCGCGGATACGACGAAGATACGAAGAAAAATAAAAATAAATTAAATTAAGGATAAACGACGTCAGAGAAGAATACTGAAATGGCAGTATATTGCAATATTATCTTCAACATTGTGACTGTCAAGAAGATGATCAAGATGATGTGCTAAATTCACATGATGGACCGATCTGGGAACAATTCATCTTACCATACGACCTGGAAATGACGAGGAAGGCGACGGGTAACCATCCGACCGAGCCATGACGTAGGAAGGCGACGGGTAACAAGATTGTACTACCAGAACGAAGGAGCGGATGACGTTCCAGATGTCTAACCCCTGACCGAACCGAAGACCCATCTACATCCAATGGGAATGGAACAGCTGGACCAGGGACAACCATGAGCGAGCTAAGTCATTCATAACATTTCATTGCATAATTTTTGGTTTGCTTACACATGTACCTTAGGTATGTGCTGATGGCAATTGTAGACCGATAATATAGCAATGCAAGTGATGATTACCAACAAAGTGTAAGATAATTAAGTTCGAAGTTACGATTTAATAATATAGCAATAGTTTATGCTATATCGACCTGAACATTTGAAAGAAGCGTGAGGTTTGTAGAGAAATATGAAACAGCTGATTGAAATGACATACTGGGAGATTATAGAGATTTCATTGAAGTAATGCATGAAGTTGACGTCACGTATGGTTGTGCGCGGTGTAGAAAGAAACATGGAATTACGCATTTGTTTGGTTCATAGAAAGGGCATTGAACTTCGTATGTAAGTTATGAGAATCTGCGACTTGTAAATTTTATTAAGAATCTGTGTGGTATTTTATCGTAGTCGTCAAGTTGGGAAACGCGATATATTTTTATGGAGGCTACGGTGTTTATATAAAATTGATGTTGTAATGAGAATATGAATATGGTAATTAGATGAAAGTTTCGAGTTATGTATAGTGATTTGAGAAGGTTTTACGCGATGCAGGACCATCATGTCCCTGCAAGTTAAGTTGTGCCACACTACAAGTGAATTATATGATTAATTTGCGTAAGAGTGCCCACACCGCAGGAGCTACATAAGCCAAGGTACGAACTGGATTTATTAGTATAGATGTATGCTCGTGACGAAATTGTATCTCAGTATAGATGACTTATTATGAACATTAGAATTATACGACTTTGAATAGCTGTAGTTAACCAGAAGCATTACGATACCAATATATATGAGATTATGTTTTCCAAACCTCGCAACTTAGCGCTTCCATGTTAATTGCAAGAGAGTAAAGTAGCTTGCATTGTGGTTGAATGTTATTGAAAGATAACTAATAAAAGGGACATTGAACCTATTAGGGTATGTGTGAGAAAGCCAAAGATTAAGCTAAAGTTAGATAGATAGCTAGATTGGTTAGTATTCTCCGTTTTGAACATACATTTCTTTAACGAACTTCAGCTAGGGAAAGGCTAGAGTAGGAGCCGTATTTAACTGGCATTAGGAAAGAATGCCTTAGTTCGTAAGGCGTTTCAAGGCACAACGAGATCGTTGCAATAAAATCATGTCTTCGGATTTTATTAAAACCTAACTTAATATACTCAGTTCTATTTTAGTTTTCCTATAATTCACTCAGAACCACTTAAACGTATTCCAATTAATTCACACTTAATGTATTAGTGTATTTGAAATGCATTGCGGCTGGATATTGTATCCAAGTGAGATTGTTTAAATACGACTAAAGAAAGTGAACTTTCGGAATGAGTTAATTGGGTCGATGTTATACTTACATTTCAAATGCGAGGTGGACCACAGATGTGTCCAGTGAACATTGTAAATGAGCAAATATTGAACTTCAACTTCACAAAGGAACTGATCATTTTAACAATTTAAATACTCAATATTATCTTTTGTTTGTCATACGAGCCAGCGCTGACTCATTTTCATTACGTATTTTCAATTATTTTGAATAATGCGTTGCATAATATGAAGTTAGTTATTTAATATTTTATTAATAAATATTTTGTTATTTTTCTAATTGCTGGTGTCATGAGTTCTTTAATTACTGTCTAGATTGTAAGTTAACTACTAGCTAAGTAAGGTACCGTACAATTAAGTGTTTATTTAACCATGGCTAGTTTCTCTCGAGGTCAAACTCTGATAAGGTTGCCGGCGATGATTATCATTATGTCGTGAGTAACGATAGGTATCACCCGTGAGTTGGAATTCTCTTGGACTCACGTAAAGCGAATTCTACCGTAGGATTACATGTCCTACTTGCCATAAGTAAACCCTGAGGTATCCGCTGAGCGACTCCATTTCGTCAAACTAGGCTGCCCAACGACGAGTTAGAAAATGGAGGTATCGGGCAAAGAATGTTTAACCCGGAGCGGTTGCAATACGTATAGTACGGTTAAGTTAGCATAGGTGACGCTGTTTGAATAAGAAAACTGAAACGTTTGCAACAAAATGCGATCAGTCATCTTCAGTACGGAATAGTTTCTCACTTTGTGCATTTCCGAACTCTCTCGTCGAAATTCAAAGGCGATGTTAGAGTTGATTAGTAATACCCGTCGACTGCTGTTCTCTAAAGAAAATTCGAAATGAAAGGCGATAACACGTTCTCGTAATAAATGCGTAAATAAGGTGGCCGATAGCAGTTGTTAACTCGTTAAAAATAAAGACTGAAGTAAACGATATCTTAATTTTAATGTTATATACGGAAATTAAGGAAGAATGTGATAGGCCTACACCTCAAGATATGGCAGAATACATCACTGATTTCAGAGGATATTTCATATCTTCTCGCGTCTAGTTAAATTTTGGAAAGGCTATTTACATGTAAATTTTTCACGAGGAGGTATCATTTCTCTACATGCGTTTAAAATATGTTTTCATTATACTTATACGGTTAGGTTAGGTGACGCCGTTTGAAGAGGAAAACTTTAGTGTTTGCCACAGAAACCTCTGGAGTGATACCGTATCTTCTCCAAATCCAGGACTTTTTTTCTCAGAAACTCATGCAAAAACTCAAGGGTTGTCTTACATTTGCGGCCTAACAGTAAGATAATGGATACCTCTGGCAACTACAGCGGTTACCACGCTGCTTCTTTTCACACGTGCCCAAAACGCGTTGACAATAAACGACCGCCCCTTTACTACAGCCTACATCGCTAGCCGCAACAACCGGTTGTAGAGTGCCTGTGTGTAACGTCACTGGATCTCGGGAAATAGTGAAGAGAGTATGGCATTCATTTAGCCTCTACAAAAACGTTTCTCAAATCTGCAGAATGGCATCAAAACATACGAGCCTTCGAATTCTTAGAAAGGCCATTGCTACTCAGTGGCAGAGTTATAACGCGTCTATTATACTTGACGCTTAGTGAAATTAAGTTTTATAGACAGCAGGAATATTTTTGTGATGGACAGTCGTATTGTAAAAATACGTGGAAAAGTTATTGACGGCAAATTTTCAACGGATTCTAGTCGATATTATGATGCCAATTTTAAGTTAATGGTTATAAAACATTTGGAAATGTAGAATTATTGTGCAGCCACAAGAAAATACGGCATAGGCCTAACTAAAGCAAATTTTTCGCTGTTATGAATTCTCGCTATAACGGACTTCTACTGCATACTTCTGCAGTCTAATATTTTTTTTTTCCAGATAATATCAATGAAAGATTAAATTTCCCTGGACTGATAGAGCAGTGAGAAAAAATACTTGCCTGTGTAAAGAGCCCATTCCTACTAACTTTGCTCTTGAAATATATATTGGTTTAATGTTGTGATTTTTTTATTTTTGCTAGGCAAATTAAAACAAGTTGTGTTTCTTTTTCTCTTACAGTTGTGTATAAAGGATATCTGTTCATCTTCGGAGGATATAACGGATTGTGTGATGAGCATTTCAATGATCTATACAGATTTTCACCAGGTAAGATTTTATGAATGATCTTCATATCATTCATGATGTGGATGTAATCACATCCTAGTTGATAAACCATGAGTAGAGGCATGATAATATTGCAACCGCAATAAGCACAATGAAAATAAAAACCATTATTTTAATGCATTTTTTCAGTGTTCCTTACATCTAGTCATAATTGCACCCCTTTAAAACCAGTTCCGTTATTGTGAATTAATGCTATAAGCAGATAAAACAAAAATAGAATGATTTTGAAGATTACATAATATTTTGACATAGAATATATCTATAATTTCAGAACCATGCTTGAGCTGATAAGCGTTACAGGAAACTTCAGAGTTTTAAAATCGAAATAATTTTTAGATAACACATGCAACGACTGCACCCAGTACCTCATTGTAAAGAGAAGGAATCAGTATGCACAGCAACAAGTGTCTGATCTCGGCATGAGATATGCAAGTAATGCAATAGTGCCACCACCGTGAGATGTAAAAATTGCCATGCCGCATGGCTAACAATTAGTGTAGTTCTCAACTTGGGCATGCTAGCACGTTGTGCGAGGTGTAATTTGTTTCTTCTAAGTAAATTCTACAGTTATATGGCGAAAAAATTAAATACAGCCAAAACTAGTTAGAACGTTTTTCTGGAGACCAAAAAAAAAAAAAAAGTCATAAAGAGGGAATGTACCAAAAAATGAAAAAACCGGGCAAATTGGCCGTGCGGTTAGGGGCGCGCGGCTGTGAGCTTGCATCCGGGAGATAGTGGGTTCGAACACCACTGTTGGCAGCCCTGAAGATGGTTTTCCGTGGTTTCCCATTTTCACACCAGGCAACTCGAGACATTTCCAGAATTACAGCACGTGAAATGATGTTCATGCGCAGAACAGCAGGCTATACAAAATGGGATCGTATAAGAAATGAAGATGCACTTAAGGAACTGAATGTGAAACCAGTAATCAATTACATCTATGATTACCAAGAAAACTGGAAACGTCTCGTTCAAAGGATGGAATTTGGAAGACTACCAAAGGAGATCCTACGCTGCCAACCAAGAGGACGCAGATCTATAGGACGTCTAACGAAGCGATGGAAAGAAAATGGAAGACCGTAACGGGCCACACTGCCCAATTCTTGGAAGGATGATTATGATGATGCATCATGTATACAGGGGGGTCCAGATAAAGTGTTACAAGCATATGCAGTAGAACCTTGATAATTCGAAATCGGTTAATTCAAAATCTTGCCTAATTCGAAGCAGCTTTCGTTCCCGGAAACATTCTACTGCTGATAGTCGGTAAGGCGGTACATACACAGAAGGAAAAGAAACCCCAAAAATATAATTAAATATGAACACTACAAGATAAAATAAATTAACGGGAATTAGGAATTAATATGTGACAGGAAAACATTTCACTAAAATTCAGGTGAAACCTCTTGTGGTCTATAATTTTATAAATGGGGTTGTTACTTTTCAATTACGCATACCCGAAACGTTAGATAAATACAAACCAATTTGCCTGTTCAAAACAAGAAGAAATGCGAAATAACAATAACTCATAATACTTATTTGGAAGCAACCTTCTTAAAATTCACTACCCTCACTTTTAAGAAACAGTTAGGCGACATTATCAAGATACAAGAAGGAACCCGATTTACTGAATACCCGAACTAAAATTAAAAGAATGCGAAGATGGACGCTTTTAGAAGTCCACACACCCGAAATCTTCAGACCCGAAGTTGGTACATTATCTTCCGTGGAATCTGGAGGCCAAAAGAAATAGAATTGTGAAGAGACTTACATGTTGGTTCAAGCTGCAGAAACACATTACAATTGTCTACTCATGTAGAAGCACTAGTAGCTACCATATCCAGAAGAAAAGTAAATAAATAAGAGGATGTTCTTGTTCAACAAAGAAAGATTTCCGAGGGCAAAACCCTCACTCAAATTCCAACTATCCAGGCTCCATATCGTAGATGGGAACCAGATCCTGGGGCGGAGCAAATACACCGCCTTCCTTCATCTTACTCAAGCCACGACTCATGGTGTCCCACTGCTATAAGCTATAACCAGCATGGCCCACCGACAGGAAAGAGAGAGTGAGAAACTCGCTCTCAAGGTGACACCACAACTTAGGACACGGAATCGTACCAGACCAAGTTTGAGTACAATAGAAGAAAACATTAAAGCAATATAAGCACATGGGCTCCATGTCGAAGATGATAACAAATAAACAATGTGAGCAAAGCCATGCGGGACGTAATCGTGGAATACAAGGCAGAAATAATTTCCGAATGATACCAATTTCTATAGCATGAATGCAGTTTCGAAATATGGTTGGGGAGAGCTAAAAACACGTCACCAACATGACAACATGAAGTACGGTTTTGCATGTTATTTAAATTGTTTAATTCGAAATACGGATAATTCATAATTCGAAGAACAATGTCGGTTCCGTTACCAAAATTCAGACTTTTAATTTGAAACTGCCTTTACATTTTAAAAAATTGTATTTTACAGAGTAATTTAAATTCAAAATTTCTCCGCGTCATGAAAGAGCGCGTCTTCCGGAACGTGAAAGAGTAACTTTGCGCACTTTCACCTACTTCGACGTGTCTACAGTGTGCTTCATATCTGCTATGTTTGAGCGGAATCGTAATTATTTTATATTCAGCGTTTTTAGGGCGCCACAATATCACGTAGCAGGCAGTGTGCGGAGAGGTAGAATCCACGAAAACTGGCGATGGTGACAGTTGGCAAAAAAGCGTGGCTTATAGCCTATAATCAATTAGCACGCACCAAACAATATTGTCAGTGCTGGTGAAACTGCATTGTTTGATTGTTTTATTTTTTTAAATGCTGAGGCCAAACGGACTTATGGTTTTAAAGGAGAGAATTGCCAGCCGGGAAATGTACTGTGTTGTTATGCAGTGCAGAGTGCACACTGCACACGGAAGCGAGGATTCTTTCCCCTGTCATAGGAAAGTTCAAAAAGCCACGATGTTTTAAGGGCATCGGGCACTTTCCATGCCAGTACAAGGCATCTAAAAATGCAGACAGTACAGTAATCTAAAAGATAAAAGCATTTGCATAGGGGAGCTGGCATAATTTTTCCTCGTCTTTGAATCGGGTTTTTCTTCCTTTCGTTGTGTGAGGTTATGTTTGTCATTGTTTTATACAAGAGCATTATTTGAATAATGTAAATGCTCCTTGTTGGATAAATTTCTGAAATAGTGTTTTCCATGTCATTTGAAAGGTTTAAACTGAGAATCAAGGTGATTGCATGCATTAATGGGTCTTAGAAGTGCCATGGCGGGAAATCTTACAAATATGATTACTGTACTGTTGTAATGTGGCCGGAAGCTAGAGACTTTCTCCCCTCGTCATAGGAAAGTTCGATAAGCCGCTATGTTTTAAGGGCATCGAGTACATTCTATGCAAGCACAAGGCAATTAAAATGCATACAGTACAGTAATCCAATGAATAAAGCACTTGCACACGGGAGCCAGTATAGACTTCTCCTCGTCTTAGAATCGTGTTTTCTTTCTTTTGATTTCATTGCACGAGGTTAGGTTTGCCGGTGAGTTATCCAAGTGCATTATTTGAATACTGTAAATGCACATTTTGGAAATAGTTTTTTCCATGGCATTTGAGAGCTTTAAACTGCGAATCAAGGTTAATTGCATGCAGTTACAGGTATTAGAATATAATATATATATAGTGTCGCCGCAAGGGTTGGCATTTCTGAAGTACGTGTTGGCGGTTAATTCGAAATCACGTAATTCGAAGTCCGATTTTTGCGTCTTAACGACTTGGAATTAACAAGGTTTTACTGTACTGTATCTCTTAAATTAATAGATAAAGCCGAATTATTAGTCTTCGAAATGTTATTGGTCGAAGGGGCCATCCAGATTGTAATATGGGCATTACCGTATTTACTCGCATATTAGACTGCCTCATGTACTAGGACACCCTCCCTCAATGGCTTTTTGAGACAAAGGAATTGAAAGATATAAATCTTGCATACAAGACCACGCCCCTCACCAACCGTAATTTGTGAGAGAAGAACAACGATTCTGCTTCGAAGCGGGTACAAGCCTTACTGCAGTTCCAATGACATCACACAAATTTGTGAATAGTTTTGTCCGTACGACCCTGCAATAGAAACACGCGTCATAGTCATGTGGTACATCTGTGTTTCATAGTTAAGATATGTTGCCTCTATCTCTATAGAACACTTTCCCGCCTTGTCAGTACTTTACATATTTTATTATATTTAATTACCGTACATGTTTCGAGAGCCAACTACTCTCTTCTTCCGCGGTGCCAAACATTAATTCATCTTTGGACTTGGTGCATTGGTACAAATAGAACAATTATATATAAATCTTGAAATTGTTACAATATTTGTCTGAATTTCACATTTCATTTACTTACTATGTCATTTGTTACAGACTTTAAACTAGAATTTTCAAACCGAGCTCGATAGCTGCAGTCGCTTAAGTGCGGCCAGTATCCAGTATTCGGAAGATAGTAGGTTTGAACCCCACTGTAGGCAGCCCTGAAAATGGTTTTCCATGGTTTTCCATTTTCATGCCAGGCAAATGCTGGGGCTGTACCTTAATTAAGGCCACGGCCACTTCCTTCCCACTCCTAGCCTTTCCTGTCCCATTGTCGCAGTAAGACCTATCTGTGTCGGTGCGACGTAAAACAACTAAATACAAAGTATGTTACAAGTGTTTATTTATATATCCACCTATTCAATACAAAGAGATCTTTTTAGAAATTAAATATTATTATAAAATGTTAAGGGATATGTTTCGCCCATATTAAGGGCATCATCAGCCTCAAATTCAAACCTGTATGGTGAAAAATCAGGATCCTGATTGCTCTTACAAGCCATAAAAAGAGGATATCATTATAGGTGTCAGGCTAAACATACAAAATATTAGAATGTCCTTGGCTAAAATTGCAGTATCAAGCTGCATGTCATAAGTTCACATGAATATACTTTCCGGAGCGTTGAAAAACTTCCTGGGGTAGGGCAGTAAACAGCTGTCTTTATAATGAAACAGAAATGTGCCTCCTTGAAGATGATAAGAAAAAGCAAAGCTGATACACTGTTACAGATGTCAATATCGTATGTTGTGATAAGACAACAGATCTCTTAAATGGATCCTGATTTTTCACCATACAGGTTTGAATTTGAGGCTGATGATGCCCTTAATTTTAAAGTTTTGGTGGAGACTAAAGGACTTGCCAATATCTGGCCCTGTTCTGCAAGAAAAGGCGGTGTATTTCCAGAAGGAGGTTTAATGAATGGGACCCTAAATTTACTGCCAGTGCTGGGTGGCTTCATCGGTGGAAAGAACGGTACGGAATTAGGCAGCTTAATATCTGTGGAGAAAAACTGTCAGCTAAATCCGATGAGGTTGTGAAATTTAAAAAGGAATGTCAGGTAATAATACTTGCTGAAGGATTAACCGGTTAACAGATTTTTAATTGTGATGAGACTAGGCGAAATTTCAAGATGCTGCCATCAAAAACTCTCGCAGCCCAAGCCGAGACGTCTGCACCTGGCTACAAGCGTAGTAAGGAAAGATTTACTGTTCTTGCCTGTAGTAATATTACTGGGTACTTACAAGGAAAATTGCTTATGATTGGTAAAGCAAAGAAGCCTAGGGCATTTATAAAAATATTTCTGTTAATGCTCTTCTAGTCCATTACATGAATCTGAAGGCTGCCTGGATGTCTGCGGACATCTGTAAAGACTGTTTTGTTACACAGTTTGTTCCAGATGTAGAAAAATTTCTAGCTTCAAACACTCTCCCTAGAAAACCTCTTCTTCAACTAGACAATGCTCCATCACCCCCAAATGAACAGCAACTTAGAAGTTGTGACATCAAATTCACGTTCCACTCTCCTAACGTGACGTCATTATGCCAGGCAGTGGACCGAGGTGTACTGGAAACACTGAAGACGAAATATCGGCGGAAACTCCTTTCATCCTTGATTGTTGGCAAGTTTCTTTTCGTAAGATACTTGGAATGTTTTCGTTCAATACTGCATGTACTGTGCAATTGAACTCATAATTCAATAAATAGAGTGCTGTAAAACATGTTCTTGTTTTAGTAATACAGTACGGACTTCCTGTTTGTTTTAGTTAATTTTCAAAGTAATTCTGTATTATCAGATATTTTCGCTGATCCGACATACTCCAGGTCCCGTTTGGGTCGGATAATCGAGACTCTGCTGTAGTTTAAATTCGTTATTTATTATTGACAGCAGAGAACAAGAACATGTTTGTTTATTCAGACTAGTGCAATAATATTTCGTTCATGGTTAAATTTGACAACCAATCGAACTGAAGAATTTGACAGTTATAAAAGTAGCTAGCATGGTTATCACGTAACCGGCAGCATAGTAGCAGCTCGCCCCATAAGGTCTTTGACAGCAAGGAGGACATATTGTTTCGTTCAGACCAAAGTTACATCACTTTAATTTGTGGATAAATTAGATGAAATGAAGAATTGGACGGGATTAAGAGGAGGAAATTCTAATTCATGTGAGGTATCGGAATTATAGCAGACTTAAGGAAAGAAGAAGAAGAAGAGAGTAGAAAATATTTTAAGAGAGCAACTAACTTTATAGATGTTATTTATTATTTTACGAATTGGCTATTTATTATTTACGATTTTAAAATAGTGGCTTACTTTATAGATGTTATTTATTATTTTATGAATTGAAACTGTTTTAATTTAAATGGCAAAGTAAATGTTAAATTTAGACACGAGGAAACATTTTATTCTTTTTAAATGTAATTAAGGACTAAAATTAACATATAGTGATTAATTTAATAGACTTTATTACAGTGAAACCTCAATTCTCCGTTTTTGGAGGCACCACGGAATAAAAACGTACAACACGGAAAAATGGAAAATCCAGGAATGAATGGACCACCTACTATTTGGCTTATCATCACAAAAATGAAATATGTATACTTATAATCTTACAAACACCACTAAACCAAACCAAACTACAGCCCCAATGGCCTTTCACCTAACAACCGACTGCTGCTCGGTCCGAAGGCCTGCAGATTACGAGGTGACTCATGGTCAAAGTGACTAATCCTCTCAGCCGTTATTCCTGGCTCTCTAGACCAGGGTCGCCAACTCACCGTTAAATAGCTCCTCAATTAAAGGTGGAATGAATGAACCTGGAACCAGCCCTCATATCCAGGTAAAAATGCCTGACCTGGCCGGGAATTGAACCTGGACGCTCCAGGTGAGAGGCAGGCAAGTTAGACTGTGGGGCCGGTTTCAGACATTAATCACTGGTACGCAACTTAATAATCTCGAAACTTTACATTCACTTTTACTGGGAAAACTTAGTCAGTTTCTTCTGAAAACTTATTTCAATTCAACAACTTTGATCAGCCAAATTTTTCGAAAAATCTAAAGCCCCATTCACAATGCAAACATAACGTAACGTAAACTTAAAAATAACGTTAACTTAGAAGTTAGCGGCCATGTTATATAATAGAACCAAGCTCTTGCGGTTAATTTTACGTTAGGTTTAAGAACCAGCCAATCAAAGCAGACGTAAACCTTGTATTTTGTGCGCGATATAATGACTTCTTTCGATGAAACACTTGTAATTCTCTTTCAAAACAATCTCTATGTGTATGTATGACAAAAGGAAAAAGAATTACAAAGAGGCTGTACCAAAAAAGATTACGTGGAAATAAATATGCTGTAGCAATGAAATCTGACGGTAAATGGCGGGAGACAAGCGGACGAGAGACGATTCCTGTCATAGATAATACAGTATCCCTGTATATATATTTTTAACATTATGACAGACTACTAGTTTACGAAAACGATATCATCCAAACATCTCATCGGACTGTGATAACTATATAGGCGCATGGATGCCGGTAAAGGAGACCTTGCACTTCTTTTTATTAGGAAAGGGGAATCAAATCGTAAGATAGTGTCAAACAGTTCAGGTTTCATCCACATGTACAAAACGAACTGATGAGGGTAATTTCTTACAGTAGATTACCGTACCGAAATCGCTCTGAAATAACCTTCTTTGATTCAAGGGATGAACCCATTTTCTGCACCGTTGTTTAGTTTGCCTTTTCATGTACATAAAGTAGCTCCCAGGAATAAAGCAAGAGATGTCTGAAGTAATATGAATTCTGCTACCACGTTGATTCCATCGAGATATTAAAATATAAAACTGCGAGATAGCCTAAAACCCGACTTCCATGCTAAATAACATGGCAGTGTTTTGATTGACTGTTGTGTACACTTTACGTCCATGTTATCCACAAATTTTACGGTTACGTTACACCGTTAAGTTTACGGTTATGTTTGCATTGTGAATGGGGCCTAACACCTGTAACGCCAAGCCAAACGACAATCGACCACAAGTAGTTTTTAATTCTCTAATCTAATAAAATAAAGCACATTAGATACAAAAGCACCCAACACAATGGCGAAATCCTTTTTGTTATATCTTCCATTGTAATTTAGTCACCAGTATACTGTTCGTAGTCAGTTTGTGGAAATCTTGTACCGCGTAAATTAGGCCTACATCGCACTTTTAAGGGTTATGTTGAACTCGAGAATATGGTTTTGAATGTAAGTATCGATCCTCAAGTTCTCGAATGCGTTATATTTAATTCAAAATCAAATTGGAAAGAGAAAAAATATCATTAACCCTTCCGAAATTACGGTTATTTGCGACCTTGACTCAACTGGAAAGCGCGCGCGCTGCATAAGTCGGTACGACTGCGAAATGGTACAAAGTTTTTAAATGTAACGTGCGCAAAAAAAAAAAAAAAAAAAAAAAAAACAGACTGCAGTTTTTATAACATTTTAGCACAAAAACGTGAAATTCCCAGTCGTATATTAGGACCAAAACAGTAATAGGCAATCCCAAAACATCCCATGACTTCATGTACAGTATGTAAGATTCTGATCTCGATAACATAATCGTACAATATAAAAATAATATAGAAGCCTCCACCTTATCAATACAATATTTATTTACAAGATGCAGTAAATTCAGTACCAGTTTCGACCCCTATGGGGTCATCCTCAGCTGTTATACATTAAATCGGTTTCAAGAACATCACATAAGGTCTAATGTCTTTCTATCACTGACCCAATTTGACAGATCATGAAAAAGTGAATATAACAGTAGTATAATGGATCTTTTCTCATTAACTAAAAAGTTGCTTATTATGTAAAGCGTCATCTCATTGTAACCTGAGTCTAGTAAACATTAAATGAAGTTTACATTGGTATATGTGGAATTATTACATATTTACATATATATTATTGGAACATATGTTGTCTATTAAAAACAAATATATACACATAAAATTTGACCCGCTATAACAGGCCGTTTAAAAGTGGATGAAATGATAAAGACAAGATAAAATGGGTCCACATTTAACTCTAGTTTGTACTGGTTTGTTGTTGCTGCATTATTCTTGTAATATGGTAAGTACACAGTGTTTATATTCTAATATTTGAACTTGTGATAGTTTTTGTTCATTCCGATGTTTTCTTGATTAATGCTCGTATAATATATTACAGTTGTCTTGATGTACTAAATTATTATGAGAAATTGCATGCACCATTGCTAAGTTAAGATAATGCCTATTTTAAACTGGAATATTGAGTAATGCCGTGCATCTTGGGATTAAAACTATGTTGGTGTCAACCAATATACATAAGTTCTAGGTGATAACGTGAGGGCTTCCTTTATATTGTAGACTGTAATATCTGAAATTAGAGATAGATTGTGTAAGAATCGGCGTGTAATAGGCTAAGAAAAGTGTAATTTATGTATGATATACTTACGTTGAGTGTTGACACTGTGTATGCTGCACGGCTGCACGTCGAGATCTGTTACGTGTTATTCTGGGGCTGTAGTTCGCGGATATGGAGGGGAAGTTTGGAGGGATGGGAGGGCATCTGTGGAGAGAGCGGAACTAGGATAGGGAGAGTCTTTGGACGGTTCATTTGTATGTATAGGCTGTTGTTTTTTAATTCTTTTCAGATAATGATTTTTTAGAAAGGGAATGACTGTATCGAAAAGAATGTTAGTATTTTCTGTGATTTCATTTAGATTGAAATTTGGGTTGACGTATTGATCTAAATTAATGTAAAATTCTTCCAAGATGCTGAGCAAGGGGCTTTTGGGGTTTGTATTCAGAATTTGCATGTCATGGTTAATATTTGTAAATCGATGTTTTTGTTCATCGATGTGTTGTCTCATAGCTGAAAAATGTCTGTGCTTAACTGCATTTATGTGTTCGTTATATCGTATCTGAAAGTTCCTACCAGTATGCCCTATGTAGCTGGCCTCGCAGTCATTACATTTCAAGCGGTAGACACCTGAGTGATTGTATTGATTTTTATTGTTGACGGATGTATGCTGCACGGCTGCACGTCGAGATCTGTTACGTGTTATTCTGGGGCTGTAGTTCGCGGATATGGAGGGGAAGTTTGGAGGGATGGGAGGGCATCTGTGGAGAGAGCAGAACTAGGGTAGGGAGAGTCTTTGGACGGTTCATTTGTATGTATAGGCTGTTGTTTTTTAATTCTTTTCAGATAATGATTTTTTAGAAAGGGAATGACTGTATCGAAAAGAATGTTAGTATTTTCTGTGATTTCATTTAGATTGAAATTTGGGTTGATGTATTGATCTAAATTAATGTAAAATTCTTCCAAGATGCTGAGCAAGGGGCTTTTGGGGTTTGTATTCAGAATTTGCATGTCATGGTTAATATTTGTAAATCGATGTTTTTGTTCATCGATGTGTTGTCTCATAGCTGAAAAATGTCTGTGCTTAACTGCATTTATGTGTTCGTTATATCGTATCTGAAAATTCCTACCAGTATGCCCTATGTAGCTGGCCTCGCAGTCATTACATTTCAAGCGGTAGACACCTGAGTGGTTGTATTGATTTTTATTGTTGACGGATGTATGCTGCACGGCTGCACGACGAGATCTGTTACGTGTTATTCTGGGGCTGTAGTTCGCGGATATGGAGGGGAAGTTTGGAGGGATGGGAGGGCATCTGTGGAGAGTAATTAGTAATACTAATTGTGTAAGATGTTGGCGTTGCTATGTGTAGTTTTGTAAGCTATTTTTAGGCCTTGTTTTTTAAAAATGTTTGTTATTGGATTTATATGTCTATTGTTATAGGTGAATAGTACGTAGTCTTTTTTATCTTTCTCGGCTCTGGTTAAGTTGGTTTTTGGTTGGTTTTTTATTTTATTAATAATCTTGTTAATCATTTCTTTTTTGTATCCATTCTGTCTGGCTATATCATGAATTAAATTTAATTCTTTATTTAGATCATCTTTTGTAAGTGGTATGTTGTATGCTCGGTAAATCATCAAAGACAATCCACAAAATCCACAAAGACAATATACCTATTTTCCACAGTAGGTCAACATATAAACGACTATAAACACAAATTTTATGGCTTAGACCACGATATAGACATCATTGAAATAATAAATAAAGGCCCCGTACTTGATTTAACTGAACAATTTTATATTTCATTTGATCAGTACCATAATCCAAACTTTAATCTCAATGACCTTTCTGAAAAACCCACGATTTTGTTTGATACGCTTATTAAAATACTGAATAAACTTAAAATACCCAAAAATCAATCAATCTTCAAAACTATACATAACACACTTACATACTACCCCTACCGCCATCCGCGGCCACCCGATTATAGCCCTGCCTCTACTGTGCTTCCCCTTCCTCCCACTTAGAAACTCCACCCCTCCCCATCCCCTCCGAAGGTCCGTCCCTCGACATTTAGTCTGTCAGTTCCTCCCCATTACATCTGCTATCAACTTGGCACCTGAGGTGAGTCTTCTATTCCTTTTCCTTTAATAATATTTTTTTTCCTGCTTTACGTAATTCTAAATCGCGCCTCATTTTCTTATAGGTTCCGTCTTGGTTCAGGACCTTTCTAGATCAACTTATGTATTTACAACTCGCATCATAAGAGCCTTTCTTCAAGTACCAATTCAACAAGAACTTCGGCTACTTTACTATGTTCAACCTACTCTTTAATACGATATAAACAAACATATAAACCGATATATAGAACTTTCCAATGGACACTTTGCTTGTCAATATCAACTTGCAGTGACAACTAATCCATTTGGTTACATTGGACAATACACTAAAATTCTTCATTTGTTAAGTCCAAGTTGCAGCCCCATTAGAATAATTTTACTTTTTAATGTGCACATATTCATATGGAACACTCTGACTAAGTGTTTGTTCACTTCTTTTAATATGTCAAACATCGCCATAAAGCCTTTATAAAAATGAATCCGAATGTTCAACAGATAGCGGCAACATAGATCAAAGGCTGATAATTGTTTTTTGCTACAACTAGAATTCATTTCTTTTAACTAATCATTCTTTTAATTAGTAATACTAAGGTGTACACCCTATAGAAAGACAACCATTTTTATCTCAGTGACAATCAGCTTGTATATATAAATATCATTTTAGCTTTATCATGTATATTTTTTCTTGAACTATTATTGTGATATTACTATGGGAGTCATGATCAATGTATTTTGTCTTTGTGTAATTAGTCCTTGGCTGATGATGACATGGAATCTTGTCGAAACCGGTACCAGATGTACAAAAACGTGATGATTTAACAAAAATTTAAATTTTCACGTAATATATAGTATTGAAAAGGTGGATATTATCTTTTTCTTTCTTTATTGTGAATCTTGATTCAATACGGAACCTGAAGAATGAAATTCTTAACGTTAAATACCTAAATTCTGGAAGTTTGTACACCTATCAAAATAAAATTCTGGATGAATGCCCCCCCCCAAACTGAAATCCTGGCTACGCTACTGATTTTATGGGAGTCCCTTTTCTTGAACCAAGTGTGACTATCAGGTTATTTCTCATGCATAGATCTAGCTTATATTCTCCCTCTTCATTTCTGTTTCCCATTCCATGAGGGTCCAGTGTGGATTCATATCCTGTTCGTTGTGAACCAACTAGTGAATTCAAATCACCCATTACAATTAGATTGTCATACTCAGTGTGTTTTTCCAAGTTATTAAGGAAGTTGGCCTTTTCCTCTTTTGAGCATCCAACCTGTGGATCACATTGTACTTTTTCCCTCTTAAGTTCACAGATAACTTAATTATCCTTTCAACAGACTCTACTTCATTTCTAGACCAGTAGAGACTACAGTCAAGTCTGATATTCATTTTCTCAGTTTTCTTCCACTATGTTTCACTCAGGGCCATGATCAGAAGTTTCCTCCTTTCCATAAAGTCGACTAGCTCTTCAGTTTTGTTTGTCAATGTCAGGATATTTATTGTTCCCAATCTGATACTTTATCTTCGTTTGGTTTGGGTAGCTGGTGTAACATCGGACTATAAACCGTCATTCGCACCAAACTGATGTCGTCGTGAATTCCTGCATCCGAGGCTCGTATTATTCTTGAAAGCAACTTCTTCAGTAATCCCTCACCTCAACCTACAAGGCAGCAGGTTGTATTCATATTAATCCCTGAATTCAGGGCTGCCTCTTCCGCCATCTCCATCATTCCGAAGTCCACCTTCTCCGCTGTAGATGTCGTTGAGGTCTTCACTTGTAACGCTGGGCTGGGACCCTTACCAGATGTTACACACCAGGTCAGTGTGCTGTGGGACTCAAATAGGCAAGGATGCCACTCCCTGGGTAGGACTGCCTGCTACCTTGTTCCATTAATAATGCTACCTAGATATGTAAACTGTTCTACATTCTCTAACCGTTCTCCGTCTATATTCACTTGGCTTCTCTTTTTCACAGTCCATGACTACAGTTTTCTTTTTACTAATTACCAATCCAAACTCCTTCAGATTTTCATTCGAAATGTCCAGTCTCCCACCCATGCAACTTCCTCAATAATATTGCCCGAGGTACCACGTGCAAGCATTGTTTACCCTTGTGTAAGTTACGACGCTCTGGTTGACTCTACCAGGATGGCAAATCAGATATTCTTTTATACTGTGCAGCAACGTACCTTTCGGTATCTCATCCACAAAAAACAGATATTCACATGGGGTCACATTCAAGTCATCAGCACAGTATACACCACCGATTCTGGATTCAAGAAATGTATAACGTACAGGGCCAATGACCAAAAAAAAACCCACTTTGACAACAGCCCATTATTCTATGGCTTGTTAAGACGACAGCTGCCCGTCTAGCTGGTCCGCAGATACTGGACTGACGCGTGGCCAACATGAGTACATCTTCAGTCATATTGCTTGGCTTTGCTTTCATGATCAGATCCACTGCCTCTCATATCGCACAGCTCATCAATATGGATGAAATCATAAAACGTGTAAAACAAGAGTATCAGTAGTGATGAAGTGAATGCTTTGCTATTTGCAGATGATGTGGTGATTTGGGGAAAGGGAGAAAAGGAGGGCTTTGGCAGTGGGTATACCGGGGTTCATATTAGTTTTTTCTTGATCTGTCAATAGATGTGAAGTATTCTTGAGGGTCTACTTAAGTTGATGTTAGATTCTCGGGGTAGGGTCTTTCTTTACTGTAAAGGATGAACTATCTTTAAAAAATTGATTTGTTTTGTGTACATATTCGTTTTTATACATTATGACAGTAGTGTTACGTTTATCTGCTTTTGTAATTATAAGATTATTATTATTGATTTTCTTTTTGAGAGCATGTATTTGCTTTTGTACGAGAATCAAATCCTTGTAGCTATTGTCATAATGAGTAGTAAGGGGTGAATTACGGGAGTTAATATTGTTTTTTGGGTTAAGAATGGAGTTTTTCTTTTTACTTCAATTCGTACTTTGTCTTGTTTATCTGCTGGCAATTTGCTAATGGCTAATTCTGCTTCTACTGTTGTAGTGATGGCTGTGTTCAGAGTGTTAAAATTAGGCCAATTGTGTTTAGGGCCCCTGGCTAAAATGGAACTTTCGTCTTCATTCAATGGTACATTGGACAAATTTATGATCGGATGGTGAAATTGGTTGAGCATGTTAGGCGTTGTGTTTTCATTGGTTTCTTTAGCATAGTTATTGTTGAGTTTAGAGTTCATTAACATATGCAGCTTTTTCTCTAGGGTTTGTTGTTTCTTTGATAATACAATAAATAAGCTATTGTCAACTTGGGCTTGAAAGAGGTTCCATTGAGCATCCGAAAGTAAACTTGTAGTTTCAAGGTGAGCCTCATATAATCTATGTTATAAAAGGACATTTTCTTGTACAAAAATTTGATCTCTCTCAGGCAAATCATATTTTTGTTCTAGTTTGGGTTTTAGTAATTTGAAAAGAAGAACGATGCTTCTTGAACTTGCTTTTAACCCAATCGCATCATTTGACGACCCTAGCTCGTCACAGTTACTCATGGCATATGAATCAAATGACGAGCTCTGCTCGCGGCGATGCACAGCTGTACATCAATCCATATAGTTCGGTCAATAACTCACAGACGCCACTTGTATGCATTCTGAGCTGAAGTTTACACATGTGGCTTCGGTTTTTTCCCTTTCACCAGGTTCTCGCACACTTGCGGAACAAGAGATAAGAGAATCTTTTTTCACATAATTTCGCTCATGTCAGTTGCCATCATGGCGTCAAGCAGATATGCTGGTGTTGATGAAGAAGGAGTACGAAAGCTAGATAGTGTTTTAGAGAGTGATATTGAAGGCAGTGATGTTTGTGACGACGAAATATACCCTGAAGTCCTTAGTTCGAGTACTAGCGATGCGTATAATAGTTCTGATGACACGGAAAGTGAAGCAAATAACGACGGTGTGCCGAGTCTTTCGAAATGAGCTCGTACCTCGGCACAGACTAACTTGACTGACTGGAACTGGACAAAAAGTGACAGTAAACCTGTTGTACATAAGTTTAGTGAATACAGTGGGGTTAGTGAAAATTTATTGAAAAAGTTTGATACGCAGCCACTATCTGAACTCTCAGTTTTTTGTGAATACATGAACCCTTTGTTTGACAATATATCTGTCAAGACAAATTCATATGCAGCAAAACAGTTGAGCAATCCTGACAGAAAAAAGTTGAAAGACGATGACCAATGGTTTGAGACTACACCCGACGAAATTAGGGCATATTTTGCATTAGTTATACTAATGTCACAAGTGCGAAAGTCAAGAATACAGTTATACTGGAGTAAAAACAGGTATATAAACACTCCTATTTTTCGTGAAACCTTGAGCACGGGAAGATTTATTATAATTTCACGATTTTTACATTTTGTTGACGAACAAGTCAATAGTAGTGACAAGCTAAGAAAGATTAGGCCTATAATACAACATTTCTGCTCCAAATTTTCAGAATTATATTTACCTTCACAAGACATTGCTCTAGATGAAAGTCTAATGAAATTCAGAGGCCGCCTTTCATATGTCCAGTGTAATAGGTCTAAACGTTCTAGGTTTGGAATAAAAATTTACAAAATTTGTGAATCAAGTTCTGGCTAATGTCTTTCAAAATTTATGTAGGTGATGATGTAACGGATCCAAGTCTGCCAGCGTGTACAAACGTCATGCTCAACATGTGTGAACCCTTGTTAGGCCGAGGACATACATTGTTTTTAGATAACTGGTATTCTTCCCCAGATTTATTCAAAAGGCTACACGACAAGCAGATGAATGTAATTGGAACTGTTAGACAGAACCGAAAAGACATGCCTCGCAATATCAGAAAGAAGAAACTAAAACGTGGAGAGTATGAGACGTGGGCTGCCAACAGTATGTTGTGTGTGAAGTGGAAAGATAACAAGGATGTTTGCTTTCTCACCACTAAACACAAATCAGCTGACATGACAGGGACAGGCAAACTCAGGCGAAAGAGAGGACAAACTCCGAGGGAAGAGGTGATAAAGCCTAAGTGTGGCCTTGAATACCAGAAGGGGATGGGTGGTGTTGACCTTCAGGATCAGGTTACAGCTCTGTTCCCCGTCATGCAACGCACGGTGAAAGGATATAGGAAAATATTCTTTTATCTCCTAGATATGTGTATTTTCAATTCCTTCACTGTTTATCACAAGATCACTGCTAACAGAAAGACGAGCTACATGGACTTCCGAACTAGCATTGCGCAGCAGCTACTAGAGACTGTTCAGTTGCCGGAGTAATCGGTTCGAGGTCGACCTTCAGCGAGCACCACCCCAACCAGATTACAAGCTAAATCATGGGCCCACTTTCCCATGCGTATTCCCCCTACAGAGAAGAAATCAAAAGTCACAAGAAGGTGTGTTGTGTGCTACAGCTGGGGTAAAAGAAGCGAAAGTTGCTGGCAGTGCAAAAAGTGTGGCGTAGCTCTTCACTTAGAAGAATGTTTTGAGGTGTACCACACCCAGCAGACGTACTAAAATAGCGGCATTGGTAAGTTTATTACTTCTTTATCATGCGTGCAAATTTTCAGAAAGGAATATTTACTGGTTGGTTTTGTATGATTTTCTAAATAATAGTGTGATGACGACGGCCGCAGAGCGGTATTTAAATGTGATTTCTTAGTGAACTCCTATGGTATTTAAATGTGAGGCAAATGGGTTAAGAAAGTTGGGTGTCAAATTGTGTGTGATATACTGTTTGACAAATTCAATGTCTTTGCCCAGTTTGGCTACTTTGACTTTAGGATCTAAATATAAATAAATTTCATTGTCCTATCGTTTACAAAGGTAACATCTGTGACATGTGTGATATCTTTGTGGAGTACCAGACCTACTCCTTTTCTTGCTTCCTTTCTATTACCATGCCGTCCGGCTCCATTGCTAAATGGTTAGCGTGCTGTTCTTTAGTCGCAGGTGTCCCAGGTTCATTTCCCGGCACATTCGATAATTTTAACCCATTTCGCTGGCACGGGGGCTGGGGGTGGGTGTGTGTGTGTCATCTTCATCATCATTTCATCCTCATCACGACTCGCAGGTCGCCTACGAGCGTCATATCAAAAGACCTGCACGTAGCGAGCCTAACATGTCCTCGGACACTCCCGGCACTAAAAGCCATACGCCGTTTCATTTCATTACCATGCCAGTACATTTTGTAACCTCCTCTTAATGAACTGGATCGGACATTGTTTGAGGAGGGACTGTTTACTGAAAGAAGGAATAGAAGGAATGGTGAAAGGCAAACGAGGAAGAGGAAGGAAAAAATATCAAATGTTGGACAATATCCAAGGAAACAAATATTCGGACATGAAAAACTTGGCGCAGGACAGGCAACAGTGGAAGAGGTTCATCCCATGACAAGACCTGCCATAAGGCAGAATACCTAGATGATGATGATGATGATGATGATGATGATGATGATGATCTTAATAACATACCTAACTGTAACAAATAATAATACTGTAATATAATAATGTTACTGATTTTATATCCTCACTAAGTACTTTTACAATTTTCAGAGGCGCCAAACAGAACATACTACGTGCTAATAAAAAAGTATGGAAACAAGGAACGTACGTAATTAAACATTATTATAATTAAACGCATTACTGCCACACCTATAGATATCCATAAATGTGGCAAGCTTTCCTGTTATTTATTTTTATTCTTTCTGTCATGAAATTTCCAGTACTATCCGGGCAAGTGATCAACACCTCCTAGATAATAAGGCCTCACAACTGTTCCGGATGTCTACCATGACGTCAGCACCGGAAGGCAAGCTTGAACCTTCTCAGTGTTAAGAAAGCAATGAGTGTGGCCATGTGTCAGTGCAATTATGTAGAATTGTTTTAATTATTTTAATTGTACCAGTTGCGAATTGTTGTGTATAATGGTGCTAAAGTGTTGTGTGCCCAACTGCAAGGGAAATTACGATAATGATAGCAAAGTGCATGTGTTTAAGTTCCCGAAAGATGAGGTTATGCAGCAGAGATGGTTACGTGCAATTCCAAGACAAGATTACCGAGTTACTAATTACTCAGTGGTGAGTAACTGTTACTTTTACATTCTCACATAATCATAATGCACATAGGCCTATTAGGTATTAAACTACACGCAGCAACTGGTGATACATAGGTATGTTTACTCTCATAAGATATGAGGTTATGTTAGCTTACAATCAAGGGATACATTATTATTATTATTATTATTATTATTATTATTATTATCATACTCATTAAACTACATGCCTACATATCTAGACCTATTCACTCTGTAAATACATGAAGTTGGCTCACGGTGGTATCTTATTTTATAGGTATGCCACAGACATTTCAAAGCCAGTGATGTTTTGTGGGAAGTAACTGCTACTGATTCAAAGACAGGAAAAACTTTAACTACTCCTCTTCCAAGACCACAACTGTCAGAGAATGCAGTCCCCTGTATCTTTCCCAACTGTCCATCATATTTATCTTCACATTCTGCCAGTTCAAGAGAAGAACTGGACAAAAAGAGAAGTAGAATAGAGAGGGAATCAATAAACAGAGCAGTTGAAGATAGTATCAACAATCATGCCTCATACACAGACAGAATTTCAGTCCACAATCTAACACAACTGAAAAGTAAAATAAATATGTTGATGTTACCTGATGGTTGGTGTACTGTGGTGAAGGAAATGCAGGTAATTTTTCTGTACATGGATACATTAAAGCAACCACATTGCATAGCATATATAATAATTGAAGAGGACATGACCTCAAAAGTGTATTCTAAAGGGGTTTTATTGCAGTGTAAATTTTCTAATGTAGAAAAAATTACCAACACAAATGAAGTACATTCTTTAGTTACAAAATTCCATAGCTACATTACAGGGAATGAGTGTAACAGTGTGCAGAAAGATACAACGAATAAGTTAATCACTGAGGAAGATGACCCCACATTTAATTTAATAAAATCACAGTTAAAACTTTCCTTAGTTCCTAAACGCAAAAGGGAGTATGATAATGATTTTGTTGTTATTAGTTCAATCTTCCAACTGATTTCTCCTCATGTTTACAAATTTATGAGACATAGAAATAATTTAATTTTGCCACATGTTAATACCTTGAAAAGAGTATGTTCCAGTCTAAATGGTAGCCTACATATTTTCTGTAATACATAAAACAGAAAGTTCAAGGTTTTCAACAGAATGACAAATTTGTCACATTGATGGTAGATGAAATTCACATTAAACCATACATGGACTTCAAGGGAGGGAACATTGTAGGCTCATGTGCTAACACTACCAATGTTGCTACATCAGCACATGTATTTATGATCCAGAGCATTTTATCATCAAAGAAGGAAGTAGTTCATATTCTCCCTGTGTCCAAGTTAACAGGTGATGATTTACACAGTATCATGTCAAAGGTTATTGTTGGTTTGGAATCTATGGGATTTAATGTTCTGGCTGTTATGACTGATAATAATGCTCTCAACACCAAAGCAGTGTCAAAATTTTCAAATCTACCTCAACTTAAAATTGAGTATTGTAATCCTGGAAATCCTAACAAGTCTCTTTTTTTTATCTCAATGACACTAAGCATTTATTTAAATGCGTCAGAAATAATTGGCTCAGCCAGAAAACTAATGGTTTGGAATTTGTGTATCCTGACTTTGATGATTTTTCTTGTAAGCTTGGGTATGGTTTGACTGGCAAAGCTCTATGGCCTTCAAGTTTTGAGAGACAAAATATGAAATATGTGTGTCAGTTGTTTAATGACCCTATAGTAAATGCTTTACTAGTTGTAGGAGAAAAGCACAATTTAACATCATATGAGGGCACAGCTGAATTTGTAAAAGTAATCACTACCTGGTGGCATATTGTTAATGTAAAGACCTCTTTCAAAGGTGTAAGACTTAAGACCCCTTTCAAAGGTGTAAGACTTAATGATAAATTTCAACAGCCTCTCGCCAACAAACCTGGTGATGAACGGAAGGGTTTTTTAATGAAGTTTGTTCAGTGGTTAGATCACTGGGATAATCTAGGTCTGAAATGTGGCAAATTGTCTAGTCAAACGCATAGGGCTCTTACTCAAACAACTCACTGCCTTATACAGCTAACAGTTTTGTTCTGAAGTACTGAAATGGTCATATTTTCTTCCTGGAAAGTTTCAGACAGATGCATTGGAGGCATGATTTGGTGAATACAGGCAACTTGCAGGTGGCCAATACCATGTTTCTGTTAGATAGGTGTTTGAAATTGAGAAAAAAATAAGGATCTTGAATTCAATTGAACTGCCCATTTTTAATGGTAGGAAAACTGTTGTAAATGATATTGTTGCTGAAGATATACTGTTAGATCATGATTATTGTGCAGTTTCCTCATTTCAAACATTTACAGGCGAGCTCAATGTAACAGACTCAGATCTTGACAACACATCTGGTGTTGCAAGTCTTTTAACAAACATAGCAGGTTATTGTTGTCATTCCCTTCTCAAGAAATTAAATTGTAATTACTGTGCAGATTTCTTAGTTTTGAAATATGTTACTGTTAGAAATAGTCATCATAATGTTATTGACAGTCTCAATAGGGGCAATTTGAAATATCCTGCAGAAACAGCTGTACCTTAGTGTCATACACATATGTCATTATAAAAAAGATGTTGAGGCCAGAAAGTGAGAGAAAATTTCTTAGCTTAAATAACCATAAAAAGTATGTAAGTGATGTGACCCTGCAAATTGTTCTCTCAGCTGATGAATGTATAGACGACAGGAATGAATGTAGGGAGCACACTTCAGAATATTTGTATTACAACATTATTTGGAAGTTTACAAGTATTCTAATAAATAACTACTGCAGGAACAAAACTAATGAATCCATAAAACATTGTACAAATTCAAGAAAGTCTGTAATTTTCTCAAAATAGGTATGTACAGTACTCATGTAATAGGCAAAAGTATTGAAGTCTTTTTGCATTACTAGCATGCTTGATATATGATGATGTATATCTTATTAACTTTAATGCCAGTGTGTTATAATTTGGACCTAGGCCTACCTACAGACCAGGTGAATGTTATGCTCCTCTTCCTTAATATTATTAACTCAGTGTCTTTCTAAATTTACTGCTATTATAAACTTACTTTAATTCAAAATAAAAATAGTCATTGCATGCACAAAAGACGATACAAGTTAAGAAAATTTGTTATTTTCGCAAAATGGAAGTCTGTAAATAAATGTTAAGTTAGTGTATCATATTTTTGTAGTACAGTCTACATGTTAGGCCTAAATTAATTTTATGCATTCTCTTTTTATTTTAAAATCATTTACTGTCTATTCAGTGCCTATTTAAATTGAAATATGTTTGTGAATTTCAGTTCTGTGTCTTAGGAAGTCAGCCTGGAGTAAGTTAACGTTGTAAAATGCTGCTGTGATTTAAAACAGGGTGTTGTTTATCTTTAATGACAGTGTCTCTAACAAGGGAACATCGGCAATGGGTAAGTCGCCGATCGTGATGAAACTTGGAAAACACATGGAGGTACACGTAAAAACGATGTCGGCATCAATTTTGGGTGCCAACATTCATTAGGGCGTTAACTACGCAGCCTAAAAGTTGCGACATTTCAAATTCCGCATGATCAGCGATGAATACCTGCTGGCCAGTGCTAAGCTGGCACACTGCGTACTTGGAGACACGCCTCTGCACCTCCTCCCCTCCACGCTCCAATTGGTTCGCCACCGCTGCCGGCAAGCGCGGGGAAAAGGGAAACGTGTGGTGGCGAACCAATTGGAGCGTGGAGGGGAGGAGGTGCAGAGGCGTGTCTCCAAGTACGCAGTGTGCCAGCTTTGCATTGGCCAGCAGGTATTCATCGCTGATCGCGCGGAATTTGAAATGTCGCAACTTTTAGGCCCCGTAGTTAACGCTCTAATGAATGTTGGCACCCAAAATTGATGCCGACATCATTTTTACGTGTACCTCAATGTGTTTTCCAAGTTTCATCGCGATTGGTGACTAACCCATTGCCGATGTTTCCTTGTAAGATACGGTAATAACGGCAATATAATTCAATGTCCTTTAAAATTTAAACTTTATTTGTTGGTAAATAAGTTATTCCAAAAGCTAAAAGTATTAAAATCCTGTTTGTGTGTGACCATGCTTTGTGTTTCTTTGGATTGTGATCGCCTCCTTAGCGTGACGTCACAGCGCTGTTGTGAGGCCTTATTATCTAGGAGGTGTTGAAATGATAGCATACCTAAGCTAAACAATGCCATCTCTCTTATCTCAATTACATCTGTTTAGGTAAATCCTGGTGTGATAAATGCAGAGAAGGGGCATGAAATACACTTAAAACTAAAAGTCTGGCTTTCAAATAATGCTTCCAGTCACTTTGTATTACATTTGGAAGTACAACTCGTAACATACACTAGTTTTCAGCTGGTGGGTTGGCACGCTTTCTACAGCATAGCTTTATTCAGAAGGGGTGGCTTCTGCTACACTTACACCAACTGGGAATAACAGAGACCATTTCCAGAAAACATTTGTGAATAGATTCTCACTGTTTGGACTCTATAGTCGGGAATGAAACTAGGTATTTTTAAAAGTTTTGAAAAGATGGGATCTTGAATACCTCAATGGCAGTGAAGATGACGTCATTTGGAATAACGACATGCCAGTAGCAGGGAAGTTGGCGGCACAAGACTATGATAATTCAAATGAAAGCAGTGATCAGATTTCCTACTGTGTGCTAGGCCTTCTGTTTAACTGACAAAGACAAATGACTGGACATTATGTTCTTTTGTATTATTATTGCATCATACGATAACCTTATCACTTTTCCCTACGGGGTCGAATATGAAGTGAGACAAATCTTTGTAGCCAGGTGCCCTTCCTAACGTCAACCTCATCAGAGGAGTTGATGGGATGAAACGAATTACTTGAAATAAGACTAACTAAAACTGACCATATTTACTTTATATGTAGACCTAAAAGTCATGTGTTCACTATTTATTTATTCTATTTATTCTTTTTAAATTTAGAAATACTGCGATCCAATAAAATAGCGAGTAAAACTCAGAATACATTCACAAGTTTGTTAAAGAATAGTGTTGAGTGTTTACATGCACAGTTTATAGCTCTTTATAGCCTAGAAGTCATGAGTTCACTGCACAGATTTTGAGGTTATCACATATTTGGACCCCCCCGCCCACTACTTTTTTCCCTGTAAATGTGGGGGGGGGGGGAAGGGGGGTCTAATACGCAAGTAAATACGGTATTTCCCAAACAAATGTACTCACTCACTGTATGTTTGTTTCTTTTTATAGGGGCAACTGATGGGAAATAGCTCAAGTATGATTAAGCTTTGCAGAAAGAAAATGCATCCTATTATTGTATGAAAATGTCACAGAGGTGCAAAGGGAATTTCACATAGACCCACCAACATGACACACCATTGCTTGCATCAGAGACAAGTTTGAAGCAGATGGAACTGTTCACAGTGTCCACAAGGAACATTCTGGAAGACCACGTACATCCACCAGCCCTGAAAGAGAGGAACATTTGCTGACAGTCCTTCTCAACTCTCCAAAGAAATCTGTACAGCTAGCAGCTCGTGAGACAGGACTCCTGCAGTCGAACATCCACCGCATTTTGAAACATGTCCTTTGGAAGAGCTAACATTCCAACATCTATCCCACACTCAAAATGAAGATGATCCTGACCAGAGAGTTGAATTTTGTGAACGGTACCTGGACAGATGTGTACAAGATGCAGCATTTCCCAACAAAATTATCTGGTGCAATGAGGCTACCTTTAAGTTAAATGATTTGATCAATTGACTCAATTGCACCTACTGGGCAACTGAAAATCCACATGTGACTGTTGAACACCATGTGAACCTCCCAGGAATAACGGTGGTGTGGGATATCTGCAATGGGCATCCTAGGACCATTTTTTTTTTTTTTTTTGACCGAACTGTCGCGGGGGATGTTTTACCTAAACTTGCTGCTTTAATCTGTCAGTCCATACATTGCAGAGATGTTTGGTGATGAGTGTTTCATCCAGCAAGATTGAACATCACCCCAAGGCCTATCTTATTGCCATGCTTTGGAACAGAAGAATTGGTGGAAGAGGTAGTGTTGAATTCCCTGCACGTTCCCCATCCTCATGCCAGTGGACGTTTTCTTATGGCGTTACCTCAAAGATAAGCTTTACGGCACAAAACCCGCAACAATCAATGCGTTAAAGACAATGTCTTGTATTTTCAAATGCGACGATTTGTAACGTTATCATCTTCATTGGTCCACATTGTCAGCTGTATCTGGAAAATAATGATCATCAGTCTGATAATTAGCAAACATGCAAGGGGCATAAAATGTCCTTTAATATAAATGAAACCATTAACCTTGTATTTGTATTAATAAACACTGAATTTATTGTCATTCCAAGAGTGAGTACTTTTCTTGGGACACCCAATAGTGAAATGCCCTCCAAGTATGCCGATGATCAAAAGCATGACTGACACTTTATCTGTAGCTATCGAAACATCGGAACAGCAAACCTGCACTGAGCTGGAACTACTGGTCGAGGTTCCCTAGCCAAGATGTCTTTCTTTAACCCAGTTTGCCTTCACTTTTACCCCTCTTGCACTTGTGTAAACGTACTTTTAAAACTGGTTGTCCATGTGGGTATATCACACTATGATCATCATCATAATTTCCCAACTCCAGTTTCCCGGGTGTGGTGTACCAGCGCTCGACATCTCCTTCTGTCTTCATACATCTTCTGTTCCAGTACATCCTCCCATTTGTATCCTCTCTCCTCCACATCTGATCTTACAGTCTCTATCCAGCATTTTCTTGGTCTTCCCTGTGGTCTTCTTCCTACGAGATTAAGGTCAAAATATTTTCTGGCAGGTCTTTCCCTGTTCATTCTCATTTTGTGCCCATATCACTGAAGTCTCTGTTTCTTTACGACACTGGTAATAGGAACCTCAATACCAGCTACTTTCCTATTCACTTCATTTCCGATCTTGTCCTTTCTGGTAGTTTGGTTCATGGTTCTAATGAATCTCATTTCATTTGCCTGGATTCTACTGAAGTCTTTGTTTAGTAGGCTACATGTCTCCAAACCGTACGTGAGGATTGGTACGAAATAAGTGAGGTACATGATTGTTTTTGCTTTTTGTGGCATTTTGCAATCCCAGAGAAGATTTCCGACTTGACTGTAAAAGTTCGATGCTTTCTGTGTCCTGCTGAGTATTTCCTGCCTAACAGTGTTGTCTTTTGAGATTGTGCTTCCGAGGTACTTGAAGTGGGAAGATGATTCGATTGTTGCTCCTTCCAGAAATATATTTGAGCTTGTTCCCCGTTGATGGTCATTTCCACTGTCTTTGTTTTGCTCATCTTCAGTCCAATATTTTTGAATGTGTTGTTCCATTCATTAAGTTTCTTCTGAACTTCAGCTTCTGTCTCTCTCCATAAAAGCTCCACTTTCTTGATAGATTTGATGACCTTGTCCATTACTATTATGAACAGGAGTGGTGACAGAGCACTTCCTTGTTGGACACCTCTCTTTTTTCAAACCATTTTGATCGACCGTTGCCTATCTGGACACAGCTGTAGCACTTCTGGTATAGCATCTTGACTTTGTCAATTAAGTACTTTGGCACCTTTAGGTCTTCCAGACATTCCCATATCTTGTTTCGAGGAACACTATCATATGCTTTTTCAATGTCCACAAATGCAATTACAAGATTTCTTCCGTATTCCCAGTACTTTTCTGTCAGAATCTTTACTGCAAAGATAAGATCCACAGTACTTCGACCTTTCCGGAGCCCGTGTTGTTCTTCCTCAAGCAAAGGTTCCACTATCTTCCTAAGTCTCATTTCTATGATCTATTCCAGCAGCTTCAGTGAGTGTGACAACAGCGTTGTGCCTCTGTAATTTCCACATTTCCGCCGGTTGCCCTTTTTGAACAGTGGGATGATGACTCCTTTACTCCAATTTTGTTACTTTCCCAAATCACTGATAACACTCTATATAGCCAATTCAAGCCTGGTATTCTAGCTGCCTTTATTATGTCTGAGTTGAGATCATCAAAGCCTGGGGACTTCCCACTTCGCATGCTCTTTAGTGCTGTTTCTACCTCAAGCCATGTTAATGGGTATTTGTTGTTTTTGGCTTCATCTACACTACATTCATTGGTGGTGGTCTTGCCCCCATCTCCATTTAACAGCGTGTTGAAGTACTTATTCATTTCATCCCTGATCCCTTCCTCTGTTTGTATTGAGCTACCATCATCTGTTTCCAGTGTAAGGATGTTTATATATTCACTTCTTTTACTGTTTACTATTTTGTATAGTATACACTATAATATCTCCACAAAATATTTGTTGTCCATACGGGCACATCGGACTATAACTCAAACTGATTTTCCAAATGTTGACAAATTTTAATTTCACTCTATATGGCTTCAGATTCATTCATTATAAAATAATTTTCATTTGAACTTCATTGTTATCTGGCTGGCAATATAAATTAAAATTACTCTCTTTTGATTAAAAGTTTACATAACGGAAAAAGTTTTTGTATCGCTGTACCCACCATCTCCTTAATTATAACCCTTGTAAGATTTTATTGAAGACCTTACAATGTTTCCACAGAGCAGAATGAATGGCAGACTGTGCAGACCCATGGTCGTCCTCCTAGCAAGCGGAGACGTCAATCATGTCTAGTTGTCGGGGATAGAGTATTCCTGTTTGGTGGTACTAGTCCCTATCCCGGTCATCATCCCACTGCATTGAGCATGGATCCAGAGACTCAAGACACCAGACTAATGGATCACAATGACATGCATGTACTGGACTTTGGTGAGTCTAATTCTCTTCAGTTCGACCTATAATTCATCTCTTTTTTTTTTTTTTTTTTTGTATGGTTCATGGTGTGGGTTACTGTAGTCACATGCTAGTTCGTGTACGATGGGCAATGGCTGAGTGGCCTAGTAAGTGGTCCTGAGAGTCAGGATACCAGTTGCTATGGAATGGGAATGGGCACCTCGGACATATTCTGAGCCACGACCCCCCTTGTGCTCGGGCAGCTAGGACTATACAATCCACCGTGGTCCCTAACCTGTTAGAGGAGAGATCCTCACTTGGACTAGGTGTAAGTTGGGTAGCATCCTGCTTCATGAACTTACCGAGCTCAAAACATTTTTAGCAAGCCTCGGACTTATGGGAGTAACGGGAGTCCCACTCCCATTTGACAAGTGAGGGACTCCTTGGAAACAACTTGGCGAACAAAATGGAATTCGATAGGGAGCTATCAGTATTAATGGAGCTTATGGAAGAAAGAAAATAGAACTGGCTGAGTCAGCAAAGAGGATGCATCTGGATGTGCTAGGATTAATGCTATTCGGGTAAGAGGAGATATTGGGGAAGAGATAGGAGACTATAAAATGTACTTGATGGGTGTTAAAAAGGGAAGATCAGGGTGCGGGGTTGGGCTGTTCGTCAGGAATACCATTGCACGCAACATAGTTTCTGTTAGCCACGTAAATGAGCGAATGATATAGGTAGATTTGGCAGTTGGAGAAATTAGGATGAGAATTGCCTCGGTGTATTCATCATGTGAGAGTGCAGATGGGGATGAAGTTGACAAGTTTTATGAAGCATTGAGTGACATCGTAGTCAGGGTCAACAGCAAGGATAGGATAATGCTAATGGGCGATTTCAATGCAAGAGTTGGAAATAGAACTGAAGGATACGAAAGGGTAAATGTGGGAAATGTGGGGAAATATGGAAGCTAATGGGAATGGTAAGCGTTTGCTGGACTTCTGTGCTAGTATGGGTTTAGTAGTTACGAATACATTCTTCAAGCGTAAGTCTATTCACTGCTTCACATGGGAGACTATATCTTAACCGACTTTGAATTCAGGAAATCTGTTAGGAATGTACGGGTATTTTGGAGATTTTTCAATGATACAGGCCCCTATCTGATCTGTAGTGAACTAAGTATATCTAGGCCTAGGATCGAGAAAATGAAATCTGTCTGCAAACGATTATGGGTAGAAAATCTCTAGGACGAGGAAATTAGACAGAAGTACATGGATATGATTAGTGGGAAGTTCCGAACAGTGAACAGTAACCAGTTTCAGGATATAGAAAGAGAATGGGTGGCATACAGGGATGATGTAGTAGAAACAGCAAGGGAATGCCTAGGAACAACTGTGTGCAAAGATGGGAAAAAGCGAACATCTTGGTGGAATGATGAAGTGAGAGCAGCTTGTAAACATAAAAAGACTTATCAGAAATGCTCCAAACAAGGTCTGATGCAGACAGGGAATTGCACGTATATGAAACAAACAGAGCGAAACAAATAGTTGTTGAATCCAAAAAGAAGTCGTGGAAAGATTTTTGTAATAACCTACGAAGGCTAGGTCAAGCAGCAGGGAAACCTTTCTGGGCAGTAATAAAGAATCTTAGAAAGGAAGGGAAAAGGGAAATGAACAGTGTTTTGGGTAATTCAGGTGAAGTCATAACAGATCCCAGGGAATCACTGGTCAGGTGGAGGGAATATTTTGAAAATCTTCTCAACGTAAAAGGAAATCTTCCTAGGGCCTGTTCCACGAACGAACTTTGCAACTTTTCAACTTTGCACTTTGCACTTTTCACTTTTCAATTCTCGTAAAGTGCAAAGTCTTTCTGTTCCACCATGAACTAGGCTGTACTTTTCAGTTTCTTCGCAAAGTGAAAAGTCTTTGCGAATAAGTGATGCGATCGAGTTTATTCCATGAGCAAACTGTATAGGCGTAATACTCTATGATTTTAATGCTTTACTTTTCGCGGCGAACTTGGCGGTATAATTGTTGTACCGTTAAAGTTTTTATCATGGAAAAGAAAGGTTATTATAAGAAGCTGGCTGTGCTGGAAGTTGTCAAGGAGAAACGTGACATCCTTTTTTTAGACAACTTTAAAGATAACCTCTCAAATGATGACACACATCAATGTTAACGAGAGTACCGTCAACACATATACACACAGAAAGACATTCACCCTTCATTAGAAATCCCGTCGCTATATTAAGTGGATTATCAGGCCAACGTACTGTTAGGAAATATTACATTTACTATAACATCTACGACTTTGGTAACAGTTCTGCAAATAATTGATTTTGATGTCCCATGCATTGCTGTTACACAGTACAGCTGGGCACCATTTACTAAAAAATGTAAACATAAGAATTTGTTATTTTTCGGAAAGGAATTTACTTCTTTATGTTTCAATAAATGACCGATCATTTCAAGAATATAGTCAGCCTCTGTTGGGATAATACGAAATCACTTGCGATATTACGTCAAAGTGAGGTTATGAAAATTAATCCTGTCTTTGTACGTTCTATTATTGGATTCTTCATCACTGTTCTCACTTGATGCTAACAAAAGCTCACGTCGTAACGTGTTTATATCACTAAACCAAATTCTATGCCGAGTAACTAATGTACATACTTGTTAATTAACATATGAAAAGGGAATCATCTCTTTGCAAGATTTATGAAAACTTTTCACTTCATTTCTTTGCACTTTGCATTTCTGTACCAATGGAGGAACAAAACAGGCTTGAAAGGTGAAAAGATTTCTAACTTTTCACTTTTCACTTTGCAAGCTAAATCTGAAAAGTGATGCTGGAACAAAATCTGAACTGAAAAGTGCAAAGTGAAAAGTTGCAAAGTTCGTTCGTGGAATAGGCCCCTGGTGGTGTTGGAAACAACCAAGCTCATGAGGAGAAGGAAAATGATGGTGAAATTACGCTTGAGGAAGTGGAAAGGATGGTAGATTCTATTGTCATAAAGCACCAGGAATAGATGAAATTAGACCTGAAATGGTGAAGTATAGTGGGAAGGCAGGGATGAAATGGCTTCCTAGAGTAGTAAGATTAGCATGGAGTGTTGGTAAGGTACCTTCGTATTGGACAAAAGGAGTAATTGCACCTATCTATAAGTAGAGCCCTGCATGGATGCGGATATCCACAGATTTATCCGCGGATATCCGCTAAGTTAGTGTCTTGGCAGATACAAATTGTATGGCAGTGCGGATAAATTTTGATGATCATTTCTAAATAATGACGTTTATTGATTTTCACTCAGGTATACTCTTGTTTTTGCCGATGGTTAGGTGACCCTTCACATTCGTATGGGAGAATAGTGATATATAAAGAGCCTTGAGACCATAAAGCCGTAAATCTGACCTAAGCCCAACTGGCTCCTGTCCGCAATTAATGGAAGGAAGGAAGGAACAAAGATCAATATGTCGGTAGTTGTTGCAAGAAAAAATCCCCCATAAACCTGTGACTGTAGGGGTTCCATGCCAGGTGTCAGACCTATTGTATTACGTTAACAGATCTATCCCATTTCAATACCCTAGGTGTAATATACTCTAGTTAAATATTTAAATTATCCGCGGATAACCATTTTGCAGATGCGGATAATCATTAGCGGATGCAGAGCAGATGCGGATATTATTTTGTAAATCCGTCCAGGGCTCTTATCTATAAGTAAGGGAACAGGAAGGATCGCAGTTGTGATCAACTATCAAGATATCTCATTTATTAGTCATCATCATCATCATTTCCCAACTCCAGTTTTCCGGGTGTGGTGTATAAGCGCTCGCCATCTCCTTCTGTCTTCATACATCTTCTGATCCAGTACATCCTCCCATTTGTATCCTCTCTCCTCCACATCTGATCTTACAGTCTCTATCCAACGTTTTCTTGGTCTTCCCTGTGGTCTTCTTCCTATGAGATTAAGGTCGAAATATTTTCTGGCAGGTCTTTCCTTGTTCATTCTCATTACGTGCCCATACCACTGAAGTCTGCGTTTCTTTATGACACTGATAATAGGATATTATCATTTATTAGTATACCAGGCAAAGTATTCACTGGCATTTTGGAAGGGAGGGTTCTGTTGAGAGGAAGTTGGATGAAAACCCGTGTGGTTTCAGACCACAGAGGGGCAGTCAGGAGAAGGTTTTCGGTATAAGCCTGGTAATCGAAAAATGCTACAAGAGGAATAGACAGTTGTGTTTATGTTTCATAGAACTAGAGAAAGCATATGACCGGGTGCCGAGGGAAAAGACGTTTGCCATACTGGGGGACTATGAAATTAAGGGTAGTTTATTAAAATCAATCGAAGGCATTTATGTTGACAATTGGGCTGCAGTGAGAATTGATGGTAGAATGAGTTCTTGGTTCAGGGTACTTACAGAGGTTAGACAAGACTGTAATCTTTCACCTTTGCTGTTCATAGTTTACATGGATCATCTGCAGAAAGGTATAAAGTGGCAGGGAGGGATTCAGGCAGGTGGAAATGTAGTAAGCAGTCTGGCCTATGCTGACGACTTGGTCTTAATGACAGAATGTGCCGAAAGCCTGGGGTCTAATATCTTCGAACTTGAATGCAATGAGTATGGTATGAAAATTAGCCTTTCAGTGACTAAACTGATGTTAGTTAGGTAAGAAATTCAACAGAATTGAATGTCAGATTGGTGAACAGGTAGATAATTTAAAGTATTTAGAATGTGTGTTCTCTCATGATGGTAATATAGTAAGTGAGATTGAATGTTGCGATCAACGGTGTTCTGTAAGAAGGAAGTCAGCTCCCAGACGAAACTATCTTTACATTAGTCTGTTTTCCGACCAACTTTGCTTTACGGGAGCGAAAGCTGGGTGGACTCAGGATATCTTACTCATATGTTAGAAATAACGGACATGAAGGTAGTGAGAAAGATTGCTGGTACAAATCAGCGGGAACAATGGCAAGAGGGTACTCGGTGTGAGGAGATAAAGGCTAATTTAGGAATGAACTCGATGGATGAAGCTGTACGCATTAACCGGCTTCGGTGGTGGGGTCATGTGAGGTGAATGGAGGAGGGTAGATTACCTAGGAGAATAATGGACTCTGTTATGGAGGGTAAGAGAAGTAGAGGGAGACCAAGACGACGATGGTTAGACTCAGTTTTCTAACGATTTAAAGATAAGATATATAGAACTAAATGAGGCCACAGCACTAGTTGCAAATAGAGAGTTGTGGCAACATTTAGTAAATTCACAGAGGCTTGCAGACTGAACTTTGACGGGTATAACGGTCGATAATGATAATGTATGTATGTATGTATGTATGTATGTATGTATGTATGTATGGATGTATGTATGTATGTATGTATGTTCTTTCCTCCTCCTTCTTTTACAAGTTGCTTTACGTCACACCGATACAGATAGGTCTTATGGCAATGATGGAATAGGAAAGGGCTAGGAGTGGGAAGGAAACAGCCATGGCCATAATTAAGGTATGGCCCCAACGTGTGCCTGGTGTGAAAATGGGAAATCACAGAAAATCATCTCGAGGGCTGCCGATAGTGAGGTTCGAACCCATTATCTCCCGAATGCAAGTTCATAGCTGCACGTCCCTGACTGCATGGCCAACTCACTCGGTATTCTCATTCTCTATCAGATTGAAAAATATCTTGATAAAAATTGTATGAACAATCCTGTCATTTGCTTGTAACTAGGAAATACAGCAGAACCCGTCTTTTACGTGTTTCAAGTAAAGGAAATTGATTTTTTTTTTTTTTTTAATTGCTTAGGTGAAATTATACAGAGTGTATCAGAAATATTTGGGGGCGGGTTCCTCACGCCAAAACATGGAAAATATGTCCTATAAACATACACCCTGAAATGCTTCATTTTTTAGTTTATCAGTAGAGCCCTTCACGGGTGTGGATATCCGCTAAGTTAGTGTCTTGGCGGATACAAACTGTATGGCAGTGCGGATAAATTTTGCTGATAATTTCTAAATAATGACGTTTATTGATTTTCACTCAGGTATACTCTTGTTTTTGCTTCTGGTTAGGCAGCCCTTCACACTCGTATGGGAGAATAGTGATATATAAAGAGGCTTGAAACAATAAAGACGTAAATCTAAGCTAAGCCTAACTGGCTCCTGTCCGCAATTAATGGAAGGAAGGAACAAAGGTCAATATGTCAGTAGTTGTCGCAAGAGAAAATCCCTCATAAACCTGTGACTGTAGGGGTTCTTGTGCCAGGTGTCAGGCCTATTGTATTACGTTAACAGATCTATCCATTTCAATACCTTAGGTGTAATATACTCTAGTAAAATATTTAAATTATCCACAGATAATCATTTTGTGGATGCGGATAATCATTTGCGGATGAAGGAAGTGCGGAGCGGATGCGAATGTTATTTTGTATATCCGCACAGAGCTCTAATTATCAATATTATTATATTGTTGAAAGCGTATGTTCAGTGTACACTCCATCAAAGTAAGTGTGTTATCATCATCATCATCATCATCATCATCATCTTCCTTCCAAGTATTGGGCTATGTGTCCCGTTACAGTCTAGCATTTTTCTTTTTGTAAGACTTCAAAGCAATTAAATGTCCTTCCGACATTTTTTTAAAATGTGGAACACTTCACGATTTTGCATTTTGCGTGTCATCCTTGCGCAGGGGCCATGCTAATCTTCTCTGTATCGTTCCAATTTAAGTATGTTATAATTCATTCTATCATCATCATCATCATCATCGTTGACCAACTCCAGTTTCCCAGGTGTGGTATACGAGCCCCTTCCATTTGATTCGGCCCATGAACCATTCTCCGTTCACAATCCACTCCCAATCCTGGCCCTCTCCTCTACATCCTTCTTCACTAAGTCTGTCCATTTTTCTCTAGGTCTGCCCACTGGTCTCTTTCCCCTTATTTCTCTTTCATACTCTTTTCTTGCAGACCTGTTGGCACTCATTCTTTTCACATGACCAAAACACTTCAGTCTTGCCTTTTGGATCTTCTGGAGTAAGGAGTCTTCTAGTCCTACATCTTCTCTGACTTTTCATTCCTGATTTTATCCCTCATGCTCTTCTAGATCATTGGGCGTAAGAACTTCATTTCTGCTGCTTAGAGTTTCGAGTTGTCCTTTCTTATTAATGTAGTGGTTTCCAGGCTGTATGTGAGGGGTGTAGTATGATTTATACAGTGTCATCTTGGTTTTGAGTGGTACTTGTATATCCCATAATAGCTGTCTTACTAGGATGTAAAAATGTATTGCTTTGCTGATTGGACTGTTTACTTCATATTAAGCTAAGTTATCCTTGGACATTATACAGTACTACCCAAGTACTTAAATTTTGTAACACTGTCCAGCTTAGTGCCATTTAGCATAATTTCTGGCTGATTGTCACACTTCTGTATCTTCAACACCACTGTTTCAGCCTTCTTCTTCGTTCCCTTTTCCAGATTCTTTGGGTAGGGTAGTGTACCAAAGCCCTCCACCTTACTCGATCTTTCCAACATTCCTCTTCTAGTACTTTATTGCTGTCGACCCCTCTGTTAGCAATACAGTCCACAACAGAGCTCCTCCATCCCATTCGAGGATGTCCACTAGCCCTCTTTCCAGTCTCTGTATCCATGAATGTTCTCTTTGGTATTCTCTCTCCTGGCATTCTCATCATGTGTCCAAACCATTTTAGCTTTGCTATATCAATCCCTTGAAGTTTACACATTACCACACTTCTCCATATTTCCTCATTTCGTATTCTATCTCGTCTTGTCTTTCCCTGTATGCTCCTCAAGAACCTCATTTCAGCTGCTTGTATCTTACTTTGGTTCCACTTAATTAATCTCCAGGCTGCTCAAGCATAGGTCAGTATAGGTTTATAATAGGACGAGTATAAAACCTTGCATTTCATTGGCACATCCTTGTTCCATACAATGTCTCTCACACACTGGTAGAAACTTGCAGACTGCTGTATTAAATCAATTTCTCCATCTAAATTTCCATCCTGTGATATCACGCTGCCCAAATATTTAAAATTTTTCACTATTTCAAGAGATTCATTTTTAACACTCCCCTGGATTTTCTGTTACCTCTCGTCATGATCAAAGTCTTACTTTTTGCAGTACTAATCTTCATTCCGAAATTTCTTATCTCCTCATTCCATAAATCAAGTTGTGTCTGTACTTCCTCTTCATTATCTCCCCAAACTACAATGTCATCAGCAAAGAGCATAGACTTTACTTGCTTGCCCATCATCTTCTCCTTGATATTATGTAGAATTCTATCCATGATGATAATGGAGAGTAAGGGAGACAATACACTTCCCTGTCTTAAACCTGTCTCAACTCTGAACCATTCAGTTTGACCCACTTTGGTTCTAACACAGCTTTTGCAATTTTGATACAATGCTATTGCATTGTTTCATTCCCAATCTGTGCCTCTGTCAATGTTTTCCATACCAAATTCCTCGGGACACTATCTTTTCAATATCTAGAAACTTTACTACCATGTCCTTTCCATATTCCCAATACCTTTTCATCATTTGATGCAATGTAAATATTGGGTCAAATATGTACCTGCCTCTTCTGAATCCATACTGGTGTTCTGCTAATTTTCCCTCTACTCTGTCTCTTATTCGTCTATCCAAGATTCTTTCAAGGATCTTAGCTGTATGAGGTATCAGTGTCACTCCTCTGTAATTTTCACATTGCTTCCCGTCTCCTTTCTTGAAAATTGGTATAATGACCCCTTTCGTCCACTCTTTTGGAACAGTCTTTTCTCTCCATATCACTCTGAAGTGTCTATACAACCACTGTAGACCAGCTACTCCTGCTGCTATTATAATTTCTATGGTGACCTCATCAATTCCAGCTGCCTTGCCTCGTTTCAATCTTTTAGTGTCCCACTCAATCTCTGCCGTGGACCCCCGGTTTTCCTTATCTTCCATCTGGACTAAATCTGTTTCTTCGATTTCTCCTTGTACTGAGGTATTTTGTATTTGTAAAGCTGTTCAAAGTATTTTCTCCACCTCTGCAATATATCCTGCTTCTGTGTCATCACTTCCTCCTGTTCATTTTTAATGAAGTTAGCACCTTCTCCTGGGCTTTTCTTCTTGTTAACCCACTGGAATATCTATTTGTTTCTGGTTGTATCTTCTTGCAGAGATTCAGTGAATTTTTGCCAGAATTTCTTTTTCTCTTCTTGAACCACCTTGGAGCACTCCTTCTTGCAGTGCCTGTATTTTGTTTTGCATTCTGTTGTTCTGTATCTCAGTCATCTTTTCCAAGCTTGTTTCTTCCTTTTAACTATATCCTTTACCCTGTCATTCCACCAGGGCATTTCTTGATCTTTCTTCCTGCCTGATACTCTTCCACTGGTCTTTTCTGAAAACTCGACCATGACTGTATTCTTCTTCGACGCTTCCGATTTCTTCCTTAGGTATACTTGTTTTAATGTGTGTATGGAACTCTTTATTTATTTCCTTCTCCTGCAATTTCCACACCATTAGCTTTCTCTGCCTAATCTCAGTCATCTTTTGTATCTTTCCCATCTTTAACTTAGCTATCACACCTCTGTGATCTCCTTCGAAAGATTTACTTGGGAGGGCTGTTATATCTACCAACATTTTCCCGTTACCTTTCTCGACCAAAATGTAATCTATCAGAGTTTTGATTTAGTTATCCCAACTATATCTTGTTATCTTCTGACTGTTTTTCTTTTGAAACCATGTGTTACCAATGGTCGGCTCATTTATTCTACAAAAGTCTACCAAAATATGTCCAGCCTTGTTTCTCCTCCCATATCCAAATGAACCTATAATCTCCTCCTTTTCTTTTCTGACCTACTTGGACATTCATGTCTCCTATGATCACAACTTGTTTGTCGTGTATATGGCCTTCCAGATATTCCTCTAGATCCATATCTGTATTTCCTGTTTGTGGAGCATACCCTTGAATTATATCTGTAACACCAGTTTCAAGTCTGAATCTGACCTTAATCAACCTGTCATTTATGTTTTCCACCATTCTAGGCTGTATTCCTTTAGGTCTTTTCTAATTATGAGACCTACACCATTTTTGGCTTCTCTTCCTCCGCTACAGTATAAGGTGTATCCTTTCTTTAGTTTCCTCTTACCTTTTCCTTTCCATTTGGTCTCACTGATTCCCAGCAATGCTATATCTTTGTCAACCATGAAATCCACAATTTCTTCCACTTTCCCTGTTAGTGTCACTACATTGATGGTCGCTATCTTGATGTATTTGGTTGCTGGTCGCCCATTTCTCACGTTTCTCCCAGCATCACAAGAATTGCACACCGCTTGTGGGGAACGCCCTAGCATTTTCCGAGGCTTCAGTACACTTGTCATTTATAGGCTTTTATAACGATGGATTTGCCACTCCCAAAGGCATTTTAGAGCTACTGCCAGCCGAAACTTGTAGACCGCTCCTAACATGGAGAACAGGCGCCTTCTGTAGCCGCTCCTCTGGAGTACAGATGCTACAGCTGATATGGGCTTTCAGTGGCATTTCCTCCACTTAGGGCCCCCTTCTATAAGGACTCCTCCGCCCTTAGCCGTTGGTCCTTACAGTGGGTCAGGCTATTTACCGCCGCCCAACACTCAGCGAGGAGACACTGGCTGTATGGTTTACTCCCCAGTATTTGGGAGATAGTGGGTTCGAACCCCACTGTCGGCAGCCCTGAAGATGGTTTTCCGTGATTTCCCATTTTCACACCAGGCAAATGCTGGGGCTGTACCTTAATTAAGGCCACGGCCGCTTCCTTCCCAGTCCTAGCCCTTTTCTGTCCCATCATCGCCATAAGACCTATCTGTGTCGGTGCGATGTAAAGCAACTAGCATAGGCATTTTCGATGTCAAGGAACAGTAGATACAAAGGCTTCTCTTTTTCCCAATGTTTTTCCATTAGCATCCTGTCAGCAAATATAAGATCTGTTGTTGATCTTCCAGGCCTAAAGCCATATTGTTCCTCTTCTAAAAGTGGTTCTACAATTTCTCATAATCTATCCTCTATAATTTTTCCAGAATTTTTAGTCCATGAGAGAGTAGAATAATTCCACAGTAGTTGGTTCATTTCCGTCTGCTGCCTTTCTTGAATATAGGTACAATTATACCTTTCTTCCAGTCTTCTGGGATGGTATTTTGATGCCATACTACATTTAGGAGTCTATATAGCCATTGGATTGCTGGGGTTTCTCCTGCTCTCAACATGTCCACACTTAACTCGTCTATTCCTGCAGCTTTCCCTTTCTTCATATTTTTAAGGCTCTTCTCTATCTCCAGCCATGTGATTGGTGGCTCCATATTTTTACTGGGCTCTTCACTTTTTCCAGACTCTTCTCTGTTTTGAATTACATTTTATCAGATAATCAAATGATGTTAGCGGTAGCCCGTGCTGTTGGTATGTGGTTAGCTCATTCTGTCCATAACCCCCAGATCACAGGTTCAATTCCAGCCGAAGACAGTGATGTTTGTTGGGTGGTAAAAACATAACATGCCATGTCATGCATGCTAAAAGATCATTAGGCTGTTCCCATGTGACAGACATTTAATTCAGAATGCACTGACACCTATGCTCCGGTTCCCGCCCCCAGGTGTCGCCACTGTGGCTGTTTCTACTTTAGGGATCGGCTGGAAATATGTGCAATTAAAATTAAAAGTACAATAGTTCCACTTTTTCAATACAAATTCAAGTAAAGTGGGTTACTTTACAGAAGAAACATTTATTAGGTACTAGTTCCGACCCATTATCTGTGTCTGGGACATGCTATGTTTTTGCGACTTTTTTACAATTTCTATGGACTATTTGGTACATTGTGCAACTCGTGCTTTTGGCTGATGATGACTATGATAATGGGTCGAAACTAGTACACTATGTTTCTGCGACTTTTTTACAATTTCTATGGACTATTTGATACATTGTGCAACTCGTGCTTTTGGCTAATGATGACCCTGATAATGGGTCGAAACTAGAACATAGTAAATGTTTCTTCTGTAAAGTAACCCACTTTACTTGAATTTGTATTGAAAAGGTTGAACCAATGTACTTTTAATTTTAATTGTAATCACAGTTCAATATGGACCATTCACAATTAAATTTATATCTCTTAATGAAAACATGTGCACGAGGAGTTCATTTTGAATATTTTCTTTCAGTTGCTACGAGTTAAACACTTCGTATGAGCAGCCAGATAGGTAATTTTGTCTCATTGTACTTACATGTACACACAATAAATGCGATGTTAATTTTTAGACAAGCTTTACTGTTTTATTATTCAGAGAACATATAGGAACGTGTAGTTTGTTTACCTTTCTGAATCTTGTGTTTTGTTAGTCTTAGCAAGGAAGTTATATCTGTTATATTTAGTCGCTTTGCAGCCATTGTGGAAACTCCTTGCCCTTCTTTGGTGCTGTTACCTGGTGCACTCTTGTGGTTGTGGAATGCTAGCCCTCTTGTAAGGTCGCCACATCAGCCCTGCATGGAGTCGAGACAGTCACGGCTGAAAGTATTCTGGGAACCTAACTCTTCGGCTGTGGAACAAGTTGTAGGTCTATTATTGTACGGGATGCCGAAGCACTTTTAGGTGCCAGTGATACTGACGCTATATCATTGTGGAGAGTGTTCTCTGGACTGATGAGGTGATACTGGGTGGCATTATGTCCAGGAGAGGATATGTTATCAGCCAGGTGGAAGGCAGGTTTTATCCAATCAATGCTGGCGCAGACAGGCTTGTTTCATATCTGCCGTGTCAGTGCTCTATCACTTCACTCTATCCCTCAGTGTGGGCCGATGTATGGTGGCTGCAAGGCACTGCAGACCGTCTCATCACTTAGATAAACATGAGTACAAGTGTTCAAATCCATGAAGATTATGTCGTGATTTTGGTAGTAAAGGACGCAGTCGACTCATTTGTTGGCGGAGTCTGACTACGAAGTCTGAAGTGTCCTCAAGGCGACTGTCTGTCATGTTATACAGCATTTTTCCTGGAAGTCGAATTGGTTCTCCGTAGACTAGCTCTGCCGAGGAAGCAACAAGATCATCTTTGTGTGCATTTCGGATGCAGTCAAGACGTATCAGGATGGCGCATCAGTGATCATCAAATTCTAACTTAATTGCAACATCAAAGAATGAGAACAGTATAACAGTTTTCATTTGTTTACCCTAAATTTAAACAACTAATATATCGCAATTTACAATATCAATGAATAATCCCTTATTAATGGTACATTAGAAAACTACTATCAAATAAAATATTCACTATTAAGATAATGTAAAATTAGATTCACTTCGTAAATATACTCAAGATCTTCAACTCTTATCTTTAAATTTTTTTTTTTTTCATAAATGACAAGATGCTAGTTTATATAACGAATATTTCATCTGTAATGTTTTCATTTAAATTCAAAGTCAAACTTCTTCCTGATTGTCCAGTGTTGCTACTTACATGTTTAACCAGCATTGCGCAGTCCAAAGGTCATGAAGGAAATCCCAAAGAGTTCGAAGGGTGTTATGATTGTGCTCTTTGGAATGTCATTTGGGTTCACAGGAATTTTGGTTATAGGCTGTCAGTAGGTCGATAACGGAGGAAGTTTGGCTCGCCAGTAACTCCCGGTAGTAGGCTGGGCATCCGGTTCCCTTTGGGGACAGTTTCTTAGAGAAGAAGTCTAGGAGCTGCCAGGCATCATCCACGTATTGCTGAAGACTAGCTCCAGTCTCCAATAGCATTGTTGGATGAATCTGTGAACGAACCCATTGTTGCTTGCAGATCGGTATGCTCTAGGAGGTTGGCTTGAGCGAGGCTTACTTTACAGGCAGCGAAGATGCTTTCCATGCATGGTGTCCAGGGTACCGATTGAGAGCCACGTAAACTGGATACAGCTGCATGGAGTGGAGCCTGGTACTGTGATGCCAAGGGAAGGAACTGGCTGTAGAAAGTGATCATTCCTAAGAAACTTCTGAGATCACATGCATTTTTCTGAAGAGGAAAATTCTGCAGATCTGCAGTGTATTTCGGCAGTGATCCTGTCCCTGTGGTGGAGACTTCATATCTGAGAAAGGTGTCGCTCGGAGATGCTAAGACACTCTTGGTAGCTTTGATAAGGATGCCATACTCAGATGGGGGAAGAGAGCTCGCTGGTGTCGCCTGTGTTTTATGGGACTTTTAGAGAAAACCAAGATGTCGTCGACGTACGCAAATGTGAAATTCAGACCAGATAGTGCTTCGTCTATGAATCTTTAAAAAGTTTAACCAGCATTGCGCTGTCCGAAGTTCTTGAAGGAAAAATCAAAGAGTCCGAAGGTTGTTATGATTGTGATCTTTGGAATGTCACTTGGGTTCTCAGGAATTTTGGGTATAGGCCTTCACTAGGTCGATAATGGAGGAAATAGTGCATCTGTGGAGCAGATAACTGAAGTCATGAATATGCTGAGGTGGATATCTGTCAGGAATGGTTCATGAGTTTAAGGTGCGATAATCTCAGCAAGGCTGCCAGCCGTCGCCCTTCTTCAGTACCAAATGGAGTGGTGACAACCAAGGACTCTCAGAGTGCCGTGTTGTACCTTCTAGAAGCATGACATCAAACTACTTCTTAGCGATCTAGAGGCGGTCCGACATGAGACAATGAGCTTGGCAGGAGACAGGTGGTCTTGGTGTAGTACGGATGAAATGGCGTACTTTATCTATCACCTAATCAAATTAAATAATATAGTTCCACCATGTCAGTACTTTTTAGTCTTTTTTATTATGCTAGGTTTAATACACGTTTCTTCAGTGGCCGTTCAATCTACCAATCACTTCTAGGACTTCCTAATATCACTGCCTTTTCTTGCCTAATATATAAATTACAATTTGCAGATCATTTGAATAAATATTTATCCCCTGTACCTAGGAACAATATTTTTGTATGTCAATTCAAAGAAAACATAAAGATCTATGTGTATTAAAATTTCAATCTGAATCATCATCATCTTCATTTCCCATTTCCAGCTTCCCAGGTCAGGTTGTGAATCAAGGACCTCCATTGCTGCCTGTCTCTCCACCACTCTTCTGTTTTTTAAGTACATCTTTTGGTTTTCCTCCCCTCTTCCCTATGCACTCCCACACTGAATCTGTCCACCTCTTTCAGGGTCTTCCTCGTGGTCTCTTTCCTGTTAATTTCTCTGAAAAGGCTTTTTTTGGCACTCTCTCTTCCCCCATTCTCATCATATGCCCAAACCACTTTAGCTTTGTTGTTTCTATTCTGTCTTAAAAGTTCCAAGATTCCTGTCCTTTTCTTTATCTCTTCATTTCTAATTCTATCCTTTCTGGTCTTCCCCTCGATACCTCTTAGGAATTTCATCTCCGCTGTCTGTATTCTACTCTCCTCTTGTTTTGTTATAGTCCACGATCCAGCTGCATAGGTTAGTATGGGTTCATAATAGGTTGAATATGATACTATCTTACATTTCTTCAGGACATCTTGGTTCCACAAAATACCCCTTACACGTAGTAGAAGCTGTTTGCGTGCTGTATTCTTTTCCCAAATTCCATCTTCTGTGATCACACTGTCTTCTCAAGTACTTAAAACTTTTAACCACTTCCAGTATTTTACCATTCACTTTTATCTTTCCTCTTCCTTCCTTCCTTCCTTCCTTCCTTCCTTCCTTCCTTCCTTCCTTCCTTCCTTCCTTCCTTCCTTCCTTCCTTCCTTCCTTCCTTCCCCTTGTCATCACTATTGTTTTTACATTTCTCGGTGCTTAATTTCATCCCAAATTTTTCTGTCTCTTGATTCCATACATCTACTTGTTTTTTCACTTCTGTTTCATCCTCACCCCATATCACTATATCATCTGCAAATAACATGGCTTTTGTTGCCTGTCTTCCCAATCTCTGCTTAATGTTCGTATGAATTTCATCCATGACTATGATGAATAGTATGAGGGATAGTACATTTCCCTATCGGAGACCAGTTTCAACATTAAACCATTTTGTTTTTCCTATACTAGTCTTCACACTACTGATACAGTTTGTACATAGCTTTTATCATTTGCACTTCCACTCTGTTAACTTGTTTTTTCCTTAATGTGTGTAATTGACACCAAAAATAGATTTTCATCCCTGAGGGAAGTAAGCGATACGCAGGGTATCCGTATAGGAAGCAGTCAAACGTATAGCGCAAAATCCGTTACGAGAAGCGGCAAAGTTAGGCCTAAAATCCCACACAGTGCACCGGCGAAAGTATCGAACGTTCTTATATTTGGTGATAGCCAGGCGAGGGGAATTGCGGAGAAAATGGTCAATGAAGATATTGCAGCATCGGCAGTCATCTATCCTGGGGCCCCAATGAAGAAGGTATTGGAAAACACGGAGCAGGCGGCAAGAAATCTCGGAAGTCGTGATGCAGTAGTGATCATCGGCGGGACGAACGACGTAGCTCACAACGACGCTAAGAATGTTATTTCGGAACTTAAATGTACACTAGGTAAGCTGACTCACACTAACATTTTTGTAGTGAACGTGCCCCACAGGCATGATTTGATTAGAGACTCGTGTGTGAACACTGAAGTGGACAAAGTTAATACAGATATGGTTAAAATTTGTAAACATTTTCGTAATACACAGGTAATTGATAGCAGCAGTTTCGAGAGACACTGTTACACAAAGCATGGCCTTCATCTAAACAATTCAGGTAAACGAAAGATAGCAAATATTGTTCTAGATTTTATTAATCATAAGATACGTACTGTAAAAAAGGCAACTCCCTTGAGTTATAATACTGACCAGGAAAACTAGTAGAAAGAGCCAGCTGTACTTCAAGCTGGCTCAGCCAACTAGTAAATGAAACTCAGGAAAGTAAGCAATTTCAAGTTACCCAATTGCAACAGTCAATTTTTAGGGAGGAAGGGGGTCTGAGATTGCTCTTGGTAAACTGTCAGAGTGTAGTAAATAAACAATTAAAATTCGGTACATTGATGGAATCTTATGAGACTGATGTGGTGATAGGAGTGGAATCGTGGTTGAGAGAAGGGGTGGGAGGTAATAGAGAAGTATTTCCAGAAGGGTACACAGTCTATCATAGAGACCGAGGAGATAAAAAGGGAGGGGGGGCTGTTTATTCTGGTGAAGGAAACATATTGTTCACATGAATGGTTTACCGATGAAAGGGATGAAATATTAGGGATAAAATTAATTTGTGATAATATGAAGGAGGTGAGAATTATAGGAACATACAGGCCAGGAAGAGAGGAAAGAGACATGGAAATATTTGAGAAAATAATAGATTATATTCATAAAAACAATAATAATGATGTGGTAATAATTGGGGGAGATCTAAACTTGCCTGAGGTTGAATGGAATGGAGCTGCAAGTGAAGCCCATGAACAGAAACTGGCAAATAAGTTAATTTGGGAGGGAGAATTTACACAAGTAATACAAGAACCAACTCGTCTCAATAACTTACTAGATGTATTCTTGGTTAAACCATGGGAAATTGTTGATAAAACTGAGGTAATTGAAGGAATAGGTGACCATAAGGCTGTAATAATGGATGTAGGACTGGTACCAAAAAGGCTTAATAAGAGGGTCACACAAGACAAGAAATTGTACAGAAAAACTAAAGTTGATGAATTTGGGACTTACCTTAAATCACAATTCAGTTGTTGGATAAGTGAAGGGAGTAATGTGGATATACTTTGGGCTAAATTCAAAGGAATCGTTTGGGAAGGAGAGAAGAGATTTGTACCTGTTAAGAAGGGTAAAATGACCTCAGACCCTGTTTATTACACAAGGGAAATAAGAAAATTAAAAAGAAAATATAGAATAGTAAACAGGAAAATCAAAGAAGGTAGGGAGAGTAGAGAAAATAGAAAACAGCTAATGAGGGAACTGAATAGAGTAAAAAAGGAAGCAAAAGAGAATTATATGAATGGCATTCTTCAAGAGCGTAATGACCACAAAGGGAAATGGAAAAAGCTGTATTCATATATCAGGAATCAAAAAGGAAATGGAATCCAAATACCTATAATGGTGGGAGAAGGGGGTGAACACTATTTAACAGATACTGAGAAAGCAAACCTCTTTAGTAGGGAATTTAGAGATTCAGTAGATGATTGTCAGGAGTTGGACACCGAAACAGAAATTACAGAGGGACAGACACAGAGGGAAACAAGAAGCTTCTCGTTCACAAATGAAGATATTTTCAGAGAAATCCAACTGCTTCACCAAGGAAAAGCAGCAGGAAGTGATCAAATTACTGGGGAGGTGATAAAGACAATGGGGTGGTACATAGTGCCTTATTTAAAATTTCTCTTTGACTATGTCATAAATAATAGTGTAATACCAAAGGAATGGAAGGAATCTATAATAATACCAATTTATAAAGGAAAGGGTGATAAAAGGAAACCAGAGAACTACAGACCAATCAGCCTGACCAGTATAGTTTGTAAAATACTGGAGAGTTTAATATCAAAGTACATCAGAGGGATATGTGATGATAAAAATTGGTTCATGAGGAGCCAGTATGGATTTAGAAAGAAATATTCTTGTGAGGCACAACCGGTGGGATTTCAGCAGAACATATCAGATCAATTGGATTCAGGAGGCCAGTTAGATTGCATAGCCATAGATCTTTCCAAAGCCTTTGATAGAGTGGAACATGGAATATTATTAAAGAAATTGGAGGGAATAGGATTGGACGTAAGGGTTACATGTTGGGTAAAAACATTTCTAAATTCAAGGGTTCAGAAAGTCAAAGTAGGAATTAACGTATCGCAGGAAGAGAAAGTTTGGAAGGGAATTGCACAGGGTAGTATAATCGGTCCGTTACTTTTCTTAATATACGTAAATGATTTAGGGAACAATATAACATCAAAAATAAGATTGTATGCAGATGACATAATTGTTTACAGGGAAATAAATACCATTGAGGATTGTTCAGAATTACAAAGGGACCTTGAGAGTATCCAACAATGGGTTAAAGAGAATAACATGAAAGTTAATGGAGGCAAATCAACTGTTACGACATTTACAAACAGGAGTTTTAAAACTGAATTTGAATATACTTTGGATGGGGTAGTTATCCCAAAAGATGGCAAGTGCAAATACTTAGGTGTAAGATTTGAAAGTAATTTGCATTGGAAGGGTCATGTGGATGACATTGTTGGGAAAGCATACAGATCGTTACATGTTATAATGAGGCTACTTAAAGGATGCAACAAAGAATTAAAAGAGAAAAGTTACTTAAGTATGGCTCGTCCATTATTGGAATATGCAAACAGTGTTTGGGATCCTCACCAAGAATACCTAATAAAAGAAATAGATAGTGTGCAGAGGAAAGCAGCAAGATTTGTAACGGGATTTCAGGAGAAAGAGTAGTGTATCAGAAATGTTAAAGAAACTAGGGTGGGAAACTTTAAGTAAGAGAAGGGAGAAAACTAGACTTACAGGTTTATATAGAGCCTATACAGGAGAAGCAGCATGGGGAGATATCCGTGAGAGGCTTCAGTTGGAAAATAATTATATCGGCAGGACTGACCACAAATATAAAATTAGAAGGAATTTTAGCAGAAGCGATTGGGGTAAATTTTCATTCATTGGGAAGGGTGTGAAGGAGTGGAACAGTTTACCAGGGGTAGTGTTTGATCCTTTTCCAAAATCTCTACAGATATTCAAAAAGAGAATAAACAGCAACAGAGAAAATAAATGAAGTGTTAGAGGGCATTCGACCAGTGCAGGTTATTGTAAATTAAAAATGTGTGTAAATAAATTAATTCCATCCCCTGGTCTAAGGAGTTTGGACAGCCAAAGTAGGGGACTGCCTGTAGGGGTGAAGTACAGTGGGGACTTCGAGGGCCCTGGGACCGCTACGGTAGCTGTGAAGGCCCTTCAGGAACTCTGAAAAGTGGTGGTAAAAGGGGCTCTGGTTAAGACGCAGCAGGTCGTTATGCTACTTAGGTTCCAGAATGGGTAAAGAAAAGAAAAAGTAAATAAATACAATGTACATTTTAATCTTATACCAGTTGTACAGTATCATTTGAAGTAATTCCACATACTGTATATCAGATGACTATATTTGTATGTAGTACAGGAGATATTATAAGTAGAATTTTGTAAACAATGTAAATTTATTAAGGATGAGCTGTGTGTTTAATAGAAAAAATCGTTAGCGTAAATTATATAATATTGTATTATAGGAAAATTTTATTCTCTTGTTAATTTAATATTTAGTGCTTGACAATAATGTATTTTAGTGTACCATTTGCCACCGAGGTAAACACCTCATTTGCAAATAAAAAGATTTTGATTTGATTTTGATACCAACTGTCTGGGCACATTGTCATAAGCTTTCTCAAAGTCAATAAATGCCATCATTATGTCTTTTCCAAACTCCCATCTTTTGTTCATCATTATGTCTTAATGTAAAGATCAGGTCAAATATTGATCTGCCTTTCCTAAAACCATACTGTTCTTCTTCCCTTTCTCCTTCTAGCTTCCTCCTCAGTCTTCCTTCCAATACTCTCTCAAATATCTTAGCTACATGGGCAATAAGGGTGATATCCCTCTGTATTTATTACATTCCTTTTTATCACATTTTTTAAATATCGGGATAATTAAACCCTTTCCCCACTCTACTGGGATCTCTTTCTTCCTCCAGATTATTCTACTAAATAATCTATACAGCCACTGTAGCCCTATTGGTCCTGCTGCTTTTATCATTCCCATGGTTACCTCGACCACTCCTGCTGCTTTACCGCTCTTCATCTTTTGTACGGCTTCTTCTATTTCAAACATCAGTATCTCCTTTTCTTGTTCGTCTTCTTTCCCCGTTGTTTCTTCTTGCTCCTTCTCATCTACCAGTTCACTGTATTTAATATTTAGCAACTCTGAGAAGTATTCCCCCCCCCCCCTTTTTAGTATATCATCACTTTGTGTCAATATCTGCGCTGTTTCAGTTTTCACAAATTTTGTATCTTCTCTATTTCGTAACCTGTTCTTCACCAAACTGATCTGGTCAATTTTGTCCACATATTGTGCTAGGTCTTCTCTCAGTATAACACCAGCACCATTTGTTGCCATCTTTCCTCCGCTCAGATATAATCTATACCCTTTCTTCAATTCTTTTTTACCTTTCCCTTCCATTTTGTCTCACTCATTTCCATCATTACTATGTCTTTCTTCTCCATATACTCTATCAGTTCTTCTACCTTGCCATTCAAAGTCATGACATTGATGATACCAATTCTTGTGATGTCTGGTAGCCCACTTCTCACAGTTCGCCCAGAGCACCGGGAACTGCACGTCACTTCAGGGTGACGTCCTAGCATTTTCCGAGGCCTCGATTCAAGCGCACTCATTTTTTAGGCTGTTTGTACAATGGGTTCGCCACTCCCAAAGGCATTTTATTACCTACTGCCAGGTTCAAATTAGGCCGCCCCTAACATGGAGTCAGACGCCTCTTGTAGCCATTCCTCTGGAGTACAGACGCTATAAGTTTGCCCCTTGCACCATTTCCACCATACCGAAGTCTGTCTTCTCCGCCGTAGATGCCGTTGAGGTCTCCATCCATAACCCAGGGCAAGGGCCCTCCATATTTATGACCCCTGGAGAAAGGGTGTCCCAGTATTTTAAAGCCTCCAGGATTGGGCTTCCTGTTGGTCCACGGGTTGTATTGGGTATTTCAACCAGCCCTACGTACTGTAAGGACCCCCTATCCGCCACCTGGGGACGCGCTCTGTTGGGGTTAGGTTCCCATGGTTATTTATGGGAAGTTAACCCCACCCACAAAGGTTGAGGTTATTTGCAGAGTCAACCTGAATATCATAACAAATTTGTCAAATTAACTACACCTTTAAAAAACTTCTCTGAAGCAGCTAGTCTTAGGCTAAAAATATCTGCTCTCGATTTAAATTAATGAGTCTGCCATTGTGAACTTTACAATTGCAGCTCCTCTTAAATAACATCTCCTCTAATCCATACCTTAAAGGTTGTTTTTCTATCTTTTTGAAAAGAAATACACTTTTATCTGCCACTAAATACAGAAAAACTTAATGTGAAGATATACAGTAGTACGGTTATCACTTTCCTACTGGCGCTTGATGTATGTTTTTAAGTTGGGTTAGGTGATGCTGTTTGAATAACAAAACAAGTGTTTGCCACAAAAGGCGAGCTTCGGTAACGTTTTCTCGCTATGTGCAATTGCGAGTTCTCTCGTCGACATTCGAAGGCAATTAAGAGATAAGAATTTCAAATTGTTCTGTATTGAAGTAAGTTCACTAATAAGTTAAAAGAAAGTATAAAATGGTAAAACCTTTCAATACTGTTAAAATAAGAAATGTAAGTTTACTTTCCTATTTAATTAAAATTGGTACCGGTTTCGACCAGTACTTTTGGTCATCAGCAGCCGATCGCAAATAAGTGTAAGACAATGCACAGACAAATAAATTGTGAAGTATAAAGAATTCTGTAGGTTGCTGATAGTGAAGCACTAAAATCTTTAGGGAGTATTGTGCATTGAAAAATAGTCAGTCACATGCAGTTTATGAAGCACTGTAACACAATGTTATGAAAAAAGTCTAAAATCAAATACATATTTATCAGCTGCAGTTTATAAGACACTGTATAATTTGAAGGATCAGCACTGCGTGTCAATCATGAAGAAGTCATGGATCAAGAATGTTAGTTAGACATAGCGTTAGAGAGCACTGTATGGGAAGAAGTCCAGAATCAAATACGTATCCAAATATAATACCGAGCAAAGAGGTTGAAGAGATATTTGGTAGTGTGAAAAAAATGCTGAGTAAGGGGACAATAAGATCTTTGAAACATATATAATGTATTAGGTGATAACAAATAATTCATTAAATAACTCTAGGTATTGTATGTATTGGAGTAGAGATTGTAATCAATATGGACCATTATAAAAGCAAACCACAGTGGTTAAGTTAATAAAGAGATAGGTTTTATGGCAATGGTGGGGTAGGAAAGGACTGGGATTGAGAAGTTACAGTCCTGGCATTAGCCTGGTATGAAAATGGGAAATCACAGAAAACCACCATCAGGGCCGACAGTGGGGTTTAAACTTACTATCTCCTGAATGCAAGCTGACAGCTACATGACCCAAATCATATAGCCATGCGCTCGTTTTTCTCCTTGTAGGCAATATTTTGTCTCTGTCTTAGGAGGATCTCACACACCATACTCTTTCCTGAAAAACCCTTTGCATTTCTACGATAGACTTCGTAATCCAATAGTTTTTCACTTAAAACATGCACTGAGGCTATGTGTACTGCATCTTGAACAAATGTACGGTAAATGAACAATCAAGCCTGCAGCAAGCAAAATTGAGAAAACAAGTGACACCTTACAAAGAATAATTTGCATTTTGTTGGCAGATGTCTGTAAGTGAATCTTCCAGAGTTTCTTGACATTTAGAAAGCAATCACAACATCCTGGTGTATATAAATCACCCTGTACTTGGAAATGAATGACAACACTTCACTAATTAGTGACTATTTACAAAAGTATCTTGTCCTCACAGAAGATCTTCAGCTTGCTCCTATTTACCTGGAATGGATGACCCTTCTGTAATCTTGATTGACAGGTCTCACCTTCACACACACCAGCTACTTAACATGGCAACTCCAAAACAGACCGGTTTGAACACACTGATGTTGGCTGACGACGTTACACTTGGCTTTTTTTTTTTTTTTTGGGGGGGGGGGGGGGGGCATGCTTTAATTTTCATGGAATTTACAAACTATGTATAAATCTGAATCTTTTAGAATGTTAAGTCAGCGGTTAGAAAAATATGAAATTGTAATTGCTGCAATACAGGAAACAAGATAACTGGGAGCAGATATACAGGATATAGAAAAGTATACTTTTTTCAATAGTAGTAAAGAAAACGGATCGCATGAGTTTGACACTGCCTTTTGTGTGTTGAATAACTTCCTCTCTTCATGATATAGATGTTGATTCCCATAGGGAATATGAAATATTTGTCCTGAATGAGTAAATTTTGCTGATGAGACAAAGTCTCTTAGTGCATTGGCACTGCCGGTGGCTTCAGTTAGCCTACGCAGTGGCCTCCACGGTATGCACTAGCCAGCGTATTGGTAGGTGTGCTAGGTACCAACTGATGAGCCCACCCTAGCACACGAGGGCGAAACGCTGGCAACCAAGAATGAGTTAGCAGGAAAATTTATAATGTCCAATAACGGACCATTTATATTGGTATTCCTCTCTTCAGTCATCTCCTTTGAACGTGTTAACGAAAGACTGTGCTATTTAAGATTAAGATCCAAATGGTTTAGTTTGTCCTTAATAAACTGTCATGCACCAACGAATGAAAAAGATTATGATATTAAGGATACCTTTTATGAAGACACTGTCATGCACCAACGAATGAAAAAGATGATGATATTAAGGATAAGATTTATCAGAATTATGGAATAGAGTGCCATGCCATAATGTTAAGATAATATTGGGTGACTTCAATGCAAAAATAGGAAAGGAGAATTTCTTTCAACCCACTATAAGTGCAGAAAGTCTGCATAATGAAAGTAATGAATATGCAGTGCAGCTGATAAAGTTGGTTGTATCAGCTAACATGATCATCAGTAGTACTATTTTTCCTCGCAGACAGATACATAAAGAAACTTGGTATTCCTGTGATGGCAAAAGAGCAAATCAGATTGACCACTTTCTTATAAATAGAAAAGAAAACATAGACATGCTATTTCTGACATCCGATTCTGTAGAGGTGCCGAAATGGGAACTGATCACAATCTTGTATTTGCAACAAACAAAATGAAATTGAAAACTACACTGAGGTCTTCTTCTGAGTTCATTAAGAAATATGAAATGGAAAATTTAAAAATAACAGAGGAAAGTGTAAAATATAATATTGAAATTCAAAATAGATTTGAACTGTTAGATAATAGTTCACTTACAGAGAATAATGAGGAGGTGGAGGTAAATTGTAATACAGAATGGAATAATATTAAACAATGTATTCTATAAGCAGCAAAGAGTTGTTTACCTAAAAAGAGTAAAACTAAAAAGAAATAGTTTGATGCAACATGTCAGGAAGCAGTGAATGAAGTAATGTTTTATGTAGAGAATGGTTGCGGTCTAAATAGGGATCCTGTTATAGAACAAGCCTACAAAGAGAAACAGAAAAATTGCAGTAAATTGATTCGGAAGAAAAAGAAACAATATTATATGTGCAAGTAGGGTAGCATCCTGCTTCATGAATTTACCGAGCTCAGAACATTCTAAGCAAGTCTCAGACCTATTGGGAGTAACGGAGTCCCACTCCCATTTGACAGGCGAGGGACTCCTTGGAAACAACTTGGCGAACGAAATGGAATTCGATGGGGAGTTATCAATATTAATGGGGCCTATGGAAGAAAGAAAGAAAGAAAGAAAGAAAGAAGGAAAGAAAATAGAACTGACTGAGTCAGGAAAGAGGATGCATTTGGATGTGCTAGGAGTAAGTGATATTCGGGTAAGGGGAGATAACGAGAAAGAGATAGGAGATTATAAAGTGTACTTGACGGGTGTTAAAAAGGGAAGGGCAGAGTATGATGTAGGGCTGTTTATCAGGAATACCATTGCACTCAACATAATTTCTGTTAGGCACGTAAATGAGCGAATTATGTGGGTAGATTTGGCAGTTGGAGGAATTAGGACAAGTATTGTGTCCGTGTATTCACCATGTGAGGGTGCAGATGAGGATGAAGTTGACAAGTTTTATGAAGCATTGAGTGACATCGTGGTCAGGGTCAACAGCAAGGGTAAAATAGTGCTAATAGGCGGTTTCAATGCGAGAGTTGGAAATAGAACTCAAGGATACGAAAGAGTGCTTGGTAAATGTGGGAAAGATATGGAAGCTAATAGGAACGGGAAGCGGTTGCTGGACTTCTGTGCTAGTATGGGTTTAGCAGTTACGAATAAATTCTTCAAGCATAAGGCTATTCACCGCTACACATGAGAGGCTAGGGGTACCATATCCATAATAGACTATATCTTAACCGACTTTGAATTCAGGAAATCTGCCGGGAATGTACGAGTTTTCCGGGGATTTTTCGATGATACAGACCACTATCTGATCTGTAGTGAACTAAGTATCTCTAGGCCTAGGATAGAGAAAGTGAAATCTGTCTGCAAACGGATAAGGGTTGAAAACCTCCAGGACGAGGAAATTAGACAGAAGTACCTGGATATGATTAGTGAGAAGTTTCGAACAGTAGACAGTAAGCAGGTTCAAGATATAGAAAGAGAATGGGTGGGATACAGGGATGCTGTAGTAGAAACAGCAAGGTAATGCCTAGGAACAACTGTGTGTAAAGATGGGTAAAGGCGAACATCTTGGTGGAATGATGAAGTGAGAGCAGCATGTAAACGTAAAAAGAAGGCTTATCAGAAATGGCCCCAAACAAGGGCCGAGACAGACAGGGAGTTGTATGTAGGTGAAAGAAACAGAGCGAAACAAATAGTTGTTGAATCCAAAAAGAAGTCTTGGGAAGATTTTGGTAATAAACTGGAAAAGCTAGGTCAAGCAGCAGGGAAACCTTTCTGGCCAGTAATAAAGAATCTTAGAAAGGGAGGTAAAAAGGAAATGAACAGTGTTTTGAGTAATTCAGGTGAACTCATAATAGATCCCCGGGAGCACTGGAGAGGTGGAGGGAATATTTTGAACATCTTCTCAATGTACAAGGAAATCTTCTTGGTGGTGTTGTGAACAGCCAAGCTCATGGGGAGGAGGAAAATTATGTTGGTGAAATTACGCCTGAGAAAGTAGAAAGGATGGTAAATAAACTCCATTGTCATAAAGCAGCAGGAATAGATGAAATTAGACCTGAAATGGTGAAGTATAGTGGGAAGGCAGGGTTGAAATGGCTTCATAGAGTAATAAGATTAGCACGGAGTGTTGGTAAGGTACCTTTAGATTGGACAAAAGCAGTAATTGCACCTATCTATAAGCAAGGAAACAGGAAGGATTGCAACAGCTATCGAGGTATGTCAGTGATTAGTGTACCAGGCAAGGTATTCACTGGCATCTTGAAAGGGAGGGTTCGATCAGTTGTTGAGAGGAAGTTGGATGAAAACCAGTGTGGTCTCAGACCACAGTGGGGCTGTCAGGATCAGATTTTTCAGTATGCGGCAAGTAATTGAAAAATGCTACGAGAGGAATAGGCAGTTGTGTTTATGTTTCGTAGGTCTAGAGAAAGCCTATGACAGGGTACCGAGGGAAAAGATGTTCGCCATACTGGGGGACTATGGAATTAAAGGTAGATTATTAAAATCAATCAAAGGCATTTATGTTGACAGTTGGGCTTTATTGAGAATTGATGGTAGAATGAGTTCTTGGCTCAGGGTACTTGCAGGGGTTAGACAAGGCTGTAATCTTTCACCTTTGCTGTTCGTAGTTTACATCTGCTGAAAGGTATAAAATGACAGGGAAGGATTCTGACGACTTGGTCTTAATGGCAGATTGTGCAGAAAGCCTGCAGTCTAATATCTTACAACTTGAAAATAGGTGCAATTAGTATGGTATGAAAATTAGCCTTTCGAAGTCTAAATTGATGTCAGTAAGTAAGAAATTCTACAGAATTGAATGTCAGATTGGTGATACAAAGCTAGAACAGGTAGATAATTTCAAGTATTTAGGTTGTGTGTTCTCCCAGGATGGTAATACAGTAAGTGAGATTGAATCAAGGTGTAGTAAAGCTAATGTAGTGAGCTCTCAGTTGTGATCTGCAGTATTCTGTAAGAAGGAAGTCAGCTCCCAGACGAAACTATCTTTACATCGGTCTATTTTCAGACCAACTTTGCTTTATGGGAGTGAAAGCTGGGTGGACTCAGGATATCTTATTCATAAGCTAGAAGCAACAGACATGAAAGTAGCGATAATGATTGCTGGTACAAACAGGTGGGAACAATGGCAGAAGGGTACTCGGAATGAGAAGATAAAGGCTGAGTTAGAAATTAACTCAGTGGATGAAGCTGTACGCATAAAGCGGCTTCGGTGGTGGGGTCATGTGAGGCGAATGGAGGAGAATAGATTACCTAGGAGAATAATGGTCTCTGTTATGGAGGGTAAGGGAAGTAGAGGGAGACCAAGACGACGATGGTTAGACTCAGTTTCTAATGATTTAAAGATAAGAGGTATAGAACTAAATGATGCCACAGCATTAGTTGCAAATAGGGGATTGTGGCGACATCTAGTAAATTCACAGAGGCTTGCAGACTGAACGCTGAAAGGCATAACAGTCTATAATGATAATGTATGTATGTATGTATGTATGTATGTATGTATGTATGTATGTATGTATGTAATGTATGTATGTATGTATGTATGTATGTATGTATGTATGTATGTATGTATGTATGTATGTATGTATGTATGTATGTATGTATGTATGTATGTATGTATGTATGTATGTATGTATTATAAGCAACAAGTTGAAGCAATACAAGATGATCATCAAAACAATAACATCCGTCAAATGTATGCTACAATTAATATAACTATATAACTATAAAGAAAGGCTTCAAATCAAGTTCATGAAGGATCATAAGGGGAACTTCATAACTGAATAGAATAACCTGCTTTCTCATTGCAAGGAATATTTTGACAATTTGCTAAACTACCCTGATCCAGAATAGCCAATTGTGAAACCAAAGTGTCCTCCTAAGTATGATTTAATTCCGGAGCCTACTTATGAGGAGGTAGTAAACAGTATTAAACATCTGAAAAATAAGAAAGCTTTGGGTAATGATAACATCCCAGCTGAACTAATCAAATCTGGAGGAGAAGTACTATACAAATATATATATATTCCAACTTATCCTAAGGATTTGGCAGGAAGAAGTTATGCCTGTAGTGTGGAAAGAATCACTCATAGTGCCACTACATAAAAAAAGAAGACAAAGAAAATATTCAAAATTACCGTGGGATATCTCTTGTTATTACATCTTATGAAATTTTATCTTTTATTCTACTAAATCGCCTGAAACCAAAATGGAGCTTGCAGCAATAGATCCAGACTGATAAAATATTTGCGATCAAAATGATAAGTGAGAAAGTGTGGGAATATTATCAAAGTATTCACTATTTGTTCATTGATTTCCTGAAAGCATATGACTCAATTCATAGAGACAGTCTGTGGAATGTCATGGCAAAATTTGGCTTCCCTTTTAAACTCATTAATCTGCGTAGACTGTGTATGGATGACAATACAAGTAGATTCCCCTGAATTGGAAAAGATTTGACCCTTTCCAAAACAGAACTGGTTTAAGACAAGGCAATGCTTTATCCGCTTTTCTTTTCAATATTGCTCTTGAAAAAGTTGTTAGATCACTGAAATTAGTTCTGGGAGGAATACATCTCGGGACAGTATCATAGGGTGCTTGCATACGCAGATGTTACTGTACACATAGGGAGAAATGAGATTGAAATATGGAAATTGTTGATTGAACTTGAGGAGACAGTGTTAAAATTAGGCCTCAGAATTAACAACCAAAAGACTCGATACATGATAATAAAGAGGAATATTGACACGAATGAGAACCGGTCACCTCTGATTATTGGTAAACATACTTTTGAACGAATGAGCTTATCAAGTTCCTAGGAGTTATTATTAGCGATCAGAATCAAAGAAAATTGGAAATCAAAGTTAGAATACAGAATGCTAACAACGTATACTACTCTCTAGAGCTTCTATTGGGATTAAAATTTTTAACGAGAAGTACAAAACTGAAAATACACAGTACTGTCATCAGACTAGTTCTAACTTATGGTTCAGAATCATGGAGTTTAACAACAACAAAAAACAAAAAAACAAAAAGAGAGAGAGAGAAGAACATCAGTTATAGGTTTTCGAAAATAAAGTTTACAGGAAAATTTTTGGACCATACTTTGATTCTAAATCCCAAACCTGGAATAAGAGATTAAATAAAGAAATACACTATCACAGCAAGCACCAGTAATCAACATCATCAATTCCAGAAGACTTCAATGAGCTGGTCATCTTCGAAGGATGGAAAATGATAGGATGTTAAAACAGGGAAAGGTCTTAAATTCAAACCTAAGCTATATTATATTTTGTAAAATAGTGATAGTATTCAAATTTTGAGCATTTCTGTCTTTATTTTTCATGTTACATAAATTACTGTTTCAATTTATTCTTATTTGTGTATTTGCTCATCATAGAAACTGTTCCTCGAACCCTTAAAAAAGTGCCTATTTCATATTTTGTTGAACTATACCTCCTTACAGGAAATCTTTGTTTCAGCCCCAAGTCTACGCACGCTCTGCATGCTTGTGGTTCTTGAACACCGCATGGATCAATACTGGCTTCCTGATGATATCAAGTAAGTGTATTGTATAGTCACTTAAGAAAAAAGGAATAAGTGCATGGTATTGTATGTTCCTCTCATTTAATATTTATCAGACTTAATTTTAATTACTGTATTATTAAAATATAATTCACATCCTACAGTATGTAGATACAAACATTGTATCTTTAGATTCAGTAGTTTCTGAGTACCGAGCTCGATAGCTGCAGTCGCTTAAGTGCGGCCAGTATCCAGTATTCGGGAGATAGTAGGTTCGAACCCCACTGTCGGCAACCCTGAAGTTGGTTTTCCGTGGTTTCCCATTTTCATACCAGGCAAATGCTGGTGCTGTACCTTAATTAAGGCCACGGCCGCTTCCTTTCCACTCCTAGCCCTTTCCTGTCCCATCGTCGCCATAAGACCTATCTGTGTCGGTGCGACGTAAAGAAACTAGCAGAAAAAGTTTCTGAGAAAAGCCTACGTGGGAGGATCTTGTATAAGTTAGTACTGTGCACTTTTTTTGGCAATTGTATATTGTATCCTTGATCAATGCTTGCAAGAACTTTAAAAAAATTTATTTTCTAGTTCCTTGGATTGATCAATATCATCATCAGTTTTCCTTTTCTAGCTCCAGTCTTGTCAGGTCTTTAATGACATTTTTCCTTCTTCTGTCCAGCCACCACAGCTGCTCCTTAACTGGTTCCAATCCAGTTTCCTTCTTATTATACTGTTCTTGATCAAGTCCAACCACCTTTGTCTGGGACTACTTCTTTTCTCCAACCATCAATCTTAGTCTCCATCATCTGCTGCATTATCCTTCCCTCTTCCATTACAAATTTGTTTTTAAAAAACCTTGATTGCTTTTATATTGAAATTTTATGTTAGTATGCAGCAATTACTAGTAAACATTTGGAACATGCAAAACATATCTGTAATGATTTGTCACTGTACAAAGTAGAAGAAACTAAAAGGTGAAACATGAGAATGCAAGAAGACAAGATTGAACTCCACTTCATCATAAACTGCCTCTTCACATTGCTAGACTCCCTTCTCGTGAACCAGAGCTTGCCTCTTCTCCTCCCCCAACAGGCTTAACTCCACTTCTCAGCTTGTCAGTAGGGTGGGCATCCTTCCTCCTGTAGAGCATGCAGGGTTAAGAAAACTACAGGGCTTATGGGCTTAGTGCATTCCATTGTTGCCATAATCCCTCGCACTCCGCCGCTTGGATACTCGTTCTGACATACATTGACGACATAAAATGATGCGTAGCCTGGTGCAGCTGTTGCAACAGTATGTGAAGTAGATATACAGAGGAACCTTGATATCTTGAATCACCTCAGGAGCTAAATTTTATTTCGAGTTATTGGAATTTCGATATATAGAGAATACCGTTTTGAGCATGTATAGCACATAATTGAATTAGAAGCTTATACTGAATACATTATTTTGAACAATATTTTAAAATATACACACAAACTATGTTATGGCATCACTTTAATTATAACCCTTATTACAGTAACTTTTTAGAAGACAGGTTCAGTACATACAGTAGGTAAACAAGAAACATACCTCGGTTAACACCTTTGGGAAACATCCATTAGTCTCTTCTGTTTGTTACTGTTAACCTTTCCTCCCTTCGCGTTGAAACTTCTCATCAATACCACGCAGCCGAAATTCGTAAATGGAGCTTGTCATCCCCAACTTCGGGGGTTGTTTTTGTACGTGACTGGTAATTAATTCACACCCGAGAAACAGCAAGGCTTCGCCGATTTTCCAATCATTAGTAGTTTTAGTTTTTCGGTTCCTTCATATTAGCTCCCAGCATTCCTGTAACCCTTTCTTTACTTTTAACAAGTCTCCCGATTTAAGCGGGAGAGTCCCAATTTTCCATCGTTCTTCCTGATCTCCCGATCTCCAGGACCGATCCCCCGATTTTCAGAGCAGTTTCAGTAATTTTCGTATTATTTTAAACTCCCACGCATTTCCTCGTTCTATCGATATATGGCTTAGTATGGCTGGCCGATAGTAGCTCTGATAATGAAACCAGATGGCAGTATGGAGCACAGTGGCCAGTCATGTGCTCCACTTTGGTCTATAATACAGTCAAATACTCATTCTCTTTTGTCAAATACTCAAATAGCTTAATAGGAAGTGGAAGTTGCAAGTGAGTAACCTAATCTCAGAAGTGGCACGCCATAGACGTCTACCCGGGGCAGAACTTGCGTAAGTGCTCGTGTTGTCTGCCTTAATATTTGTTTTGGCCAAAATGTCAAAAAGGAAATATGATGCAGTGTTTAAAAGTGCTTATAGGGAAGAGTTTCAGTGAATCCAGGAAGGGACCAACATTCACATTCTGTACTATATGTAGGTGTGATTTAGTTGCGCGTGGCGGGAAGTGTGGTATATTACATGGTATAAATCTCATATTATGTTCCGTATTGAAATGTACTTAAAATCAAATAATAATATTAGATTAAAAATTCCACCTGTTCAATACATAAGTGTTTTTTATTTAAATTTAAGATATAGTTCTTAAGATATTACATACAGGGACATGTTTCACCCATGTTGAGGGCATCATCAGCCTAAAAATCTCAAACCTAAAAGAAAGATAGATCAGGATCTTGATTGTTTTTATACTTAAGTAAGAGGTGCAATTTGTATAGATTTCTGCGAATGTCTTGTTTTTTTAAATATGGTAACAAGTGGTTAGTTAGAAGTTTAAAAATAATACGTAAAATTGCTGCGCTGAATTAAAATTTGGTAAAATATGGTGCCTTATTCTGGAGATGGCATAAGTAGCTTATAATAGCTTAATAAATTAGGAATAAAGAACACTCTTAGTGGTAGTAAGTTGTTCAAGTGCTTAGGAGCGAAGACAGGTTAGCTGGTAGATAAAATTGCTGCGCTGAAATAAAATTTGGTAAAATATGGTGCCTTATTCTGGAGATGGCAAAAGTAGCTAATACTAGCTTAATAAATTAGGAATAAAAGTCACTCTTAGTGGTAGTAAGTTTTTTTTTAAAGTGTTTTTTATTGTTATTGCAGTGTGGGTTGGTTTTCTATAAATTTGGAAGTCAAAATTATCATTATTACGTGTTACTGTGATATGTAGGAAATTTAAGGATTTATTGATTTCATCTTCCTTGGTGAATTTTATATTTTTGTCTAGATTGTTTTGGTAAGTTAAAATGTTGTCGCTGTTGTTGAGCTCTTTGTCAATAATTACAAAAGTGTCGTCAACGTATCTGAGCCAAAAGCTTAGGCCTTTTATATTTGTTGAAATTTTATGATGTTCTAAGAAATCTAAGTATATGTCGGCTAAGATGCCAGATAAGGGGTCTCCCATAGCCAGACCATCCTGATGGTAAATTTTATCATTAAAAGTAAAATAATTATTTTTTAACACAAAGTTTAGGATTCTTAAGAAATCTTCTATTTCAAGCTTGCTAAGTTTGCTATGTTTACTGAGGTTGTCTTTGATGATGTTTACTGTTTCTTTGGTTGGTACGTTAGAGTACATATTTGTAATGTCAAAAGAGCACATAATGTGGTTTGGTTGTAAGGAGAATTTTGTTAGAATATCGCAAAAGTCTACTGAATTCTTTAAAGGGGATTTTTTATTAAAAATGTAATGTTTTTTGAGAAATTTGTGGATAAATTTAGATGTTTTATAAGTGGGCTGTTTTTACAATTGATTATTGGACGTATGGGAGTATCTTTGTTGTGTAATTTTGGTAATGCTCTGGCTAAGAGTGACTTTTATTCCTAATTTATTAAGCTAGTATAAGCTACTTTTGCCATCTCCAGAATAAGGCACCATATTTTACCAAATTTTAATTCAGCGCAGCAATTTTACGTATTATTTTTAAACTTCTAACTAACCACTTGTTACCACATTTTAAAAAACAAGACATTTGCAGAAATCTATACAAATTGTACCTCTTACTTAAGTATAAAAACAATCAGGATCCTGATCTATCTTTCTTTTAGGTTTGAGATTTTTAGGCTTATGATGCCCTCAACATGGGTGAAACATGTCCCTGTATGTAATATCTTAAGAACTATATCTTAAATTTAAATAAAAAACACTTATATATTGAACAGGTGGAATTTTTAATCTAATATTATTATTTGATTTTAAGTGTGGTATACTCAAACATATGCAAACGAAAAAAATAAGAAAAGTGTCCAGTGTGTAGAAAGAAACCAGAAACTGAACTTTTCATGTAAAAACCAAGATGTAAATCCTGTTACGAATGCAATAAAAACTTTCCAGTCTGTCTTTGTATATAATATGTGATTTTTACAGTTATGCTTTAGTGTTTTAATTTGCATTTGAAATTGTGTGTCTGACAGACTGGAAAGTTTTTATTGCATTTAATAAGTCTACACTGGAAAATATGGCTTCTTTCTTAACAAAAGTTATGAACTTTTGAATAACAATATTTGAACATTTCTAACAAGAAAACTTGTACCAAATACCATGATTGTAGTCTACATTGTAGGTACAGGATGTGGGTAGTAGCTGTAAAAATATCCTTTATGATACTAGTAGTTTCCAAGTTTACCCTTCCGACAGATTGAAGTGAATTTGCAGCCTTAAAAAACATGGCAAGGAATAAACTGTCATAAAAGGTTGAGCATGAAATGTAAACAATAAGCTATTAACAATCTACAGTGTTCATTCATTGCACATGATCATTTTTGACCCCCTGGAAAAAGTTTCTGTCCAAATTATGATGGCAAAAATAGTGATTTTCTACTACTTTACTGTGGATTTCACAGACATGTGCCCTTAAGCAGATTTCTAGCAAAGATTTTACCAGTTATGGATAGCAGGGATATGCCACTGTAATTGCAACAGATGATGGTGACAATGGTGGACTTCATGTCAGCAGAGACCTTTCATGTTTCCCATATTAAAACGATCAGGGAGAAGAGTGTAGTTTTTAGAGGTAAGCCTCCACTTTGAATGAGCTCAAGGGGAATGTTGTTGGATCCAGTTGCCTTTCTGGTTTTGTACTATCAAGAGTCTTACTAAATTCCTGAAAAGTTGGAAGGATTGCCATCCAAGGTTGTGTAGAATGCTGTGGCACACATTGGAGTAAGTCTTCACCAGCGGTAGGAATGTTGTTTAAGAGCAAGTTGAAGTGTTCTCCAGCGGCTCAGGATGTCCTTACTATCTGTTAGGACAGTAGAATTGTCGGTAGCTTTCGGGGTACCTGATGAGGAGCAAACTGGAACATGGAGCTCATTTATACCAGCATAAAAATTCTATAGGTCTCTGATATCTGGTAAACTATGGAGTTCCGTGGCGTTTTGTTGCCACTAGTTGTTTTTTATTTCCTTTATTTCAGTGTGGTATTTTTGTTTGCAATCTTGAAAGCATGATTTCTTCTCCATGGACTGGAGAAAGTGAGAGGTATGCATCCCTCTTGACACTGACAAGGCTCAGAATCTGTTCATTATTTTAGTCCAACAAGTTCTTTCTTTTTATTACATCAAAACCAACGATCTTCTCTGTTGTTGTTTATATGACGCTTTTTTATGTGGTCAGCACTAGCTCGACATACTTTGTAAATGAGACAAAGTCTCTCATAGAGCATTGGCACTGACGGTGGCTCCAAGTAGCCTACGCAGTGGCCTCTGAGTTAGCTGGAAAATTTATAGTGTCCAGTAACAGACCAGTTACTTTGTATACTTTGTATTGACCAGATTTTTGTTTAGCTGATTTAAAAGAGCATTTTGGAAACCGGTACTCACAGCTCTATTCTGAAGTTTGGTGATGTTGAGTTACCTCTTGGAAGGGTTCAGGAAGTAAGACCGTGTTTTACGAAGTATGGTGATCTTTAGTCAGCTAACTAGAAGTCTGTGGTCAGTCCAGTAGTTATCTATGTTTCTTATAGTTCTTGTAATCAGAACATCTTTTCTGTCTCAATGAGATGCCAGTGGATGCATCCATGTGGTCTTAAAGCTATTAGGTAGCTGGAATGGCGTTTGGTGATGAAGAGCCTGTGCTCGCCACAGAGACCAAGAAGTAGTAGTAGTCCTTTTTGCATTCCAATTTCCATCATCTTGATGAATATTCATGAAATTTCCCCTTAATCAATTCCCTCTCTTCCCACCCTGGCATTAAAATGCCAACCGACAAAAGCTTATCTTTAGTAGTTGTCTTGGCAAGAACACTGTTTAGTTGGTGGTTGATTCTGCGGGAATCTTCATCATCGTTTAAAGTGGGAGCATAGACGGAGACAAGGGTGAGAAAACTATCTCCAGCAAGAGGAATTCGAAGAGTCATGAGTCTTTCATTGACTGCAGTAGAGGTGAATTGATGATTGTTTTCACTGCAAATCTGACAACATAGATGCATGGTCCTTCAGCATCCTTTACTCTCCAAAAATGGTTTAGCCTGAGCTTGTCTCATTGATTTGTCCAATACCTGATAACCTGGTTTCACTCTGAGCAACAACGTCAATATCCTGCCTAGCAAGCTCATGGGTAATGAGAGCTGTTCTTCTGTCTGGTCCGTTATTGTTACCAAAAAAAGTTCAGCAGAACCTTGATGTTCCATGTTTATATATTTTATTTCTTGGTTTTTGTCTGCAAAAATTGGAGTGACCTTCTGGATGCAGATTTCCAGCCAGGTTCAAGTTTGATTACAAATATTTAGTCCACATTTTCTAGAGCCTTCCCCATTAATGGTGGGTAGTGGTTATCCTATATAGGCCTGCCCAATCACAGTTGCAGGACCAGATCCCTTAGAAATCACAGGTCTCAGAAAGGTGACCATCACACAGCTTCTGCCAACCAGTAGGTCCAGACTAGTAGCTCCCAGTTTCATCCAAAATCTGCTACAACCATTCTTATCCTATCGCCATTGGACTTCTCAAGGAAATGGCAGGAGAAATTGCCATTAGCATGATTTTGGATTGCAATGTGCCAGCAAGTGACCCACACAGTGTGATTCTGCAGTCGTTCATCATGGCACATAAAGCAAGAGACATGATTTCAGAATACCAGAACTGCAACTAACTGCCACCGGCTCAAGAAAAGGTGAGTTTTGCCTTCACAGCCTCACAACCTCTTCCACCTCCACGACTGTTAAGAATCACAATGGGAACTTTGTAATAAGTTCCCACTCCTCCCGCTTTGCCGTTGGGCCTAATGTGCAGTAGCTTCCAATGGCATTTTCTCCACTAAGGGGACCGTCACTCCACCAAAAGGGGCTCATTTGCCCAAAGCCAGAGATTTTTATCGACACTCAGCGTTGAGTCATTGGCTGTACGGTCTTAATCTATAACCGTAACTGGATACCTGGCCAGATCATAATAACACCTGTGGGGATATACAAAATATTATCCGCATCTGCTCTTCCTCCATCCGTGAATGGTTATCCGCAGATATTGCAACTGTTTAACTATACTACACCCAAGGTATTTAAACGGATAGCCGGGCTGAGTGTCTCAAACAGTTAAGGCGCTGGCCTTCTGACCCCAAATTGGCAGGTTCGATCCTGGCTCAGTCCGGTGGTATTTGAAGGTGCTCAAATACGTCAGCCTCGTGTCAGTAGATTTACTGGCACGTAAAAGAACTCCTGCGGGACTAAGTTCCGGCACCTCGGCGTCTCGGAAAACCGTAAAAGAGTAGTTAGTGGGACGTAAAACAAATAACATTATTATTATTATTATTTAAACAGATAGATCTGTTAACATAATACAATAGACCTGATACCTGGCAACAGCCCACTACAATGACACTTTCTTCTTGCGACAACTACCGACATATTGAGCGGTTCCCTTTCAGAACCTTTGTTCCTTTCATTAATTGCGGGCAGGAGCCAGTTAGGCTTAGGTCAGATGTCTTTATGGACATAGGGCTCTTTATATACCACCACTTTCCCTCACGAGTGTTACGGGTCGCCTCACCATAAGCAAAAATATCTTCATGTAATGTATGAAAGACTGACCTGACGAGATACACCTGAGTATATCTGGGTGAAAATCAATAAGCATCATTATTTAGAAATTATCAGCATAATTATCTGCATTACCATACCAGACACTAACTGTGCGGATATCCACATCCATGCAGGGCTCTACCTATATGAAGTCAAAGGTGGATCAGGACAAGGAGCTAAGAAATACCCCAGAAGCAGTGCACATCTCTTGTATCTCCAGAGAGTTGTAATAAGTAGATGGAGTTAGTGTTTCACTGCCTAACCTTGGAACTTTCTGGATAAGGGTTACAGAAGAAGAAGACGATTGTGTTAATGACTGTTATAGAATATTGTGTTGTACAACTCACATCAGATTCATTGGTTCTTAGGTGGCTTTCATCTGATGTGTGAAAACTGAGTTGTCGTTGTGGTTGGTTGGTTGGTTGGTTTGTTTGTTTGTTTGTTTGTTTGTTTGTTTGTTTGTTTGTTTTTTTTCAGAAATGAATAAATATTTTTCCCTTCACCTCTTAATTTTTTATTTTATTTTTTATTTTCAGAATGGAACTTCATGCCATGACTACTAACAATGTCATCAGTAGATCCCTCAATAGCACAGGTTAAGTTTCTACAATTGGTTTATATGAACTGCCATGTTTTATTGTGGTTTCTATGCTTGCAATCAGGTGCATGTTTATGAAATGCAAACAAGAGGTGAACAGACATGGAAGAATTCACAGTTTTACTGTGTGTTGTGGAGTACTTTGAAGAGATCTGAAAGTATACTTAAGTTTGAACACGTCCATGCTCTTGTTTCTTCCAGTCACTCCTAGTACTAGAGTTACAAATCATTTGAGATGGATGGCTACAAATCATTTGTGATGAATGAAGTATTTATTATTATATCATTAAAGAAGTTTTTTAACTGTTCATGTTAAGTGTGTTGATACTCCTATTTTGTGTTTGTTAATGCTCAATATTATGTTTGCTGTTACTTCAATCTAACCAGTAGCAGACTGAAATGAAATATTACCTTATTGATATCATTTAACTAAAAAGAAATTATCCTAGTCTCAATTTTCTTCAGGCTGTCTCAATTCTTCCAAGAGCATAAATCTCATATTTGGTGCTCAGATCTTGGATACAGCATTTCTTATTCAGGTAATCTAAGCAGCACATAAAATTGACTTCATCAATTTTGTACAGTAAAAATTGTTTACAGAATCTGTGTGGAACATTTAAACCTACTTGTATAAGGGGGTTTATGTGTCAGAGTTGAGATACAAGCCTGTAGGTTCTATTTGATGTGTAACATTTAAATGGTAAATACTGTATTTTGAGTCTACCATCTGTCAACTCAGTCAAGTCAGTGAAAGCATTTAAAACTGCATACATCTAGACTTAACAGTGGATTTTACTTCTTGTCTACTGCAATATCAGGCTGTCACCTAAAACACAATTCTAGAATGCCTTTGTAAATCAGTGAATATTTCTTTTTTTTTTTTTTTTTTAATTTTACGAGAGAGACAGCATTGTGTTCTACAGAATCTATCCTTAAATTACTGGACAGTAAAAATAGAACTATTATTTTTCAGATTTAGAGACAAATGATAGTACAAGATATTGGTCTTAATTTTAATGTTATCAGCCACAGTTAAGGATAAATAGTTACCCTAAACTCTTATCAAAATGTCCAGGTAAGAATGCTGGCTTGAAGCAGCTTTCGTTGAACTATTAGGGAGAAAAGATCTTTGCCAGAATCTAGTTGGTTGGTGATGTAGTAACCCAAATATGAAACTGATGGAGATGAATAACTTACCATGTAAACATGTGTGGTTAGTGTGCACACAAATGAAACACATGGAAGTCCAAATTTATTGGATGTAGCCTTCATTACAGTAGAGGATATTGGTCTTAGTTTCAGTGGTATGATAAAATTTTGAACTTTCATGGATTTCTTGCGGGCTTACTAGATCAGGTCATTCCTCACTAATTCCTAACCTTTCATGACATGATAATTCTCCTTTCAAAAGTTTGGATTTGCTATGGGAAACATGGCTATACCAGTACGTAAAGATTGAATCTTGTGTAATAAATAATTCGTGTAAAATATTTGGCTCAGTAAGTACATGTTCTTCTGATGTTCTGGGAATGATAAATTATGAATTATGCAGAGCATGTGGGAATCGCTGAATGAGTACACTACCGTACTTCAGTAAAGATTTCTTTACTGATGGTGAACTAAGTGGTTCATATGGTCTTTAGCCCAGATTGGCAGGTTTGATCCTAGCTTAGTCTGGTAGAATTTGGAGGTGCTCTGATATGCCAACCTCATGTCGGTAGATTTACCAACACGTAAAAGAACTCCTCTGGAATAAAACTCCAGCACCTCACCCTCTCCGAGAACCATAATCAAACTAGTTAATGGGACATTATATACAGTATATTATGTATATATAGTATATACAGTATATACAGTATATTATGTGTTCAGCCCTCTAAGGAACACGTACAACCATTAGTTAGCATTAGTCTTCTTGTACTTTTTAACTTTCAAATACTTCCTCATCATGTCACTATGAGTCTGTCATCTTTCTTGTGTTCATGCAGTTTTGAGTGTCAAATTTCTTACTGTCAGTTCTTTGGGAGTGAACTTTAAATTGATGTTTTGTCTATATGTAGTTGGTAATGGGTCAAAACGCCAACCTGTAACTTAGAGTTAGGGAAGTGGTAGAAGCCTAGGAATGGGGGTTTGCAATATAGTAGTCATGTTGGGTGGGTGCTGCAGCAATCCGTCCCCACTGTGCCACATCTCAAACCATCTGCTGCTCACATCTTCCCTCAGTTATTTCAAAATGCCTTTGCAATAATTTCAAAAGTTGTGTGAGGACCAACCATAATATTTATTATCTTCCACAGATTCTCTGCCTTCTTTGAAATGCTTAAAACCCTCAGATGTTAGTGCTTGACTTAAATCTTGGTCACCAAAAGCTGCCTTTAGCATGTGATGTGTTTCAACCACAGTTTTTATTGAGCGTGAAGCAAAATTTAATGCAGATTCTTTGTTCTTAGTATCAACTGTATTAAAGTTCACAGGAACACAGTAACATGGTGGAAAGGAAAACACTGAAACTTACAAAACACTTGGAGTTACAGGATGCCAGTTAGCAGGCTTAATATTTGAGACATACACCAAGAGACACCTGGCATTGGAACTTGGCATCCCCGCTTGTTTTTGCAGCATGTTCAGAATTGCAGAAATTCTGGGTAGCACCTCATATTTACCCTATTTCTGGCTGAATAATGGAAGGCTTTGGGAAAAAAGATTGCTGTGTAGGCATCTGTAATTGTCAAGTGTCAAATATAAATAAATCCTGGCTCAAAAACTAATTAAGACCAACCTTCTCCCTGGTCCTGTTTGGATGTTCCTTATGCTGAAGGCAGAATAAAATATGCCTTATAGACAGACCTTAATGCTGTTTTGCTTGATAGACCCATCTTTTTCTGTCCACAATTAAGGCAACAGGGAAGCTTCACCAGCATGAAGCATAGTAAATAATTAACTAGTAAATTGACTTTGACCACAAAATTTAGTTTATTAATTATGTTCAACAATTCTTTTAATTATTTCTCTATATTCTGTTCAGTCGAGTACAGCTCTTGCTCGTCTCATCGATCACATGTCCCCATTCATCTGTGTTCCATGCAACTTCTTTCCATTAGCAATCGGTCACCATCTGACGAACATTATCTTGGCCTTCCATTTTCATTTGCCACCTATTATTCCAGTGCAACATTTTTTTTCCAAGGAGATACTACTTCTCATTATGTGACTTAAGTAGGATAACTTTTATCTCACTATGTTTCCTTCTAAGGAGAGTTTAGACTTGACCTGTTAGAAGACATTTTAATGAATAATTCTGGCAGCCCACTGTATTCCAGGTAGATAACACCAACACCATAGCTCAAATGCATCAATCTCCTTGTCAGCTTTCTTCAGGGTCCTTGTTTTGTCGGCGTAAGTTACTATGGGGAAAACAATGGCACAATCAGTGTGCATATTGCTCTTTCGGTGATGTCCCTGCTTTTCCTGATATTTTCCAAGCCTATCCTCACATTCCTTCCAAGTACCAGCCATTGCTTATTTTCAGGGGTGCAGAGTCACAATCACTTTTGGAGTTCATTTTAAAATTAAGGGTGATAAAATCCTTGGCTGCCATTATTTCTCCATTATTAATTTTAATCTTAACATCATTTGAAGTTTGGATTTTCATGAGGAAGTTTTCCCCAGTATAGAGTAAATGAGCATTGGATATTATTAGTACTTTTTTGACTGTTGAATGCAATACCCTTTCTTACAGAATTTAGGCCAGGTGCACACAAACAATTTTTTTTGTTATGCAACAATTTTGTCATTGTTGCCTTACTATTTATCATTTATACAATGGACATTGAAGTGATTTCATTGGTTTCTGCTAGTGATCGGAAATAAATTAAATAAACAAATGTTGATTTGTTTCATCCAGCTTGGAATGAGAGACTGCTGAAGGGAAATTTTTACTTTTTTTAGTAAGAAACTGCAGACATATTATGGAAAGTTTTGATGTGGATTCATTCTAACTTAGGGGGTCTCCGGCAAAGAATCGGTCTAATGCTATTCATGTAACACAAAAAGTTATAGTTCTTTTTTTTTTTTTTTTAAGTAGAAGGATGATTACACAAGACAGGGCTGCAATAGCTGACTTAGTGCATATGATGCCATCACAAGGAAAGGTATGTTTTTGGCAGTTGAAAGTCAGTTACCGCTTGGTGTAGCTTGGCATATAGATGTCCCACAGAGACGTGTGAGGTGTAATTTGACTCATCTCGGCGAGATCTATCTGAAAAATCTGGAAAATAAAAACATATTGTTGGTTTTGTGACTGAAAATTTACAAATTTCTTTAACTTTACATAAATGTCCAAATATATGAATAACAACGGGGCAGAGGCCTGTAGAAAACGTATGCAGGAGAAAGCTAGACTCAATAAGGGATTGAATAAGACTGAATGAAATGGCTTGAACTAGCAGTGCTGGCCTCAACCAGTATTCATCAAAATTTTGCTATAAGTTATGCTAATGGAAATTTAATTGGATAAATAGAATTATGTGAAAATTTTAACTTATTATTTCCAAATACAAGAGCCTCCGTGGCTCAGGCGGCAGCGTGCCGGCCTCTCACCACTTGGTTCTGTGGTTCCAATCCTGGTCACTCCATTTGAGATTTGTGCTGGACAAAGTGGAGGCAGGACAGGTTTTTCTCCAGGTACTCCAGTTTTCCCTGTCATAATTCATTCCAGCAACACTCTCCAATATCATTTCATTTCATCTGTCATTCATGAATCATTGCCCCAGAGGAGTGCGACAGGCTTCGGCAGCTGCCACAATTCCTATCCTCACCACTAGATTGGGGCTTCATTCATTCCATTCCTCACCCGGTCGAATGACTGGAAACAGGATGTGGATTTTCATTTTCATTTCCAAATACAATGCATGTTAGACAGTGGATGCAGAGAACAAAAAGAAAATGAACACCCTTCTTAGGACAAAGTCTCAGCAGAAATGATACATGAAAGGGCTGTAGAGATTTCAGACTAATTGAGAAAATTCTAATCGGAGCAAATGAAAATATATTAGTCGGATCGCAAGAACCAAACAGAAAGTGAACGTGGCTCAAGTGTTCCAATGTGGCCAGTAAAGTTAATAATAATAATAATAAATAAATAAATAAATAAATAGTGATACTCCGTGGCTCAGGCAGCAGTGCGCCAGCCTCTCACCGCAGGGTTCCGTGGTTCACATCCCAGTCCATGTTAGATTTGTGCTGGACAAAGCGGAAGCAGGACAGGTTTTCCCTGTCATCTTTCATTCCAGCAACACTCTCCAATATCATTTCATTTCATATGTCAGTCACTAATCATTGCCCCAGAGAAGTGTGACAGGCTTCCTCACCCGGCACAATTCCGATCCTCGCTGCTAGATGGGGCCTTCATTCATTCCATTCCTGACCCAGTGGAATGACTGGAAACAGGCTGTGTATTTTCATTTTTCAAATAAATAAATAAATAAATAAATAAATAAATAAATAACTCTTAGGAGCTGTTCCTAGAAAAGCCTACCATGTCTTTTTTAGATATTTCTTAGTGTGGATATACTTTGAGAAGCTGATCCATCTTTTGGGATCCACTCTAATTCGTCAAAGTACAAACATACATTCAGCTATTCCACTGGAGGAATATCTCACTGTAACTTTAAGGTAAGGTTTATGCAACATATTGTTAGATTGTTGTAAACTTAAATTATGTATGTTTACTTCACATGTCATGGCTTTATTGAAGATCATATTAAAATTATCAGAGTTCTCAGAAAAATTAGAAACATACAATCACTGGAATCGCTTGTTGGATGACCCATTGGAATATCAGATCTATTATGAAAGGTAGGAGATATCTGGGGAGATAGATCTGCTTAAGGCAGGTACCTTGGGGATATATTTGATGATATACCATATTTCCAGTGTGCACGACTTGACAATTCATACCTGTGAAACAGTAAAGTGATTAACAGGAATGTAATGTTCTGAATGTTGAATATCCAAACGACCAAGCTGGATAGTAGTTTGGGGTAAACGGTTTACTCTTGAAAACTTGTAGAGCTTTGATTTGAGCATCAGTTTTTTTGTTCATTGGTTCCTCTTTCTACACAAGAGAAAGGGCAAAATTTCTGTTTTGATCATGGTTCTCTTTCTTTTTCTGTAATATTTGTAATAATGATTCTTCGTAACATATTTGTAATAATAATTCTTTAAGTAATAATAATAATAACTTAAATGTTTCCACCTTTTCAATACAATATATTCACAAATTTACAAAATTATACGGTACTAGTTTCGACCCATCTAGGGGTCATCATCAGCCGTATTGGAGCAAAGATCATTTGTGGCGAAATCCTAACCATCAATAATAATTCTTTGCAAGATTTTTTTTTGTACACTTTGTGCTTATTCAAGGATGAGGATTTGTCTCCATTGATACTTCAGCCTTGCTGTAATGTGATCTTCATCTTCATCCTCTGCCACAATTACAGCCACCTTGCAACTTATTGAACATACCCACATGATTGGCAATAGAAACAGCCGCTTGTTGAAACATTAATGCTTCCTTCGTTCATGTGCTGCCTGCCCAGGCTTTATATCTTTTTTGTACGGAATTCTCTAAAGATTTTCAACTTTATGCCCTATATAAGAAAAACATTTTCAGGTATGTTGCTACAGGTGCACACTAATATCACCTTTTCCATAATACTTAATTGGCATGACGGCAGTGAGAGAAATAGTGAATTCTACATACTCGTAAATAGGGAGAATTTTATAACCCCTGTACATGCTGGGGGGGGGGAGAAGATTGGTTAAAAATAGCAATCAGTTGTATGCACACAGTCAGTTTTCTAAACATATTTGAAGCAGTGTATGGGAAGCATGTAAAAATTATTGAACCTCAATGTAGTGGTTTTCAGTATCACCACTGCAAGAGAGATTTCTCAATAGTGCTTATGGCTTGGGTGAACACGGATTACCAGTTTTTGCGCTTGTGTATATTAACATTGGGTCATCTGTGACAACAAATGATTCTACCTTATTTTAATATGGGTAAACGAGTGAAGAACAACACATTGGGCCTATATAATGATAGTCATCTGTTTAGCGACGAGAATAGGAAAGTAACGCCATTTTGTGTTGTGAATGAGGCATTAGGATTGTTGAAACATAAATTACTTGGAAAAAGTTTCCTACGTACCTGAAACTAATTTATAATTATCATTATACGAGAACACACTGAACGGTAGATGTACATTTGGAATTTTATGCAACAGATTATTAATTTTACATAGATCCCTCCTGCAAACATAGAGTCTTGTGATGATATTGATATGGCATTCTCTGTACTTCATAATTAAGTACGACTCAAAGATGGTATACAATTCACGGACACTTTTTACGTGTGTGAACTTGAAAGCACATCAAGCATCCCTGAAAGGTGAACTTTTACTGCTACCAATGTAAGGAACTATTTTGCAACTTACTTCATATCACCCCAAGAATCTGTTCCATGGCAGTATGTAAAACTATAGCTGTAAATTTTATATATATATTGTAGTGAACACTCAATATTTCACCACTCTATATGTTCCCCACTATATAAAAACATACTCAGCTTTTATGACTAACTTGTTTCAGTCTAAACCTATATCAGTATTCAGTCCAGTCACACTCTATTTCCAGAAGGGTAAGGAGGTCCATGACCATTACAGTTGTGATAAAAATGTTGTATTACTGTATATACATGAATACGCCATATCTGTGTACCCTAATTTTAGAAGGGAAAATTTTCTTATTTTGTGTTTTATTTACAAGAAAATTTAATAAAATATAAATTTGTTTTAAGAAATGTGTCATAATCTTCACATGCTGTTGCAGAAGCATCCAGGACTCTATATACAGTAGGAAAAGAAAATGCAAATTACATTTTTTATCGATATTGAAATATGTGCAATAAAATATTAATTCAATAATTGCATGTTCTGTTACCTCTATTCATCATAATCACTAGTGGAAGAATCATATTTGTTGTCGCCATCTTCCCATGGAGCGTGATCCGTTCGCGTTTTACCCACTCTCAAATCCGAGTCACATCAGACCGCTTGGTCATTCTACTCTGCGTGAACTAGTCTTTATCATCAGTTGTCCATTGCATGTATAGCTGATTTGGTGCTGCTTTGAATGCTCGGTTTATACACACATCTAGTGGTTGGAGGATGGGTGTTAAGCCTCTAGGGATAATCACCAAATAAATTTCCCCTTTTTGCAACTTCTGTCGCACTTCTTGAGTTGTGTGTCCATGGAAGCTGTCTAGGACCAACATGCTATATAAATTTACAGCGCACCTAGGTGATGTTGCAAAACACACGGTCGCTGTCCATCCACCCTTTCAGATTTGCTCTCACCAGTACGCCTTTCACTGCTCCAGAGTTTTTTGTTTTTCTTTTAAATATCATGTAAAGTGGTAGCTATCGTCCATCGCCAGTTATAAACAACCTTAGTTTTTCATCGCCATAAGTTCTTATCATTACACTGTATTCCTCCTTTTTGTTGACGGTGTTGTTGAGCTGTATTTGAAAAATAGACCTGTAATTGCTCCGCATTACCAATTTGTGATAGTATATATGCATGTTCTCGATGCAAATTTATTACATAGCAATAAAAATTCACTATCTCTTCCTTGTATTCACCTGAAAGCAATGCTAGTTTTTCTCCAGAAGTAAAATCCATTGTGATTTTAAAAATCTTGTTAGCCAGCCCCAGTTAGCTTTGAAGCCGATAATGCCTAGTTCCTTGGCTATCGCCAAAGCTTTCACTTGTAACTGCATATCTCTGTTGGTTCGTATCGTGTACATAATCACATAGCCTTTTTCCAAGGTTTGGATGCTTCGCTTTTTGGCTGCTAAATGCCCAGGCTTTTTTTCGTGAAGTTTTTTTTTTCACCAATCAGGAATACAGCTTCCTCTGACATCGTGCTTTCTTCGTGGTGTGTGTTTTCCATTGTTCTCTGCATCTTCAGTAATGCTAAGCTTTCTTTAGGCATGAACGAGTGGTAACAATCATGACGCACAAGTCGCCTACGGGAGTCAAATAAAAAGACCTGTACCTGGCGAGCCAAAGTCCTCGGACATCCCAGTACTAAAAGCCATACGCCGTTTCATTTCAGTGATAACAAGAACTTGTAGCCATACGTAACACTTGGTTCATACTTCACTTCTAATTTCCTGCTAACAGCACATAGACCAAGGCCGGACAGCTGTATAGTGTAAAGGGATCTATTGTTTGAGGTGAGGCAGTACCAGTACCAAACCATATTTCAAATAATGCATGCACCCCCATTTTTTCCTCGCTAAATTCTGGAAAAAATATACATGGATTATTCGTGTATATGTGGCATTCATATAAGATCCTATTAGTGAGGTAACGGAGGGGGGGGGGGGGGGCAAATCCATAAATTTTCCTCCCAGGTATTTCTGGAATCACTGGAGCTTCCCAGGCACACTTTGGTCTTGTAGTTATTTAACCCTAGAACTGGTAATGTCAAATCTTGTTGTTGCAGCCATACTTGTCTAACTAAAATAAAAAATATCCACTAGGTATGAAATAAAATTATGAAGATTTATATATCTGTGTAAAGCTAATACATTGAGAATTGTCGTGCTGACACAAAATTGTGTATTTTTTTTTTAACTGGAAAAATGTAGTCAGTTCAAAAATTGTAATTCCTAAATTCAAAAATAATAATAAAACTTTTGATCATGTGTACACAGAAGTTAAACATGCCACAAACAAATGAAATATACAGATTGTGATTGATATATCTGTAATGCACTAACAAAAGATTGATAACTCTGAGAGATATTCTTGAAAATATTAGGGAAAGAGTATTGGCATGCAATCATTACTTTGATTCACCCTGTGTCGCTTACTCCTCTTGGCTCTGGGACTACTTCTGAAGGAGTGCTCCAGTTCAGGCCAACATTACATGCAGGACACCAGTAGCTTGACCTACCCCCTTCTTTGATGAGGGTCTACATACAATGTGTCCTGGCAGGTGAGTAAATTCATGCTTCTGTCCATCTTCATTTTCAGTGGGAACTGGATTATTAGCTGGTGGATCCTCCCTGCACAGATCCTCAATAATGGACACAACAAATCTGTATTTATCCATTTTGGGGGGAGGGGGGATCTGCATTCTTTGAATGAATAATGCATGCATTCTGAGCAACAATGTCCCAACAAATTGAAAAATCTATTTTATCAATTACCTTCGTGTGGGCTTATTAGAAGTAATGTAGTACACGCTTTTGTCCGCAAGATCAACCCCTCGCATTCCCTTACTGTTCTCCCCAATTATTATGGGTTTTACACTTTCTTTCCCTCTTTTGCTTCACCCTAATTTACCTTCAGCACTGACACCTGCTGATAAAAAGAACACTGGTTTACAATTTTTATTGTATAAAAAATGCCTGTAATCAGGTGGTACCCTTTTCCATACAAATTACAAGCTTCTGTCAACTGCATGACTACATGATCGGCAAGACCCTCAGGTGCTCATGTTTCATATAGGCTAAGGTTTTGCCGCTATAATTCTCTATGTGAAGCACATAACCTGTCTGGTTTTCGCACAATTGAAACTTTTTTAGTCAAAATCTGGAATGTATTTTTGTGGTACATAGTGACTCTTGAATTTCATGTTCAAGTAGTCTTTGTGCCAAGGGTCGAATCCAGGTGTACCACAAGGAATGGGATCACTGGAGATTACATGCAGAAATTGCTAATGATTTGAAATACTTTTAGAGGCATAATGTTTGAATAAAACTCTATTTTCTGAGAGGAGAGTTGTTTCCAGTAATGTGCAGTGTTCTTTCGAATTGCAAGGCCCATGTTCAGAGAAATGCCAATGAATTTTTTGAGCATGGCAACTTACACATCTTTCCACTTACGCCTACTGTGGATGGCTGGCCAAATAATCTTTATTTTTGGAAATGAAATTGGCAGCATACTTATTTGTTTCTCATGCAGTTGTGGTCCGTATGTGAGTGCTAAAATACAAGGGTAATCTCAAAAATAAGGTCTCCTATTTTTTTTATAAATACAGAACTCTGTTTGTGTGGCTGTTGGTCACAATATTGTGAAGAGAGTTTCCCGCGCTCGCATATAAACATGCGCACGCTGCACTGAGGCACTCAGTCTTGGCTTGGTAGCCGTTGAGAATGGAGCTCCTGTTGGATGTTACTGTGAAGTGCGCACAGTTATTCGGATTTTGAACACAGAAGATACTGAACCAATTGAAATCCATCACCAATTGACGGAAGTGTATGGTGAATCGTGCATGAATGTCAAAAATGTTCGTAAGTGGTGTAGAGAGTTTGCAGCCGGTCGGACTGAAATTCACGACGAATGAACAAAGGAGCAGGAGACCGTCAGTTTTCCATCGAGACAGTCGTGAAGGTTGAGCAAATCATGCGTGAAGATCAACAGATCTCCCTGGATGATCTCTGCACTTTGGTTCCTGAAGTTTCCCGAAGCGCCGCTCACAACTTCCTGAACAGCATGGCGGTGAGCTAACATGACATGGGCATACAAAAACTGTCACAGCGTCTACAAAATTGCATCGACCGAAATGATGATTATGTAGAAAAATAGCTAAATGTTCAAGCTGTAAAGTGATGTAAACCATTGTAGAAATAAACAGGTGTATGTGTTTATTAAAAAAATAGGAGACCTTATTTTTGGGATTACCTTCGTACAAAAGGTATTCAATTGTCGTAGACCACTTACCATGGCTTCTGACTGTAACATCAGTTACAGTAGTGACAGGCTCATCATCACTTTCATCATCATCTGGAGCAGTTTCCAACCACAGGGTGATTCTGCTTGGAACATAAGCTTCTCCGTCGTTTTCTGTCCATCCACCACTTCTCATCTCTCACTGTTGTTTAGTTCTCTCCTCTTGCCTCAGTGTTCTTCTTTACACCTTGCAGCCATCTGTCTCTCGGTCTTCCTGCAGTCTCCTTCCCTTTATCTCCATTTCTAACATCTTTCTTGGTATCCTCTTTTCTCCCATTCTCTTAACATGTCCATACCACTGCAGACTTGATTTTTCTATCTTTTCCTGTAGGGGTATCTCATTTACTTTCACTTTCCAGTATTTGATGCAAAAGAACAGCTGTTACACATTTCCTGGAATCAGTTGGTTCATTCTCAATATCCTCTAAGTTCACTTTCATCTTCCAACAAATTTTGCATTACTTCATTATTAATGTTCTGTAATGAAGATGCCACTATACTACGCTATACTAAAGATGTATATAATCAATTAAATAATGTGTATGTATACACATACAGAAAACAATGAAATAGAATAGCAAAGCAAAGTGCATGAAGGTTTGTTAAAATTGTTTAAAAAAACTATTTCAAATAGTTTGTGTTGGGTCCACCTTGTCAGTACACTTTTTATAATTGAAAATTATTTATTCATACACGTCTTAGGAACATTGTGCATTCCCTTCATCAGTGAAGTCAATCAAAGAATAAAAACAATATAACACTATCTTTTGTTTAGCCCACAATTTAAAGAAGTATTATATCATAATTCACCATATAAATGAATAAACAAACATTAGTAAAATATTATGAAAATTTAATATTTTTAAAATTTTATGTAGTGATAAATTTGAAAAATTTAATATTTTTAAAATTTTATGTAGGGATAAATTTAAAAATGTAATATTTTTGAAATTTTTGTAATTATAATTTTCATATAGGCAGTGGCACTCAAACAGATGGACAGAAAAATTTGATTCATTTATTTCCATGAAATTGTGCCCAAAGAGGTTGTAATTATGAATGAAACTGAACTGACCAAGAGTTGACAACTGCTGTGGACATTGAGAATTCGTACATGTTTTGAGAAAAGATCATTCTGCTCTCTTCTCCAGCGAACTAACATTTTAAAAATTCCAGTGACTTGTTTAAAATTATGAAATAATTAGATGTTCAATTATTATCAAAACATTGCATAAATATTTGAAATACAGCTATTACATAATGTGTTTTTTTTTGTTTTTTTTTTTGCTAGGGGCTTTACGTCGCACCGACACAGATAGGTCTTATGGCGACGATGGGATAGGAAAGGCCTAGGAGTTGGAAGGAAGCGGCCGTGGCCTTAATTAAGGTACAGCCCCAGCATTTGCCTGGTGTGAAAATGGGAAACCACGGAAAACCATCTTCAGGGCTGCCGATAGTGGGATTCGAACCTACTATCTCTCGGATGCAAGCTCACAGCCGCGCGCCTCCACGCGCACGACCAACTCGCCCGGTCTTAAAATAATAAAATGGTCCCCTCAGATAACACCATATACTTGTTCTTCTAGGACTGTGAATGTAAATAAGCTGTGGCATGCTATGTATTGCAGGTAACGGGAAAGTAGTAGGGTAGTGACTTCTTAACTCTTATTGGAAGAATGTTCTAAACCTTGATAGGGATAAAGGTCGTAGATTCATTCTTCTTCTACTTTCCGATGAGGCCTGCTAAGAACCACGTGCCAATTTCGGTTCAGTTCTTCATACTTTGTTTTCTCTTCTGCTCCTTCCATCTTTCATCCTTTCACTATGCTGTTTCCTTCTGTCCTCGGACCATTTCACTCCAGGCTTCTTGTTCAATCTTCCTTGGAATCCTTCCATACTTACTACGCTCTTTCTAATTTCTTCTTTTCTTATATTATTTCTTTTTAAATCTTTCTTTACTTCTTTGAATCCAGCTAGTTGTTGGCTTTTTGTGCCAAAGGTACTTGAAAATCCTTTTTTTTAATCTGGAATCATCCATTCTGTAAATGTTGTTGTTTGAGTCATCAGTCCATAGACTGGTTTGATGCAGCTCTCCATGCCACCCTATCCTGTGCTAACCTTTTCATTTCTACGTAACTATTGCATCCTACATCTGCTCTAATCTGCTTGTCATATTCATACCTTGGTCTACCCCTACCGTTCTTACCACCTACACTTCCTTCAAAAACCAACTGAACAAGTCCTGGGTGTCTTAAGTTGTGTCCTATGATTCTGTCTCTTCTTCTCGTCAAATTTAGCCAAATCGATCTCCTCTCACCAATTCGATTCAGTATCTCTTCATTTGTGATTCGATCTATATGTCCAAAAAATTGCAATCTCCTTTTTCTTATGGTTTCTTAATTTTCTCCTTTTTTTACACATGGGTTTATCAATGTAAACAAGTTTTCTTCTACTAAAATTTCATTCAAATCTAAGTCACTATTACCTTTTTGTGACAAGTAGATAAAAAATTTCTCCAAGATATTCATGTAATTCCATTTCTGAACTCTGCACAGTAATTTGTATCCTTTTCTATATTTGTAAAAGTATGATTGTTTTTATGCATATGTACGCACATAGTTGAATATTTTCTGTGTTTCACTGCATTCATGTGCTCTTTATATAGAATTTCTAAACTTCTTCCTGATTGTCCGATGTACGGGTTTTTTTTTGACATTCCTGACAGGTCAAGCCTAAACACCTGTTCTATGATATTGACTGAGTCTTTCAATTTTGTGTGAATTAATTTTTTTTAACTGGGCGAGTTGGCCGTGCGGTTAGAGGCGCATGGCTGTCAACTTGCATCCGGGAGACAGCGAGTTCGAATCCCACTGTCGGCAGCCCTGAAGATGGTTTTCCATGGTTTCCCATTTTCACACCAGGCAAATGCTGGGGCTGTACCTTATTTAAGGCCACGGTCGCTTCCTTCCAACTCCTAGGCCTTTCCTATCCCTTCATCGCCATAAGACCTATCTGTGTCGGTGCGATATAAAGCCACTAGCAAAAAAAAAATTGTTGTTGTTAGTTCTATACACTATTTCAATGTCCTTTTTTTTTAATGTTAGACAATTCATATGAGTGTTTATTTTTATATGAGAGCACTGCATTTCATTTTATATTTTTGCCATTAAGTAGAGTTGTTTTAGGCATTTCCATAATTTAATTATTTATTCTCCTAATGTAATGCTTAGAATATCCATTACTTTTGCAGTTTCATGAATTATTTAAATTTCCTTATCAAAGTTGTCTTTTTTTAAGGGAGTGTTAAATGCTCTATAAATTATACCATAGGAAGTCGTCTTTTTTTTTTTTTTTTTTTTTTTTATGTTGACCAGGGTGATTAGAATCTTTTCTAATAATGGTATTAATTTGTGTAGGTTTCCTAAATATTTGGTATTTGAATCAGTTATTATTTCTAATTATTGTAATGCCAAAATAAAATAATTTAGAGTTTTATTCTTTTTAGATTCCGTTGTGAACTGTTCGTATCTAATTCATTAAAATCTAAAAGAATGCAGTGAAACACAGAAGATATTCAGCTACGCACGAACATTTGCATAACAACAATCCTAGTTTTAGGAATATAGAAAAGGATATGAAATTATTGTACACAGTTCACATGAATATCTTGAAGAAACTGTTTATCTACTTGTCTGTCACAAAAAGGTAAAATAGTGACATAAATTTAAATGAAAATTTAGCCAAGGAAAACTTGTTAAAATGGCAAACTCATGTGTTTAAAAAATAAATGATAATGAATCTACGACCTTTCTTCCTGTCAAGGTTTAGAACGCTCTTCCAATAAGAGTTAAGAATTCAATACCCTACTACTTTCCCGTTACCTGCAATACATTGCTTGCCACAGCTGATTTACATTCACAGTTCTAGAAGAACAGTTGTTGTCGGAGTGGACCATTTTATTAGTTTAAGATCTTTGAAGACGAGAATAATACATTTATGTAATATCTGTATTTCAATTGTTTAAGTGATCTAATTGTTTTATAATTTTAATCAAGTCATTGGAATTAGTGAAGTATTAATTCACTGAAGAAGAGAATTATCTTTTCTCAAAACGTACCATTAAATAATACATATTATATAGTTTTTTTAATAGTATTGACAAGGTGGACTCATTATGGCCTCTTTATTTTCATTGCAGTAAGATTGTCACTGTAAGTAGTCAGTACAGGCCACTTTAGGCCATTAATATGGTCAAGTTTATAGATTCCAGAAAGCAGACTGTCATGACATCTGTTAATGAATTGAGGAAATTATGTGAATAAATACAAACATGCCAAATATTTGACAGTGCCACTACAGCAGGTACCAAAGTGTTACCAGTTACAAGGAAAGGCAGAGTGAGAAATGATGATGTTAGGAAGGAAGTTGGGATAGGAAAGCTAAATGAGAGAATTGAGAAGAATAAACTAAGGTGGTTTGGACATGTAAAGAGGATGGAGGAATAGAATTCCAAGACAGATGCTGGAGGCAAAGTGCAAGGGCAAGAGAGCAAGAGGAAGACCTAGAAAAAGGTGGATTAAATCAGTGAAGAGCGGCATAAGAAGACTAAATGTAGACTGGAACAAGATCGTGGAAGTAAAGAGGAAGATGGAGAAGTGCCATAAATACCCTGACCTGGCAGGAGCTGGATAAGGGAAAATTATGATGATGATACCAGTTCTAGGGTTAAGGCCAGATGCCCTTCCTGACGGCACGTGATTTTTGAGATAAAAATCTCAACCCAGGATTGACCAGCATTCGAACCTCAGCCTTCTGGGTGGGAAGTCAGCAACTAAGCTATTGACCTAAATGCACGAAAAAAGCAGCAAAATATGCATCCATGTATGGACTTAAAAAACAGGATATATGCACTGAAAATAACAACATATGCTGTGTTCAAAAACAAAATATGATAACTTATTTTTAGTTTTTAAGCAAATTATTTTAATTTACTATGTTGGCAAGTGAAAAGCAGGAAATTTCATTAGAATGCCCTTGTTATTGTTGACAGGTGGTGAAATTTGAGTTTAGCAAGCGTAAATAAGTCTATGAACACTTCCTGTTACTTCCACCCCAATCATAATGCAGTGTTCTGCGTAACAACTGTCAAATTCTTGCGAAGTTGACAATAAGACGGCTTCTTGTATTAATTATCTCAGCTTTTCATGTATATATCATACCGTCTCAATATTATGCATTTGAGTCAGCAGTGCCTTTAATTAATTAATGCTTTGTTGATTGCTATAGAATTACCCTCAATGTATTATTCACTAACACAACAGTGCACTGAATATTCTTTAATTGCATTATTGCAATAAATAAGTATAATGTTTTACTATGTCTCTCTCCTGTACTTTTCCTTCTGGTTGTCCGTATTCTTAATCTTGTTGTAAGTAGTAGATTGCTAAAAACAATCAACAAAATAAGCTTTTATATGCACTAAAAGCTGAAATATGTATGGACTAATTCAATATACAGGTATGTGCACTGTAAAATCTCGTCCTTTGGTTGCAAATAACCTAAAACGCATTCATATAATGGTAGCAGCATATAATTTCCTACTAAGGAATAAAATATGCAAATATGCTCAAATCTGTCCCCTAGTGATAACATACCTGGTTTTATGTTTTGGTTTTTTGGACAATCTTTCCCATGCAGTATTGTAGTTGTTCACATACAACCTGCCACAATCTTTCCTTCATATTCACTTTAGAATACCCTTTCAATGCTTTATTGTACAAAGATGCTCTTCATTGAACTTTGTCAATCAATAAATCATTGTCATTATCCTTATCTTGTGGTAAGTGCTCAAGCACTGACAGTTGCACTGTAGCTGTTATATCGCCGAATGACATTTCATCGCCTGTTTTGGGAGAACTCATTATAGATAGCACACATGGTGAAAGTTTGGTCACACAAAAGTTGCCGGCTGTCGGAACTAAAATGTCAGGTCGCTATATGCTCGTATCTCCATTCTCTATACCTTTCGTTAAAGTGATGAAACTGTTGCTTGACAAAAAGAATCATTCATGAGCACCTGCCCTTATAACCCTCTTCTCTTCTCCCTTACATAGTTCCTACGTTGCAGCAGGATCTGTAAGTTAAGCCTGTCTTCGCCTTAAAAGTTGGTAGAAGGCATCATCCTCAGTGAGACCAGAATCGTATATTAGGTTCCATTCGGTCCTTCCATTTCATCTTTGGCCATTTTCTGGACCAATGGGTATCCTTGTCACGATCTTGCCTTCGTTTTTATGTGGCCATACCATCTGAGAGGGGACTCTTGAGATTTTTACAGATATTGGTGCCACACCAAGGGTGTTCTGCATATCTTCATTCCTGACCCCGTCAATTTCTGTCAGTCCAGTTGAGCACTCGATTGTGAAATGTTGATGTGTGTCAAGAGATGTAAGTGGTTTCAGAAATCTTCATAAAATACAGTGCAGTATGCAATTAATAAAATTTAACTGTTAAAATACTGTAATATGCATTTAAAAGAAAGAAAGTTTATTTAGAAAATCTCATGAAGTGAAGTAAAACTGTGTGTTACACAACTAAAAGACTATGTGTCATTTATTTTGAAAATGCTGTTTAATTACAATTAAAATTGACTTATGATAAAGACAAAGAGGTTAATTAATGGGTACAGTCCACATCACAGAAATGTGTGCATTGTAAATTTTCGTAAAATAAATGTGTTGATTTTTAAAGTATTTTTCAAGTAATTTATCATTGTTTTCGAGCATGAAGAAACGTACAACTCATACTTTTGTAAAAATTATATCCTTGGCTCTGAAAGGGTTATAACTTAAGTCAAAATAATACCTTATCGGGCATGATCACAGTCTCACATTTGTTTAAACCAGCTCGTGCCGTCAGTCTTGTTCTATTCATTATCATTTAGTGGACTTTCAGTTGAGAACTGAGAGTAGTTTTGACATTCACCTTAATATTTTGTTTAAATCACCCCAATTAATTGAAACCTTGCTCAAGTATAACATTGGCAAAGTTAAGGGCCCTTACAAACGTTTCTCTCTGTCGTCGACTGCAAAAAGTGGTCCGTGTGTGGTCGTTTGTCGCCACTATACTGTTAATATATAATGCAGTAGGAAAAATTCTTCCCCTCTTCAGATGAACGCTTTGTCAACCACACGTGAACCACTGTCGCCAATCCCGTCTACTGACTACAGACCAAATGCAGTACTTTCCTTTTTGCATGAGTGACATGTCAGCCACATCGTGACAACAAGTTTCCACTGGCAGTTATTAATGTCGATATGGCCTTCCTCATCAAAATATCTATTTGTGCTTGAAATAATTGATCCAATTTCCTGTAGTAGCTCATTGAAAATTTTTTAAACATTCTGAAGAACTGGAAAAACTTATCCAGATGATTGCAAAATTCATGGTATAGAGAATAAAACTGCCCAAACTGTAGCCAAACTTCTACAATTGTATGTAACCACATTCTCCACGTTTTTCTGCATCGCCGCATGAACAAAACAAGTACAGCCTCCTCTTCAGAATTCATACTGTGAATGACCAAAGTTCCAATTGCCAAACAAAATTGTTCCATACACGGTGAAGTGTTAATACCAGTTACCTCTGTAATTTGTAGCTTTTAATAGAAGCTAATTACATAACATAGCACTACATACACTGTAGCAAAGAGTGATTCTAGTTTTACATGGATATGCCTGACTTTGGTATTTGATCTGTTGCTCAAGTGTGGAACTTCATTACTTCATCAAGTGGATATAGAAGAATACTCGCAAGAAATAGTCACAACTTGATCTCTCTGATTTTGAAGAAAAATGGTGAGCGACATTGTTTAAATCAATTTTATTCTCATTTAATGGCAATATAAAATGTTGAAAACTAAACCTTGGAATATTGGCGCATGACATCCATTGTTCTCTTCCTTACCTGGGCGTGTTCAGTATGGCAGAGGCAGAGGCAGAGGCAGATTAAATCTGATTGCAGAGGATCAAACATTATCAGGCATATAAGTGAAAGACACAGCTAAGGTATACCTGCACAAAACATGAATAGATCTCACATTGGCGTCATGTCATGATGTGCCCCGATTTACACACAAAGTGTTTCCATTTTTGAAACAAGGTTATGTACAGTTGTCAGAATACTTCTGCTTTTCACAAGCACTTTTGTACGAAGGGTATGGGAATGTGTGTCAAAATCTTGCAGCCAGTGTTAGTATAGATACTAGTGAAAATACTAGAACAACAGTTTCATATAATCATGAAATGCAAACAACTGTGCCAAGCATAAGAGGAGACCAATGTCTCTGAGCTTTTGCTTTTTAGGTTTATTTGTTAGGGTCATATGTTACTTCATCTCTGTACCAAGTTTCATGCAAAATTTTCCAGTTTTTTTGCATTTGAAATGGTGTATGCTCAAGTCAGAATTGTAGGTGTTACATAAATTGTGGTCTTGGTTAATGAGTAAACAAAGAAAGCTATTCTGACCTTATATTTCATTACTTACTATATTGATTGATTGATTGATTGATTGATTGATTGATTGATTGATTGATTGATTGATTGATTGATTCACTTAAAATTTTGTGAAATTTTTTATATGTAGCTGTTCTTGAGGAAGAATCATAATAGACAAATTTTATGTAAAACTGAAGGAGTTATAGGTGAAAAACCACCAAAGAATTCCATGCAACAATTAAAATTTGATTTTTCTCTAAAATCTACATAAATGTACTTGTTAATCTCATGGCGGTTCATCCTCTTAGAAGTCCTGCTCCATGGCTAACTGGTTAGCATGCATGCCTTTGCACCAAGGGGTCCAGGGTTCAATTTCCAGCTAAGTCAAAGATTTTAACCTTCATCGCTTACCTCCTCTTGTCTCATAGACTCTGTGTGTGCATGCACTGTTTCCAACACTAGCTTTCATCCTAGGAAGGACCCCATCTTCACAGACTTGCAGGTTGCCCATGGAGCTTTGACTCAAAGGACCTCCCCAGCCATACACCATTATCATACTCTAGAAGGAAACTTCTGCTTTCAGGAGTGGCAAAAATTGACCATTTTTACCTCATTTTTGAGGTTGTGTGTTTCTTGCAAAGGATGGAAACAGAATTTTGAACAGCACTTTATAACCAGTTGCACCACACAAAATCATCTTTCTTCATACCATACAAATTGCTTAATAATTATGTACTTATGGACCAGTTTTTTTAAATATCTTCAATAGATGTTTAATATTTTCTGAAGTGTATGTTTGCTAGTGTTTGACAGCCCTCAAGTCCAGTTATCTCCTGATTCTAAAATGGTAATGCTCACAATGTTTTATCAAGATCAGGATGTGTTGGTGAATGTTTCTTGTCGACATGGAGAATTTGACTCATCCAAATATCATGACAATGTTTGTGCTTTACTGCTGTGTCTAACCTACATGACCATGAATTTTTATTACAAGAATGCGAAACTAAATCAGAACCTTAGTATTTTGTTTGTAGCGGGATATGAATCTCACTAGCAGATCTTCAACTTTCATTGGAAGGAAGATGTTCATTTTATTGTAATGTTCTTGATTGTGTTCAGTGAAGGTTCTTATATAAATATTGTTGATATTATAAGATGGAATATAGTAGTCGCTGAAACATCTACGATTGTGATGGTATGAGTATTGTTGTATTAATTGTTGAAGAGCTGCAGAAATTTATCAGAAAATGAGTGATTGAATATGTTAATTATTATGATGTTGATGCATATCTTACAAGTATTTAGTTTGTGAGATTAAACAAAGGTGCTCAGTTTCATGTGCTGTAGCCTTATTTCTTAGCTATTATTTCTTTCTTATATTTATAGAAAGAAGTAAGGACCCCTAGATCAGAATATTGTTTTTTCTTGATTTGTCTGTTATGAAATAAAGATCTTTTACTTTAGCATGTTCATGTGTAAGTAATGTAAGGGTGCTTAGGCAATAGGTATGCATCTAACATCATGAACTCATAGATTTGATATGATTGATAATATATTGTATGAATGAATTTTCAACAATACAAGAATAATTGTTGCTGAATGTGTGTACCTGCAGCAAGGCTGCTCCAAGACTTAAATATATATTTCTTGAATAAAATTTGTGATTGTCATAGAAAAAAACAGGTTTTTTAAAATATTGCAGCAAGTTCCTATTTACCGAACCAAACCCCACGGCACTTAACATCCTTGAAAGGGCTCTGGCCAGCCCAGCGACCGCTGCTCAGCCCAAAGGCCTGCAGATTACGAGGGGCCGTGTGGTCTGCACAACGCATCCTCTCAGCCGTTATTCTGGGGCTTTCGAGACTGGGGCCACCATCTCACCGTCAGATAGCTCCTCAATTCTAATCAAGTAGGCTGAGTGGACCTCGAACCAGCCCTCAGGTCGAGAGAAAAATCCCTGACCTGGCCAGGAATCGAACCCGGGGCCTCCAGGCGAGAGGCAGGCACGCTTCCCCTACACCACTGGGCTGGCAAGTTCCTATTTAGTCTTCATTAAGTGCTGTTGGATGGTACCTTAAGCACTACTTCATTTACACAAAACATCTTTCTGTGCCTATCCTCATTAAATGATTATTTAACTTTGTTGTGAGGAATAAGATATCACATAGCCTCATCTCCTGATTGCAAGTCATTAGATTTGTCTCCAGCTGGGTAACTCGTGTGTCAATTAAGACATTGTGTTCTCTGTAATAGATCACATCACCATAGACAATGTCCGAGACCTGTTTGAAAAATAATCAAACTTTGGAAACAGTTCTTTAAGGCTAGGCCAGGTAAGGTGGATGGAAGCACAGTAGTCTTCGTGTTCGTCAGAAATTCACGAATCAACAGTGATTCGTGAGCTGGCATATTATAATGGTGAGGACTCCAGCAGTTGTTTCTCCATAAGTCTGGGTTGGTTTTTTTCTTCTCCTGACACTTTCTAACGCGTCAAGATTTCAAGAAATGCCAGTGGTTCCCTGTTTGATCCTCGGGTAGAAATTTGTGGTGCATAACATTACTGATGGCAAAGTAGGTTATCAACAATACTTTCATGTTCGACTTTCTTTTGTGCTGGCAAATTACCTTAAACTGCCTTCATCATTCGGTATGTCTGTATAGAAGTTCTTCCATACTGGTCATAATATTCAAGCTTATCGACAATCGTAATACTTACTCAATATACTCGTAAACTGACAGCTGTATAGTGATTAATTAACTATTTCTGAAATGCTTGACAAATGACCAGTTATGTCTGAAGGATAGCCAGCACCACTTACCGGAAACTACAGAAACTTCATATTTGCGTGGTATTTTCAAAGTTCAGTTAATTATACGAGGCCTATTTTTAAAAAGTAATACTTTCTGGAGCAAAACAGAGAGTTAACAATATGGAACAGCAAGAGATACAGTTTTACCAGGAAAACACTTATAGTGTAGATCAGGAATATATTTACATACTGACTTGAACAACATGAGCTATGGATTTTTTTTTTGCCGAAGTCAGTCCACTTTTGCTAGGATTGAACCTGCCAGTTTGCACACAAGAATCTAGCTGATTATACCCTTGAACATGATTATGGTCAGTTTTGAATTAGTCTGTTTTGTAGTTTGCTGTGATGTACTATTTGGAGATTCTTTGGTTTCATGAACTGATTTCAAAATTCTCACTTCTAATATTGGATATGAGCTGAGGAAACTCCAAAGACCTAGACATGACTAGGCAGCCCCAGCTGGCGTGTCCACCTGGCTAAATTCGAACTCTGTGCGTTCTGACTTCTCTCCATGGAGTTGTCAGTTATGTTAATATATTAACTGCAGTTTAATAACTTGCCGAGGAGAATGTATGTTGTATGTTCAGTCTTCAGCCCTAAGGCTCTGCCATCGGCTGTCATAGATGGCCTAGTCATCACTGAAGAGGTGTACTAGGGAAATGAGAAGTGAGGTGGTATTGCCATACGAGTTACCCAGTTGGTTACAAGTAACAAGATTTCACCTCGGCAGCCAAGGCCATGTGATATTTTTCTGGTAGTGAATGAGAGAGAGAGATATTTTTTGAATTAAATGTATTGTTTGGGCATTAATAGAATAGGAATCAAGTCCAGATTTAAATGGACCTATCACCAACATTATTTAGATTTTTTTGTTTTTTCAAATACAGTATAACGTGTTTTAGAGGCCTTAGTCTTGGAGCATTTCTTGTAAACAGTCTGGTCTTTAGTACAGGAAAGTAACCAATGTTCTAAAGTATATACTGTGTATTTGGTAGAGTATGGAAAAGCAGACAGATAAAAAAGGAAGAAATTAATTTTATAAAAATTCTTAAAGCTGTCTATTGTAAATATTTTAAAAGTTAATTGAACTTCGAACCTGTTAAAACAGATGTACTTGCTTATTTATTTGATTTAGACTTTAGGGTAGTTCTTCTGTAAACTGTTGGTAGTTTCTACTTTTTGGTAAGATTTAATCTACAGTTAAATAGATAATGTTATAGTCTGTTTAAACTTATTTAACTATTATTATTATTTATTGTCCACCCAGTGTAATTAATTTTTCTATAGCATGGCAGTCTTTGTAAGGCCATGTTTTGTTAAATATTGCTAGTTTCTATGGTGTACTTCAGATTCTAAAATCATGAGTGAATGTATCTTTTTTGTTTGCTTCTGCCATGACCATCTGATATTAAGTTGTATTGAGGTTTGAATCATCTTGAATTATTATATTGGGGCCCAAATATTTCTGGTCTAGTGTAATCCTGGTGGTTTTTTTTTTTAATGATAAATCTTCATTGTATCACCCAAATTTCTTTCGAGCAACTTGTGCAAGAGATCATTATTGCTTAATTTTTTTGGTTTGCAGTTGGTCAGATTCACACCTTAAGTTTTACAACTTTTTCTGTATTTGTGTGTTCCAGATCTGTTCTGAATCACTGCATCACTTTAACAAAAGGGTTTTACCAACCGCTAACACAATCTCCCATTATAGAAAATATTCAAGTGGCATAAAGAAAATTTGATTACATGAGAAGTTAGTTTTCTATACAGTCATTTTCATAATCATCTGCCCACATTTTGCTTGTACATATTCCAGAACACTTCCTTTTTAGGCAAAATTCTGCAGATATCTTCATCCTTTTTGTTTCCCCCTCTGAACTGGTATAACTCACCTCCATAGAGTTAGTTAGCACAAGTCTGCAAAATTGAGGTTATTGAAAATATGTCCACCATTCTCCTCTGTCATGTAGGGATATTTTCACAAAGTTAAAGTTAATCTGTATACATTAATGCAAAAGCATGCACTTGCAAACAAACTAAAAATTGTTTCATGTATATATTTTTTTTTCTTCAGAAAACCATTACTAACATTTAATTACCTCTATAAATCCTCTAGTTTTGTTTTGTTTTTACTAGTAGTTTTCTCCTCAAGTAGACATCTTATGGCTACCATCTCGTGCAAAGGCTTTACTATAACCATCTTCAGAAAGGAAAGACAATGCAGTTGTGAATGTAAAGCAACATTGCAACTTACAAATTCACAATTCTTTAGTTGTTTTGAAGGTAAATAGAGAAGAGTTGCCAGTAGTATGCGAATTCCATCATCATAAAACTACTGAAAACCGAGCTCGATAGCTGCAGTCGCTTAAGTGCGGCCAGTATCCAGTAATCGGGAGATCGTGGGTTCGAGCCCCACTGTCGGCAGCCCTGAAGATGGTTTTCCGTGGTTTCCCATTTTCACACCAGGAAAATGCTGGGGCTGTACCTTAATTAAGGCCACGGCCGCTTCCTTCCAATTCCTAGGCCTTTCCTATCCCATCGTCGCCGTAAGACATATCTGTGTCGGTGCGTCGTAAAGCAAATAGCAAAAAAAAAAAAAAAAAAAACTACTGAAAGACACCATCAATAAGAGCTATCTGTGTTGGTGTGACTTAAAGCAACTTGTAAAAAAAGTACTTAAATTAATAAAATAAACATTTTGCTTCATTAATAATATACCTTTCTATTTTCTTGGTATACATGCATCCCTAAGATCTTTCTGTTTGACTCTTGATATTGACCCATTATGAAATGTCCATGCCTCCTGATTAGCATGATTTTTACAAAAGGGATCTGCATCTCTTTGTGTATCTGCAAAATTGTAGGTATCAGAGTCTAGAGCCGTCCTCATTACTATTCCAAGCATACAATAGTTATGAAAATAATGTTGAATAAACATCATGTTCATTGTGAGATCTGTTAGAGTACAGAAAATCACCTAGTTTAGACAGTCTCCTAATTATTTGACCTGTGCTTCCAAGAAACCGGTTTGCCATCATACACCAGTGCACAGTAGTCTGTGCTGTTCTGTTGGGATAATAGAGATGAAGCAGTAAAAGCCAGATCCATGATCTACTTCAGAAGTCTTTCCTGTTTTACAGTATTTATTGTAGGACTAGATAATTGGTATTTAAGAGTGGTTCAGTAGAAGTACTGGCAGTTCTTTCATGAATTTAATTTCAGACCAAGACTGAATTTTCAACATCCTGCTATTAACTGATGACATCTTTAAAAAAAAAAAAAAATACATGTGCTAATGACTGCTCCTTAACTCAGTTAGGGAAATGAAACTGGTTGATTACATAGAGCTCCATTTTGTTACAAATGACACTTTTTGTCACCTCGGCATGTCAGTTCAGAAATGTTTGGACCCTTCTTCGTACCTGGTTATTACTTTTGGAATGTAAAAATGCATGCTATATTATTGTAATCGACATATTGACTTTTTTGTTTGCATGTGCATTTTGCTTTTCAAAGAGCAATGTTTTCGGAAGTATTATGTTTCTAGCAAGGTCCTGGTTTCAATTCCATGTTGTTTGTGATGTTGACCTTCAAATTGTATTTTTAAATGAAGTGAAGTATTTATTTTACCATCAAATGGTCAAATCAAGTTTATCCTGATCCAAGTATTTTACGTGGTAATGATGTGATTGTTTTTAGAATGTGTGTAATTATGTCTGAAATGCTGTATAGAAATACCTGTAAAGTAAGTTATTTTTTCTTGTTTGACTTGGAAAAGAAATGTGCTGTGAAATAAATGCATTATTCAAGAATTTTTTTTTTTTTGCCTTGTCATTCACTTATTTCCTTTTCCATTTCCTTCCTTATTGTGGTGGTTCAAATAATTTCAAATGACAAAACAACACATTATTTAGCCTTTAATTTTAATAACTGAATAAGGAAGTGTTAAGGAAGGAGAATATTGAAAGGGTTGAAAAAAGGGCAAGAGAGGGCTGTCGTCTGCCTGGCAATTGCTGGACATGCCCTGCTTTTTCTAATATCTGTCTATAAGTCCAGCAAGAATTCAAATTTCTTTTAAATTGTATCTCATTAAATAGTAATATGCTTATTGAGAATTTTGAAATTATGAAGTTGAAAATTAAATGATTCATGAGATGCCCAGCTAGCAACTACACAGCACTATAAGGGGTCTGTTCAAGGCTTAACGTCCCCGTGCAACAGACACATCGTCGACAGCATCATATGCCCCTGCTCCAAATGAACACTGTGGAGAGGTTCGAAACTGAATCCAGGCTTTTGGCTCACAATCTAGTGATAAATTTTATACCACCACCTCTCCTACCCTGTTGGCCAACATTCTGATGGTGATTTTTTTTTTTTTTTTTAACCAACGGTACTTGAACTGGCTAACCACGGTGTCAGACCTTACAGACTTGACACCTTAACAATCATGGCCACTAGGTGGGCAATGGCAAAAGTGAAACTTAATTCAGGCAAAAGTACCGTACCTTTGTTTTAAAGTTAGACATTGTGGAAGTGACCCACATTACCGCACAAGTGTCTTTGTGGCATAAGGGTGCGGGTGATCTTGAACAGCACATCAAGAAATGTAATATGGTTTTTGAAATGGAAGATCAACACTAGACCCTATCTTCAGTATGAGGCAGTTAACGGAATAAATTGGGAATGTGGAAGAGATATGATAATGACATTCCTCGATTTAGAAAAGACTTACGATAGTATACCCAGAGCAAAGGTATGGAAAGTAATGCAACTGAAATGATTTGAAAAGCAAATGGTAAAACGTATGCAAACAATGTATATAAAAATATTTGCAGCCGTGTCCAGATGTGGGGTGGACAGAGTGGTTTTGGAATGAAACTGGTGTATGATGAGGAAGTGTGCCATCATCACTGTTATTTGTAACCATTATGTATGAAGCTGTGGAGGAGACAGTGGTAAAATATCAGGATAGGGAGCTAAACGTAATACAGTTAGCAGGTGATACTATGGTGTGGGGAGCAAATGAGGGAAACTAGTCATTTTGGGTAAGATTGTTGAAAATTATGGAATGAAAATCAGCATAGAAAGAATAAGACAGTGGTATTATCAAGAGGAGAAGGAAGGGAAATGAATTATAAAAATAAATGGGCAAAACCTTCAAATTGTGGAGGGCTTCAAGTACTTGGAAAGTGAACTGATGCAGAAAGCAGGGGTGACCATGATGATCAGTAAAAGTATCTAACAGGAAAATACATTCTACCAGAGTGTGAGAAATATGGTGTGGAGGAAGGAAGTACCAGTGAAGTGTAAGGAGGTCATGAGTAAGATGTACTACTGCCCAATACTGACTTGCAACCAAGAACTGGACACTGGCAAAAATACAGGAGAAATAAAGTCCAGGCCAGTGAAATGAAAATTTCAAGAAGTATAACAGGAAAGACAAGAAAGGACAGATTATTAAGACATGAGGACATCAGAAAAGAAATTGGAGTGGAAAGGTTTACGACAGAATGGAGAGGGATAAACTTAGATGGTTTGGAAATGTTAAAAGAGGATGGAGGAGGGATACCGAAGCAGATGATGGAGACCCAGATAGATGGAGGGAGGCCCAGACTAAGGTGGTTGAAAGTGATTGAAAATAGCATAATTCGCAGAAACCCTTTGGGATAATCTTCAGTCAAGTAGCTGACTAAGAATCATTTCAGTTTCCTGAGATAATTGTGTTTTCTCCTGAAGACACTGAATGCAACGGAACTGCTTTGGAGATAAATGCAGACTGTTTAACGGAAGAAGTTCTCCTTCAAGGGCTGTAAATAAGTAGTGGCAATACTGATAGAATGCAATATTTAATCAACTAACAAGTACAACTGCATTACATTCCTTCACTGTAAACACCCACAAAGTATTTCTGTCCTAAGCATCTTCCTTCATTTGCTTATAACTTCTTCATCGTTTCACATCTGTCAGCATTCCAAACTTTCTTCTTCCTCTCCCACTTTTTCCTTCAACTTTTCCCTCCATGATTCTCTGTAGTAGACAACTTCTACATAATATGTGACCAGTCCAAGATGTTTTCCTCTTCTGCATCATCATCATGAAGTTCTCCTCTCCTACCTTGCTCAACACCTTCTCATTTCTCACTCTATCGGTCCATTTCACTTTCTCCATTCTTCTCCATAACCACATTTCAAAAACTTTCTAAATATTTTTATTCTTTCTGTCTGACTGTCCACATTTCACACTCCACACAAAACATTTGGCAAACCACCTCCTAAGTTTAATTGGTATGCTTCTAGCTGTCAGCAAACCTTTCACACTCCCGAAAGCCCTCTTTCCCATGGATATTCTGCGTCTCACTTCCTTTGTACAACTTCCACTGCAAGTTATCAAGCTTCCCAAATACTGGAATGATTGAACCTGCTCTAATACTATTCCATCTATTGATATATTAATTGTTTCGTCTCCTTTTCCTATTTTCATCACTTTGGACTTGTCAATGTTCAGTTTCATTCCAAATTCTTTACCCATACTTATAATATTCTCCATCATTACCTGGAGCTCTTCTTCCGTTTCTGCTAGCACAGACATGTCATCAGAGTTTCTTATGGTTTTTATTCTTTCTCCTCCCACTACAAGTCCTTTTGATTTTTCCAAGGCCTTATTGATTAGCTTTTCAGCATATATATTGAAAAGTGTTGATGACATACAACAATCCTGTCTCACACCTCTTCCTATACTTATTTCTTCAGTTAGATCATCTTCTACTTGAACTACCACTTTCTGGCCCATATACAATTGCTCTATCAACCTTCTATATTTCCAATCTATACCAGTATCGTTCAGAATTTTCATTAGCATACACCAGTCAATTCTGTCAAATGCTTTTTGCCAGTCGACAAAACAAACATATTTCTCTATTTACTTCCAAAAATCTTTCTGCCATCATCCACAGACGCCCAATTGCATCTCTGGCCCCTCTTCCTTTCCTGAATCCAAACTGATATTCTCCTCTGTTTTATTTTCTATTCTTTTTAACATTATTCTGGTCACAGTCTTAGTGATATGACATATAAAACTAATTGTCCTATAATCCTTACTTGATTGGCATTGTATTTCTGTGGTAAAGGAACCATTCTGATCTTAAGGAGATCTTCAAGCCAGATACCTGTGTCATATAATCTATTGATCAGAATTGTAATTCTAACTATTGCACCCTTCCCTAAGGCCTTCAGTGCCTCAGACTGTATTTGACCACAGCCCAATGCTTTCTTTTCCTTTAGATCCTGAATCAATTTCTCCACCTCCCATTTGTCTATCTTTGATCGCCGGTCCTGTTCATACTCTAAGACTAATCCTTCATGATCAACCTTAGAATCATACAGATCTTCTATGCATTCCTTCCATACATCTTTTTTGTTTTCTTCAGTATTCATTGTTACCTTTCCCTGCTTGTTTAGTATTCCTTGCTTGCTAATTTTTCGCATTTCTCATTGTTATACACTTCGCAGCTCTGTACATTTCTTCTATTTTTCCTTGCCTTTCCAATTGTTCTATTTCTTCACATTGCTGTTCCATTAAATCTGTTCTTGCTTTGTCAGTAATCCTTCTCAGTTCGTTATTCAGTTTTCTATATTGTTGATTTCCTTCATCTGATGAGTCATTTTTCCATTTTCTCCTCTCATCCATTTTATTTAATACATTCTGTGTGATCCTTTTTATTCCTTCTTTTTTCCACTTTTCCAACTTCTTTCTCTTAAAGTTTCCAGCATTGCATCTCTGATGGTAACCCATTCTTCTGATATGTCCTAACTCAGTTTTATATTGCCCAATTTTTCTTCTATACTATTTGTAAAAGGCTCAGCATCTTCATTCTTCAATTTTGCCAGATTCCACTTCTTTACAAGTTGTTTCTTTTTAATATGTTTCAGCCAAATTCTTATGTCTACCACAAGCAAATTGTGATCTGTATTGGAATCTGCTCCAGGGAAAGTTTTAGACATTTTAGACATTTGATGCTGTTTTTGAATCTTTGACTGGTTAAAATGTAGTCTATCTGGTATCTAGTTTTATCACCAGGGCTTTTCCATGTATACAGTCTTCGTTTATGGTTCCTGAACCAGGTGTTGACAATCCAAGGGTCACAGCTATCACAGTTTATCTCCTCTTTCATTCCGTTGTCCTAGTCCATAATCTCCAACAACATTTCCTTGCCTACATCCCCCCACCATGCTGTTCCAATCTCCCATCATCACCGTTCTTATTTGACCTTTTTCATTTTCCTCAAACACCTCTTCTATCTGTTAATATATCTTGTCTACCTCTTCCCCATCTGCTTCCGATGTAGGCATGTACACTTGAATAAATAAGGTATCCACAGGGTCACTTAATATCTTCATTGCCATCACTTTGTCACTTATAGGTATTACTTTGTTTATGTTCTCGTCCAGAGTCTTCCTGTACAATAAGCCTATTCCTCCTTTTTTCAGTCTCCTCCCTTATAAATGATCTTATACTCTCCAGAAACCAATTCTCCATCCCATCATACTTCACATAGTCCTAAAATGCTGATATTATATCTCTCCACTTCCTTCTTTACATTTTCTCATTTCCTTTTTCGTTCATTGTTCTTACATTCCAAGTTCCTATCCTCAGTCCAGAAATTTCAGTCTTCATCTTATTTAATCTCTCAGCACACTTCTTTCCTGATTTAGTGCCCACCCGGGGATCCAAATGTGAGCATATTACTCCAGAATATTTCTTTTCAGGAACAGCCATCCATGGAGGGTTTGTCCAGTGGAACTAGGGATACCACATGGGTCTTTAATGCGGTGGTTTCCCCTTGCCTTCGGCATTCTATGCCGTTGACCTCCAGTAGGTTCTTCCACCTTTAGAAGTGATTACACATTTCAAGGGCATAAGGGTGCCCTACACCTCCACCCGCTCATCCACCCTACAAAGAGGCTGTTGGCACTTGGTGTAGGAGGACCACTAATACCGGTGGTCATTCGAATTGTGATGGCTTGTTCTTGTGTTCATCCCCAAGTACAGGGCTGCCTCTTCTGTCATCTCCACCGTACTAAATTTCACCTTCTCTGCCTTTGATGCTGTTGAGGTCTTCACTCATAACCCTGAGCTGGAACCCTTACCAGATACTACACACCTGGTCAGTGTGCTCTGGGACTCACATAGGCAGGGGCGCCACTCTCTGGGCAGAGCTGCCTCTACCTGTTACATTACGTTTCACCAAAATTTTGGGAAGCCGTTGGGGACCACGACAGAGCGCCCTACTGTGCGGAGTACAGATGCCACGTCAGGAAATTGGCGGCCTCAAAGGGGTTCCTTTAACTTCGGAAAGAGGTTGAAGTCACAAGGACTCCTCTCTATTGAGTACGGAGGATGTTCCAAGACCTCTCAATGCTCAATTCTGAGCCGCACAAAACGCCTTGACCCATAGTACAACCGTCCTATACAGTAATACATTTTCGCCACAGGCTTCACGTCATCCTCGGTAACATTCTGATGCATTTTTGCCACGGGCAACCTCGATCTTAATCCACGAACACTGATCACCCTTTGAAAACATGATTTAGAGCAGTGAAATTGACACTTCACTTCAACGTCACACAGCAACAACACTCCCAACTGGATGCCCATCAAATACACACTACACATAAATAACAGCGCCACCTGACCACCCCCATATCCTATTTACCTGATCTCCTGCGAGTGTTTGGACTACGTTGCTAGTACTTTATTTACAGTCCTTTGTATAGTGCGTTTCTCTATGCCACTTACCCTCTCTAACTCCAGTAGCTAGAGCTGCTCGATGACAGCACATGCCACGTCGGTCCGCACACTGACAAATCGTCCCGAGTGTTGCCGATCACCGGTTGCTACACTATGTTAGTGTATGGTATGGGTGGGCATTATTCCTATGGGCTTCCACCAATTCTCTGTGATATTCTCTCGCATTTCTCTCCCGGAGAATGGCTATTCTCTGTGATATTCTCTCGCATTTCTCTCCCGGAGAATGGCTATTTTGATGTAGGCTCAATGCGGGTTACTTCCATCTTGTACGATGCTCGCCACACAACTGATTTCACAGCACTCTGTGCACTATTACCAGCATCACAGACCCATCTGTTGTGAATACACACTATGCCTGCATAGCTTCCATGCTACAAATAGCATTTTGTGATCTGTTCACATATCTGCAAGGAAAAAAATAGTTGCAATGACTTTTGTCGCAATTCTCGTATCTTCTGGGATTCCGATCAGTCTTCAGGCTGAGGACATAGCATATGTACACTGTTCTATTGATATGCATTAGCGGCTGGTGGTATCTGAAGCTGGATGTTGCACCAAAATTTTCAGTGTCACATTTTCATAGCTTCCAGAAATAACAAGAAACTCTATTATCGTTAAGTACATTCTTACTAAAACTGAAATATATCTGGCAATTACAACCCAGGAAATAAGAGTGTAATTATACACTATAACTAGAGTCACTCTTATTAATAATGTTATTGGTTTTTTACTAATGACTTTTTACGGTTTTCGGAGACGCTGAGGTGCCGGAATTTAGTTCCACAGGAGTTCCTTTACATACCGGTAAATCTACTGACACGAAGCTGACGTATTTGAGCACCTGCAAATACCACCGGACTGAGTCAGGATTGAACCTGCCACATTGCGGTCACAAGGCCAGCGCCTCAACCGTCTGAGCCACTCAGCCTGGCACAGTTACTGCTGCCTCACATGAATTGAAAATTTGCCCTCCTGTTTTAGCTTGAAGCAAGATGTTGGTAATACTGTGGGTGGTCTGGTATGGCATGAAAAAGAAATTACCCTGCAAGTTGGCCACGCGATTAGGGTCACGTAGCTGTGAGCTTGTGCACTAACTAGCGTTTACAGTCTTGAAATTACTGAAGGAAATCTGGTGCCCGCCCCGCGGTGTAGGGGTAGCGTGCCTGCCTCTTAGGCTACTTTCACACACACCGGGGGATAGTGGGTTCGAACACCACTGTCGGAAGCCCTCAATATGGTTTTCCGCGGTTTCCCATTTTCACACCAGGCAAATTCTGTGACTGGGCCTTAATTAAAGCCACAGCCGCTTCCTTCCAACTCCTTGCTGTTTCCTATTCCATCGTCGCCATAAGAATTATCTGCGTCAGTGCAACGTAAATGAAATTTGTAAATTTTAAAAATGGAAATAAATTACCTTTGCAAGAGGAAAGTAGGAATGACGTAATATCCGCAGAGTGGCGCAATCTAACGGAGACATTTGGAATTGTTTCTTGATAGGGGACTTGCTAGTCTCGTACAACTCCCTGAGACCGATACCAGCGAGCATGCTACCTGATACTATGCAGGCTTGGGCTTGTTCCTGCTGAGGTACGTTGCGCCGCGCTGTCCGCTAGGGAGTTGCCATAAGAAAGCAAACCCCCTGAGTTTGATTCTTCGAAGCCAGCAGCGTTTATTTGTCCGTTACGAAGCATTAGTTCAGCGAATGATCAAAGATGGTTGATTTTAACATGTTCTCGAATATATGTTAGGTTTATTAAACTAAAACATCTGAAGAAAATACGAAAAATGAAGCGTAAAATTACTGGGAGTTGTGCAACACTGCAACAATACCACGCACCGCCCCTACTGATATGTTCATTTATAATATTTCAATTGCCTAACAATGCTAGTTATGAATAAGAAAAGGTTAAATTTATTACAGTACTGATTCCATTTTACTTTCAGTTTTATCAGGTAATGGGTAGGCAGCAAGAACTCCAGTTCCTCAATGGTGCTGTGTCTGGGGCTGCGCATTGGTTTGCTCTTCCAGTGAGGATGCCACCATAACTCACACTGATAGGGTTCCAAGTGTAACTGATATTTCCACAGGTACTGAAATGTTATGGTACGACCTGGGTATTTGTTGGAGTGAATTATCCCACAGTTGATAGACGTACACACCATAATGTGTTCAAAGATCGCCATGGCCCCATGCTATGTGAATAAGACTTGTATCCGTGCTTTGTGACTAATGATCACTGACCAAATGTCCGCCTCCGTAGCGTAACAGTTCGTGTTATTAACTGCCATCCTTGGGGGTCCGGGGTCGATTCCCAGTACTGCCAGAAATTTAAGAATGGCGGGAGGGCTAGTATGTGGTTAAAATGGTACATGCAGCTCACCTCCATTGGGGGTGTGCCGGAAAAGAGCTGCACCACCTCGGTATGAGGACACAAGTTTTTTTTTGTCCAACTCGTTGGATGAATGGTCAGCGTACTGTCCTCCGTTTCAGAGATCCCGGCCGGGTCGGGGATTTTAACTTTCATTGGTTTATTCCAACGGCTCGGAGGTAGGGTGTTTGTGCTGTCCCCAACATCCCTGCAACTCACACACCACACATAACACTATCCTCTACCACAATAACATGCAGTTACCTACACATGGCAGATGCTGCCCACCCTCTTCGGAGGTTCTGCCTTACAAGGGCTGCACCCAGCTAGAAATAGCCACATGAAATTATATTAATTAACTGACCAAATTCTGAAATATATAGCACCATGCACTGAGACAGATGATTGGTCTTTGAAAACTGAGGTTCTGGAAGCACATCCATGGTGGCATAGGAGCGAAGAGCTTAGAACGGGGTTCACTTTGGTCAACAAAGTGGAGTGTAAAGGTGACGATGGCATGTGACAGATTTAGGGAAATAATTTTTGAGATTTTATGTTAAATCTAAAAGATTCTAAGGGATAAAAGAAGAAAAGTTTACTTTGATATCCGATTATGATTTAATTGCAAACGCACAATGTTGCTACATACCAAGACCATACATAACTATACATTCTAAACGTTGCTGCAGATTTACACAATTCATGGTCTCAAAACCAGGTAAATATGGATAGAAATATTGGATGGCAGTAGACAAGGACTTAAAGTATGATGTGAATGATTTCCCTTATCTTGGAACAGATGACACTAGACCCAATGGTGAGCATCTTGGTGACTTTGCTGTAAAAAAACTGATGGGACCTTACAAACACAAAGGAAGAAATATTACATGCAACAGTTTGTTTACCTCTTTGTCTCTAGCTGAAACCTTGAAAACCAATTCAACTACCCTTGTTAGTACTATGAACAGAGCTCATAGGAAAATACAAGTCTGTGTCAAAAAGGCAAAGGAAAAGTTGTATACCACAGCATTGCTGAAGACCAATGATACTACACTAATGATCTATCAAGAAAAAGCAAACAGAAATGTTCTTGTGCTGAATATTAAGCATCCAGATGTTCAAACTGAGGGTGGTGAAAAGAATAAACCAGGCACTGTAACGTTTTATACATACATACGTACATACATACATACATACATATCCCACGTCGTTCCATCTTAAGCGATGGGTCAGCGAATGAGGCTTCTCCACCAGTTCCGGTCTCTGAACTTCTCTCCTTCTTCGATGCTTTCCAAAGTATGTCTTCGCTGTTCAATGTCAATCTTCACCATGTCCTTGCACCTGAGTATTGGTCACCCTCTTGCTCTTTTCTCTTCAAGTTTTAGATCATACATTTGCTTTGGTAGTCTGTTATCATCCATGCGTCGCATATGTCCATACAATCTCAGTCGCTGCAATGTTATTCTGTCCTGCAGTCTTACAACTTGAGCCTGCTTGCAGATTTCCTCATTACGGACTCTATACCTCCGTGTTTTACTGATCATGCTACGGACAAATCTCATTTCTGCTGCCTGGATTTTACTGACATCTTTATTTTTCATGGTCCATGTTTTACATTCATAGATCAGGAGTGGTACGTAATAGGTTTCATATATGACTCTCTTACATTTTGTTGGTATTTTCTTGTTCCATATTATGTCTTTAACTATTTTGTAGAAGTTGCTACCTGCCTGAATTCTGTGGAAAATTTCCTTGTCTATACAAACAGTATCAGAGATAACACTTCCAAAATATTTGAACTGATGGTTCATCTGTAGCTGTTTCCTATTCCATTTCAGTGTGTCCCACTGGTTGTCCATATATTTTCATGATCATAACCTCACTTTTTTCTTGGCTGAAGATGAGTCCATATTTTTTAGCAGCTTCTGTCAGGAATTTATTTGTTCTTGAAGGTCTTCTTTAGTGTCTCCTCACAAGCATATATCGTCAGCGAACAAGATAACTTTCATTTTCTTACCTCCAATGGTTTGGTGTACTTTTCTCTGAATCTTGTTTATAACAGTGATGAAAAGAAGAGGAAACAAAAAACCACCCTGTCTTAACCCAGATTTTATATCAAAGGTTTCAGTCATTCCTACAGGTGTTTTATCTTTACTGCAGGTATCTTCATACAAATTCTTGATCCTCTGTATCATGTTATCCTGTATTCCAGTTTTCTTCAGTGTTTCCTACACCTTCTCTCTGTTCACAGCATCAAATGCGTTCTTGATATCCAGAAAGGCTAACCACAAATTTAGGTTGTGTTCATAGTTTTTTCCCACACAGACAGACGGTAAAGATTAAATCAGTTGTTGATCTCCCCTTCTTGAATCCATACTGTTCTTCGAAGACGTTCTTTTATAATGGATCTAAATATGGAGTTGATGTGGCCAATCAAATGCCCTGTAAGTAAGTGAAAGCACCATACATGCAGGAATAAACTCGTGGGTGGTGTATAATGCATTAAATGAGACTAAAGAGTAGAGAATTAATTCTGCAGCTGGGAAAGGAATTAGCTGAAACTTATGCAGCAGGTAGGGTGGTAAACATCAGAGCTGATGTCCCTGAAGAAATTCCTAACAGACAAGAGAAGTGCACACATTGTCAAGTCAACACTAACTGCACTGGAAACAAGTCATTTGTGAAATGACTTTTTGTAGCAAATGCACAGCCAAAGACTAATACATATGCTCCTCATGTGACAGTAGACTGTAAAGGCAGCAATGCATGTTTGAAATTTGTATTGTAGGCTCTTGTACTTTGTACCAAGTTTTTTTATTTTCTGTTTAGTACTATATGATTTTTCACGAGAGTTTAATCCTGATGTAAGCAAGGCATGTCCACACCTCAGCCAAAGAAAGAGTTGTGATTCGCTGAGCGTGTAATATCGACCTCCGCCCTGTCAATGTCTCGTGTTTGGACATACAGTGCTGTGCATATGACCTAAAATAGACGAGGAACAGTTTTTGAGCTGTGTGAAACTAAACGGAGGGGTTTGAAGGGACAAGTACTGCTGAAGATTAGGGCCTATGTTATTTCTTTCTTTCTGAATATTAAAGAAAGCTATTGTAGGCTAGAACACAAAATTACACGCGTAGGAAGGTTTATCTTAGGACAGCTGTTTGAAATGTCCGCCCGGTAGACTGTAACCTAATAGAATACCAACTTTCGAATTAAAATGTATATCTCTTATCTTGTAGAGTTCCTATCATGATAGAGCATATAGCATGATTGGACATGTCAGACGAAACTGTTGATAATTCTGTAACAACATCTATCAAAAAGAAACAACTCAAAAAGACAATACAATATCCTCCCTATCCATTAACACAGGTTTACGTTCTCTTTTAACAAACTGGAACCCTATGCCCTTTAAAAGTCTGTACAATGTAGTTAAACTAAACGTGGGTAAAGTTTTATCTTTATTCACACTGTCTAATACTTTGCGTAAAGTAGGTGGTTTATTCCGAGAAAAAAATTCATGAATTTTTCTTCTAATATCACTTTTGACGATATCGTCGTACTTCTCGATTCTTTGAGGTCGTTTACGTTCCTTTCCCGGTGTTGTTAATTTCCCTGTCTTTCTAAACTCTGTCCGCATGTTATGAACCAAACTAGCCGACACACCACACAACTCTGCACTTAGTTTCTCTACCTCTTTTACGGCTAAACCTGGATTCTGTTCACTTATTTTATTAAAAAAACACAACGCACTGCCTATGGTCACTTCTGAGCGGTCTTCCTCTTTTGTGCTTCACTACACAGGATGGTCCTACCTCTTGCTCCATTTCTCTCGCAATGAATACTGACACTGACAGCTGCTGCAAGATGCAACACCTTATCTCCACTCTGTACAGCTTGGGACTTTCCCTCACTATGAGAAGACTTCCTGCATTACACCGTGCCTTCTGCCTTCATATCTCGTTATTTAATCACTGTTTTATTTAAAAAAACATATAGATATATACCGGTATATATGACAACCATATTTTAATTTGATTACGTACTCTTTCAGACTATCTAAATGTAATAAACTAAGATAAAATTAAATTAATGCAACGTACTAATTTTCTTCGAGCTCGCATACAGTTGAGTTAGTGCGACAGTTGCTTCTCCAATCAACTACGTCTATGTCCACATGCAAAGCCAAGGTGCTCCGCCTATTTGTTTACATCAGGATTAAACTCTCGTGAAAAATCATACATAAATATGTTAAAATTCTCTAGAATGGAATATTTAGTGATCAAGAACTTCATTCCTTAATCGAAAGTTATATACGAGGAAGGTGGGTCATAAGTAGGGCTCGGAAGTTGAAGATGTAGAAATTGCCTAAAAAAAAAAAGGACCTAAACATTCCCCAAAACAACCTAAAAACTGGCAAAAAGGATGTAAAAATGCAATCCAAATTCATAATTTTATTTTTATTACATATTTAATAAAGGAATGCAATGTTGTAAAATTCATACAGTGCAAAAATATGAGTGAAATCTTTCATATACCAATATAAATGGTTCGTCATTGGACATTATAAATTTTCCAGCCAACCCATTCCTAGTTGCCAGCGTTTTGCCCCCGTGTGCTAGGTTGGGCTCATCAGTTAGTACCTAGCACACCTACCAAGACACATGGCTAGTGCATACCGTGGAGGCCACTGCATAGGCACTAGCCATGTATCTTGGTAGGTGTGCTAGGTGCTAACTGATGAGCCCAACCTAGCACACGGGGGCAAAACGCTGGCAACCAGGAATGAGTTACCAGGAAAATTTATAATGTCCAATAACGGACCATTTATATTGGTATTATAAATTTACTCATTCGGGACAAATATTTCTGATTCCCTATGGGGATCAACATCTATATCATCTGATGGCCAAGCAGGCATCAATTTCTGGTAATGAGATAAAGTCTCTCATAGTGCATTGGCACTGCCGGTGGCTCCAAGTAGCCTACGCAGTGGCCTCCATGGTATGCACTAGCCATGCGTCTTGGTAGGTGTGCTAGGTACCAACTGATGAGCCCAACTTAGCACACGGGGGCGAAATGCTGGCAACCAGGAATGAGTTAGCTGAAAAATTTATAATGTCCAATAATGGACCATTTATATTGGTATTATAAATTTACTCATTTGGGACAAATATTTCAGATTCCCTATGGGGATCAACATCTATATCATGAAATCTTTCAGACATGTATTTTTATTAAATTAACATAATTTTAAAAAAGGAATTCACTGCTTGTTGCAGAATTTAGAATGAAATGGTTTTTCCACCTAGGATGAATTCAGCATACGCACAATGGACATCCTGGAGAAAGAAATTGAAATTAGTTTAACTAGAATCATATTTGGCTTAACCACACTAGCATTACAGAGATTGGAATTTGGAAACCTTACCTCATTTGGCTTTGCAGTATACAGTATCACAGTAAACATCTTCAGGCTCTTAGGTGTAAAGGATCATCAGTTTACAGACAGCACATAGCAAAACATTGAGAAACTTCTCTCCATATCAACAGATATTAAGTGAGATCTTCCTCTTCAAAAACACTTGCATCAAATTTCTTTCCTTTCATAATTTCACTTATTTTGCACATAATTTGATACCCCTGGTTTTTTCAAGTATTAGTTTCAGAAAAGATGTTTAAGAGGTAATGGATAAACTAATGATGATTCGAACTGAGAATAGGCAGTACACATGTAGTCGAAAGAAGGTCAAGTCGTGGAAAAAAAAGACATTAAGACCTCTAAAAGGGCTAAAAAAGGACCTATAAAACAAAAATGCCAAAAAAGGACATATAAAATCCACCATTTTCTGGCCTACAGTATCCCAGACTGAACATATATTATGTTGGGCTTTGTCTTTGAACACTCGCGAAAGAAAGAATATTTCCGCAACTTCCGAGCCCTAGTCAAAAGTGACCCAACTGCAGTTCAAGGGTGAGCCAAACTGTTGCGGTTCAAGGTTTAAATTAGGGCCCCTCAAGGTGCATGCACTGTGCACGGTGCAAAAGACGGCTTTGTTTGGTTGACTATAGTGCAGACCCCCACTCCTCGATTTGGAGCAATAGCACTGTTTCTCTCTTTTCCCATGCCTGTCTTGCTCGCTCCGCCTGTCTCCCTCTTGCTCACTTGCTCCATAGCACTCTAAATCCGAGCCAAGTTGAGCCGAGTAGCCCAGAGACTGAGCGTTGGTCCGAGCCGAGTGGGACCGATGCACTGTGAACAGGAACTCTGTGCCTCAGTTTGCATGCATGAGATTTTGGGCGTTTGAGAGGCCCTGTTTTAAACCCATCCCATAAGCAGTTTTTACAGTTTTATTCAACATTTTCCACTGATGTCATTTTTTTAACTCCCCCTTCCCCTTTCATCAATCATATGGTATTGCCAAATACTGTAGTCCTACTTTTACAACCTTCCCTTCTATCACATTTATTTGTAACTATGACAAAAAACAGCTTTGTGGTCACTTCAGTTTTTCTGTAGAGCTCATCTGGTTTTATCAGTAGGCCTACCTCGTCTAGAGCATTTTTCCTTCTGGTTGGTTCCATCACTTTCTGATTCAGCTGTCCATCCCAGATTAACTTATTTATCTTTCTGTCATTCACATTACTATCCCAATCAACAAACAAATTCCTGCTCCCTTCCCTCCTCCCTATTCCTGTCCTCGACTCTTTGTTTCCCTTCCCTACTATTCTCTTTCCTCTTGCCTTGCTCCTCCTCTGTGACGTTTCCCTGTTCCCCTTCTTCCCTCTGCTGTTCTACCTGCAGTGACTCGTACCAATTACTCACCGATACCTCTCCTGAACTCACTCCCTGAGGATAACCCTTAGCCCTAGTTTTTCTACACCTTAAAACATCAATCCATCTGTCTTCTACAACTTCTCCCCATCCTTCTTTTCCCTCTTTCCTACCTACTACATCCTCAGGGAGACCTTTCTTCATTCTTATCCTCTGTTAAAAGTCTAATTATCTCCTTCAAACTCGCTATTTGTTCCCTCATATTAGCTAATGACTGATCACACCCACAGTATGTACACCTGCCTCCCACAGCCATTATTCTGTCTTCTTCACAGAAATATGAAATAAAACAACACATTCAGAGAATAAAAATACACCTATATACTTCAGAGGAAGAAAGTACTGTATTTTACACAAATATTTTATAACAATAAAGAAAACAAGATACAGTACTTAGTTATGTCCTATTTATAAAATAATAGTCTAACTGAAAGTACAGAAATCTAGTTACACTAAATATGTAAATACATTGACAGATTTTTTCTTTTTCAATTTGCTTTACGTCACACCCACAGAGATAGGTCTTATGGTGACTATAGGGTAGAAAAGGGCTAGGAGTGGGAAAGAAGCAGTCGTGGTCTTAATTAAGATACAGCCCCAGTATTTCCCTGGTGTAAAAATGGGGAACCATGGAAAACAATCTTCAGGGCTGCCAACAGTGGGGTTCGAACCCACTATCTCCCTGATGCAAGCTCACAGCTGCGCGCCCCTAACCGCACGGCCAACTCGCGCGGTATTATCATTATTACGCTCAAACAGAAATGAAATATTCCGTTAAATGTTGAAATACAAAAAAAAAACTACATAATTACACATCAAAACTAAATACTGTATGTAGACATATTATTATTAATATTATTTGCTTTATGTCCCACTAACTACTTTTACGGTTTTTGGAGATGCCGAGGTGTCGGAATTTAGAAATGAAATGGCGTATGGCTTTTAGTGCCGGGAGTGTCCGAGGACATGTTGGCTCACCAGGTGCAAATCTTTTGATTTGACTCCCCTAGGCGACCTGCGCGTCGTGATGAGGATGAAATGATGGTGAAGACGACACATACACCCAGCCCCCGTGCCAGCGAAATTAACCAATGATGGTTAAAATTCCCGACACTGTCGGGAATCGAACCCGGGATCCCTATGACCAAAGGCCAGAACGCTAACCATTTAGTCACGGAGCCGGACGTCGCAATTTAGTCCCGCAGGAGTTCTTTTACGTGCCAGTATATCTACCGGCACGAGGCTAACGTATTTGAGCACCTTCAAATACCACCGGATTGAGCCAGGATCGAACCTGTCAAGTTGGGGTCAGAAGGCCAGCGCCTCAACCGTCTGAGCCACTCAGCCCGACGATTATTATTATTATTATTATTATTATTATTATTATTATTATTATTATTATTATTATTATTATTATTATTATTATTATTATTATTATTATTATGTGGGTTTTCCGAAGGATGTTACGGATCTTGTGGACTGACTACCGGTACTTACAGGGTGCGAAATCGCGGGGGGAAGGAAGGGATTTTCCGCTCCACCAACTATTTTATCTCAAAGGTTCACCCCCCCCTCCCCCTGTGGGTGGGGGCGGTAGAATAACACCCACGGTATCCCCTACCTGTCGTAAGAGGCGACTAAAAGGGGCCCCAGGGGCTCTGAACTATGGAGCGTGGGTTGGCGACCACGGGGCCCTCAGCTGAGTCCTGGCATTGCTTCCACTTACTTGTGCCAGGCTCCTCACTTTTATCTATCCTATCCGACCTCCCTTGGTCAACTCTTGTTCTTTTCCGACCCCGACGCTATTAGGTTTGCGAGGGCTAGGGAGTCTTTCATTTTCACGCCCTTCGTGGCCCTTGTCTTCCTTTGGCCGATACCTTCATTTTTCGAAGTGTCGGACCCCTTCCTTTTTTCTCTCTGATTAGTGTTATATAGAGGATGGTTGCCTAGTTGTACTTCCTCTTAAAACAATAATCACCACCACCACCACCTCACCCCCCCCCCCCCCCCCACACACACACACTAAAATTGCCCGGGAGGGATTCTTTCAATATAAAATAATGAGGAAAATGTACAACATATATAGTTTATTACTGAAATGAATGACTTTTACTGTGCATATTTTCATAGAAACATCAGCAGTAAATCAAATGACTGCCAGACCTTGAGCAAGAAAACAATGCAGCAGTGGCAATCCGCATCTGCAGCCTATTGTTCATATTTCATTCCGGCAAATCCATCTGAAACGCGGGCAAAAATGTAAATTACTTTAAGCTCTCCTCCCTTGTCGTTGCTGTAAGTAGCTCGAGCTTACACCACTTCTGGACTTCTTCGAGAGGGTGTGTTTCCGATAGGTATCAACAGAACAATGTTCACTTACGGTGTGTACAAACGAACAAATTTGTTCCCTCAGCACTTAGCCCTGGTAGACGAAGGTTCCGCTAATAAAACAATAAGTCAGGACAAATCGCGCCTCGTCTGGCCTTTCATAAGAAAGGGACAGTCTATCATAAACTTCTCAGCTGGTGTCCGACTCGTTGGCTGAACGGTCAGCGTACTGGCCATCGGTTCAGAGGGTCGCGGGTTCGATTCCCAGCCGGGTCGGGGATTGTAACCTTAATTGGTTCATTCCAATGGCACGGGGGCTGGGTGTATATGTTGTCTTCATCATCATTTCATCCTCATTACGACGCGCAGGTCGCCTACGGGAGTCACATAGAAAGACCTGCACCTGGCGAGCCGAACCCGTCCTGGGATATCCCGGCCATACGACATTTCATTCCTCAGCTGGTTGGAATAACTTTCTAATGTTTATCATTCTTGTTATCATAACAAAATTCAAACAGAAAGATCTACAATTTACATTTTTCTGAGGGAGGAGGTATTGTATTTACAGGGGAATTTTATACCCCCTCCCCTGCGGGATACTACCTGAAATAAACACCAGTATTTAAGCCCTATGTTCCTTCTCCTCCCCACCATTTCTTTCTGATTTCGCACCCTGCCGGTACATCTCCAGTGCTGTTGTATGAGGAGGGAACGAATGTTGGTGTATACAATCAAGAAAAGACAGTCTACCTTGGGCATATTATGAGGAGTGAATTGATCATGTAGAGTAAAATTGATGGACGTAGGGGTCGCGCTCGCAGGAAGCATTCTTGGCTGAGGAACTTACGGAATTGCACAGGACTGGATTCGAGTAGACTGATGAGGAGGTGGTGGTGATTATTGTTTCAACTGGGCAACCATCCTCTATATAACACTAATCAGAAAAAAGGTAGGGGTCCGACATTTCGAAAAATGAAGGTGTCGGCCAAAGAAAGGCAAAGGGCACGAAGGGCATAAAAATGAAAGACTCCCTAGCCCTCGGAAACCTAACAGCGTCGGGGTCGGAAAAGAACAAGAGTTGACCAAGGAAGGTCGGATAGGATAGATGAAAGTGAGGAGCCTGGCACAAGTAAGTGGAAGCAATGCCAGGACTCAGCTAAGGGCCCCGTGGTCGCTAACCCACGCTGCCAAGTTCAAAGCCCCTGGGGCCTCTTTTAGTCGCCTCTTACGACAGCCAGGGGATACTGTGGGTGTTATTCTACCACCTCCACCCACAGGGGGAGAGACGATGAGGACAGCAATAATAATAATCCCCGACACTTCTTCCTAGGCCCTAAATCAATACCCTCATTGTTGAAAAAGAGCATAATAATTGACCACGAAGATGAGGAAGATACGTAGGCTCTAGCAGGAGGAGCCTGACACAAGTAGGCCCTAATCCCTCCCCCCCCCCCCCTATGTGGAAGCAGCAGTAAATGTAACTGGAGCTCCATTATTAGAATAATAGCCATACCGTACAGTTAGTTCCACCACCAGAGAATATGTACACCAGAGAATATGTACACAAAATTAACGCTGTAGCTGTGTTGTACCTTAATTACGGCCACGGTCGCATCCTTCCTAGTCTTAGCCCTTTTCTATCCCATAGTCTCCGTAAGACCTATCTATGTCGCTGCGATCTAAAACAAATACCATTGTAAACAAAATTGATTTGGAAGTGTCAGGGATCATTACACAGATATTTGTCCCCTACTCGCCACCCTCTTAATTGAAGTTTAAAATAATTATTATACTTGTTTACGGGTTCCTTCCCCCTTTACCCTCACTATTTCGTCGGCCCAATATGCAATCTACAGACTGTCCGATGCTATAAACACCGCGTCGCCCGTCACCGAAGAATATTTGCTCTTGAGATTGTCCAACCCTGCCACTACAGTGGAAGTTACTCTTTGCGTAATGGAAATTTCTTACCATAATTTGTGTAAATTCCGAAATGTTCTTTCTGGCTGAAGTCAGCTCTGTTGCTTTTGGGGGCTTAAATTTTGAAAATACCGCATCAGCCGGGACCGAATTCTAACGTACAATAGCCATTCGCTAACCTTTCAGCGACATGTTCAAAATCATTAGAATATATTAACATTAAACGGTCGAGAGAATTCGTCGTGCTGACCATACGACACCTCGTAATCTGCAGGCCTTCGGGCTGAGCAGCGGTCGCTTGTTAGCCCAAGGCCCTTCAAGGGCTGTAGTGCCATGGTTGGGGGGGGGGGGATGTTAACATTAACATTAGGCCTACTTTAATCACAGGGATAAAATGTGTCGGCCAAAGAGAGACAAGAGACACGAGGGCGTGAAAATGAAAAGACTTCCTAGACCTGCCTCGCAAACAAATACCGTCGGGGTCGGAAAAAAGCAAGAGTTGATCAAGGGAGGTGTAGTGTAGATGAAAGTGAGGAACCTAGCACAAGTTGAAGCAATAACATGACTCAGCTAAGGGCCCCGTGGTCGACAACCCACACTCCCATCCCAACTTAAGATCCCCTGGGGCCCCTTTCATTCACCTTTTAGGACAGACAGGGGATACTGTGGGTGAATTCTACCGCCCCCATCTATATACATGGGGATGAGAATACCAAGGAACTTGATCCTTGGTTCAATAGTAGGCCTACCCATACTCTTCCTGTGAATGTATTCATTAGATTTGTTTTCAGAAGTATTTAATCCAATTTATTTATTCGTATCCAATGATACCGTAGTAATGTTCCACATACACCAACACCCCCTTAAAACAAAATACTATCACCATCTCCTAATCTCTCTCTTCTTTTACTCGTCCCTATGTTTCGGTTTGTTTTCTTGCATTTCCAATTCAATTCTTCTATTGCGAACGGTAAATCACAATCAAGAATCTTTATTATTTTTTCATACGTTTACCTCTCCTTTGCATTCCACTAATTAGCGTAAGTTCGAGCAAGCGATTAGCAATGTATACGAGCACAAGATGGTAAAGATAATACATTACCGGTAACGTTTTTGACAGTAGATGCGCATTTAAGGCCCTCGAATATGATTATGTTTCCTTATCTCTGTAATCAGAAGCGGTGACGTTACTCTCTATTACTCGAATCTCTACTGTATTTGCTAACGTCCTTTTTCGTCTGCATTGATGCCATCGGACAATGACAAGCTGTCATTGCTCACTTGTTTCCTTGTTTACAAAATGATCAGCCAATATTGTGTTCAAAGAGTAGATTGTGTTCCCATGATTCACTTGTTAGCTACCTCCAGCTGGTTGTCAGTGGGAAAGTTCAGTTTCCGCTTGTGTGGTGCGGTGTGGTGGGAGCGGAAAGAGGTCGATGATTCATGCAATAAAAAATTGATTCTGAAAAATCCTTGAATTAAAGGAAGCGTGATATTGATTGTTAATATATTAAAAAATAAATAATAATATAGTATTATGAATGCCATTATTCCTATCCTTTAGTCCGTTTATAATGCCTGACAATTCACTTACTAACGAGTGAAGTACAGTTGGCACGAACGCTGCAACAGCTGGTGTCGCGAACATTTTTAGTGAGCATTAAAACACATAATTTCGACACATGTATAAGTATTAATGTGACAGTGTGTTGGTTACATTGTTTAAAGTGGATATACAGTGAAAATTGGCATAACTTCCAGATCTGAGGTAAGATCGTTTATTAAAAATTGAATATTTTACATGAGTAGCGCTTGAATGACAAGAAAGAACGTCGTGTAGGAAACAAAGACAAGGAGAACATCACAAGTAGTTTGTAGTAATCAGTGCTAGCATCCGACTTAGCATAATATTCAGCTGTCATTAGGTTTCTGAACAGAGGACTTCATAAGGGTTGATGTGTATGACCTTGAACTTAACCTCATTGTTTTGTTTTCATAACTTGCTTGATTATGACAGCGGTGTGACACATATTTTAGGACATGAAGGAATATGACTCTGGATAGGTGATGAATAAACCACAAACATAGCCGAGGTTTAGTGCAGCTCGAAGTGATGTAATAAAATATATGAGTGCATTATTTTATAGTGATACCTATAGTAGTTATCTTAACCAATGCATGTTTTATTTGCCCTGTACGTTTTATGGCGAAAAAAATGTACACTGTAAGGCTAGTTTAATTTACCTTTGTTTCTGTTCATTTAACCTGTTTGATCTTAATTTTTATAGAGACTGGAGTTTGCACATAGTGGAGGTATAATTTATGCTGTGTTGTCTTTACTTAGGTTCAGTTACGATGCAGAGGCTATTATGACAGTGTCATGTTGTTTCAAAGTATCAAAAAACCCATAGGCCTACACATTATTTTATGTAGTACGGTTTGTCAAGTATTTTAATATGCATTGGTTTTTCATTTCTGACTTTCACTTGGTCTTTGTTACTCTATACACTTATGCTCATTTTTTGCATCAATTTCATTTTTTAGTTTTCCATTAATTTTATCAGCTCTGAGGAGACCCTTAACGTCTATCTTTAAATCGTTTTTTATCTTGTAAATATGTGTGTGTGTTTACTGAGATTAGTTGTTGAAGTGTTCTGGAGTGAAATCAGTTACATTTCATTGGCTTAGCTGAACAAATCTCCTGTTAATTTAACATCCAAACAAGGTGAAGTTTCTTAATTTACAATGAGTAGCCCCCACGTTTGTCTTTTGATAGTAACATATATTTCTTTTATAGGCACAGTATGGAAAATGATTAGAATATCTTATTAGAATCTCTCATGTTATACTGACTGTGATGTTGGTTCCTCCATACAAAACAATTTATATTGAGTTTTATTTGAGAGAGTTGTTAAGTGAAAGAAAGAAAGAAGGAAAAAAAACCTTCTGCAATTGAACCAGGACACATTAGTTTTCTACTCTTTAAGTAAACAGTCAACAATTTAGTTCTTAAACAATAGGTCTACCAAGATTTTATTAAACTCCTTTTGCTAGGGTTCCTTAGTAAGGGTGAATGATTTCCTTGTGAGTGATGCGAGCTTTGTATGTAAAGTAAATTTTGATGCTTATCTTGATGGAATTTTCAGTTTTACATCAAACAAGTGGTTGTGTTTGTAAGGTACAGTGAAGAGTGCCACTAAAGTTTATCCCTTGATAATGCCTGCTACAGCCAACAAATTGTGAAGAATGAATGTGTGACTAAGTTTGGTAAAGATAGGTTCATTTTGTAGATTGGGATGCAGAAAGGAAGTAAAAAATTAGGATTTCTTAGTGTCCTCAGTTCCGTTTATTATTTTATTAACTCATATTCAAACCTTTATGTATGATGATACAGAGTATCATTAATTTGCGTAGTGCATCAGAATCTGAAGTATTTTTAAAGATACCTTGATTGTTCAGTACTTTGTTGAGTCTGAGATAAATTATCAGACTTATTATTTACAAAAATTGAAGAAGGGAGTGATTTCTTTATTTATAGTTGTGTTTATTAAAAGCTTACTGAATGTTCATTGTAACCTTTGTTTGGGCAATAGTCATTTGCTTCAAGAAGGATAATGATTAAGAAATTTTCTGAATTTTGAAATACACTTGAAAGTTAATTGAAACTTGGTGTGTAGATTACTTAAGGCATATATATATTTTTTTTAAACAAATGAAGTAATATAGCCTATCGTATAGCCTATAGAAAGTTAGAGAAACATGTCAACGCAATGACCGATCAACAGAATAGAAAAGGAAACCAAAGCAACCTGTACATATTGAAACACTGCTCTATTCACATAATTTATATGTGGACTTTCTCCTGATCAGTCACAATTCTTCTATGTTCAGACCTGAATGAGCTTATTCCTGCTTTGCAGCTTCATCAAGAGGACAAGCTTCTACATGCACTAAGGGGCCCATCTTGACAGATCTTCTGTCTTGATAGAGGGAGAAAGCTGGATAAGCGCAGGAAAAGAGAAGATGATACAGATGGTAAAAGACTAGGAACAGAAAATACACACAAGAAGTAAAGGAACCTGACGGGTCAATATAAGTAATGGAAAGGAACGATCAAGTGACAAATCAAATCAAATATTGAAAATTAGAAACATAAAGAACACATGATGAGACAACACAGTGCCGAGTCAGTGCATTGGAAGAGGGAGCAATATAAAAGGAGATAAGGGCAGTCTCTTCATCTTCATACTCTTCTTCTTCTTCTTCTCTTCCCGTTCATGCGAGGTCGACATTTCTGTACTGGGTGAGTTGGCTGTGTGGTTAGGGGTGCGCGGCTGTGAGGTTGCATCTGGGAGATAGTGGGTTCGAACCCCACTGTCGGCAGCCCTGAAGATGGTTTTCTGTGGTTTCCCATTTTCACACCAGGCAAATGCTGGGGCTGTACCTTAATTAAGGCCACGGCCGCTTCCTTCCAACTCCTAGGCCCTTCCTGTCCCATCGTCGCCATAAGACCTATCTGTGTCGGTGCGACGTAAAGCCCATAGCTTCTCTGCCCCTTATGAGCTTGTTCCTGCTTCCTGGTTTTGTTAGGAGGGTGAGCATCATCAGTCATCGAGGAGCCATCTTGGCAGATTTTCAGTCCTTACGTGGGTTAAATGCAGTGATTTTCCATAAAAATCTAAAAATTAATATGAGATTTCATGCAGAAAAAGGTCAGGATTTACGGGCACCTCAAACCTTGTATCATGAAACTACTTTAGATCTTATATGAATATATCATTTTTGACATTTTTAGAAAATAAGTTTGAGAAACTTAGAATCTCAGTCAAACTACATGAATCAGACATGTTTTACAACCATAATTAGTTTAATTAAAATTAGCCTGTATTTCTCAGTAGTCCAACTTTTGAGAAGAAAGGGAAGCTTTTCAGATCGTTGACATGTTAAATATTTCAAATAGCACACCATTCTTGTACACATCAGAAATAATAGTAAATTAATTGTTTTGACATTTTGTAGCCTAGTGACAAATTCTTTAAACAATGATTTAGCTTCAAAATTTACTTTATTGATGGTATCATTAATTTACTGTTAATCCCTGGTTAATATATACCAAAGGATATTTAGGGTAAATAACATTACCATAAATGAATACAAGACTATGACAAGCTCATGGGAGGGATGGATAGATTTTAGCAACTCCAAACATGTCATGGTGGGTCAAGATCTTTTTTATTACTTGCAAGGTGCTAGTTTGTAAACAACTATATCTTGAATAGAGAGACTTGACACTGATAGCCAATAAAATAAGTCAGGACGTATGGCAACCCTACCAACATTTCTTTGGTAAATATTTATACCAAACATTGTTTATTAGTTTTATAGTCTACATATTGGCCTAAAAAAAAAAAAAAATGAGAAGAAAGATGTAGACCCTACAATATAATTACAAAAATAAATAAAGATATTTTAAAAACTGTGAAATATTTAGTGAGAACAGAGTGTTATGGAAAACAAACACTTGTAGATATAAAACATATTGTATGATATGGGTGAAAACAACATGTGCAGAGGCTAGCATTTCTGGCAAATGAGATTGCTGTGCTTTTGTTTGTCCCTTGTGCTACAATAGGCCTATCGCCTCATGTGCCAGGCACATACAAATGGTCTCCTACCTAATGTAAGCATACCCTGTCAGTTTGGACTGCCCCACTGCCGTTAAACAACGTATACTGTAGTTATAATTGATAGAGTCGATTGATAGTCAAATGATTTAAACTTTTACTTGTCGACACAGAAATTGAGCGCGCTGAAAAATTCTCATACAAACATGATGTTGTGGTTCTTAGTTTGATACTCGGAGACAGTGAAACATTGCTCGTACAGAAGTTGCCATCTACGATTGTGGGAAGCAGTTAGATAGCGCCGTTCCTGTAAACAGCCTTAGTGTAGGCCCCGCCCGCCAATCCTCTCACCTTCCCCACACATCTCCCTCATCACCATAAATCTCCTGGCCTGAGAGTCGGCGCCACCGTCTCCCTTCATGGGAGGAATGAAAACAATTTTAGTAGTAGTAGTAGTAGTAGGCAGAGTAATGGGCGTGTTATGCGTGCCTGTTGGTGAAGCGCCGTAGCCGAGTGGATACGGATTCAGCTTCACCGTCGGAAGGTGGCTGGTTCAAATCCGCTTGAGATGTTTCTTTTCCACTTCGCCGGCAGAAACAGCGGGCAAACCATTCGGATTGCAGGATGCCTCCACCACGCTTATTGCATACAGTAGGTCATTTTTAAGGCACACCAAGGACCTTACGTCCGTAAGCGGGTAGTTGCTCTCGTTGAACAAGGAAATCCAACCTGAACAGAGGCTGGATGATGCTACGGCATCCCACAGACTACGGTGGCGTATTGGACAAGACGTTTTGAGGATCGACGAGACCCATTCAACCCAAAACGCCGTGCAACTACGCCAGGCAGTTCATTTTCCCGGCACTTCGAGGATGGCGTTGAGATGCCTGAATGAGGCAGGCTTACAATCCCTGCGAACGGCTAACAAAGAAATTGTGAACAGATGGTGTACTACTTTGTGTTTGCCGAGGAACGTGCTACGCGATTGGTCGAATGTCATATTCTCCGACAAAAACTCTTTTTTCATCGTCGAACGATGGACCGGTACGCGTGTTTCGTCCTTTCGGCGCCCGACACAATCCAGCATACTGTACTTGACCGAGCATCGGCGCTCTGGCCGTGTATCTGTTGCGTATTAGGGTTGGATGAGCTCTTGCTGGATAGAAATGTTGCACAGAATCAAGTAACGTCTCATAGCCGGACAATATCTCGCACATTACGTGCGGGTGCTTCATCCTGCCGGTTTAATACAATTTCAGCAGGACCTGTCTCCGATCCACACGCCCCGATTAGTTCAGGAATATTTCGCAAGGTCAGGTTGAGCCTATCGACTGGCCTCCTTGTGGGTTAGGCATGATCACATTGAGAACGTGTGGGCCAAGACGAAGAGAGTAATGGTGGAGACGTGACCCTATCCCGTGCCAAATACGATCAACGCTCTCTGGGATGTTAATGAATGTGGCCTGGGACGAGTTGGCAGGTGTCGACAGTACGTATGCTTCTGCCCTAATCAATCCCATGGCTACACGCCTGGAAGATATCGTGCGAGGTCCAACCAACGACCCTTTTCAAGGCCATAAATTAGCCCACTCACTGTCAATAATGGCATGATAAAACAAAGGAAGTTATGTGACTCGCCATAAGTCAGTGTAGGAATAAAAATAAACATTACAATATTTTACACCAGAGGCGAATAGCAGAACTCACGATTTAGCACGCGCGGGTACCGCCTTGGCAGACAGAGCCTGCACATTCGGAGGCACTTCAGAAAACAAAAACACGATCATGAGACAAAATATAGTGCAGACAGTGCGGCTAATCTGGCCATTGGTCGGATATCTGATGTCCTGGGCCAAGAGATGTTAAAAGCCATGTCCTATAGCAATAGAAGGACAAAGTAATATAATGAAACTCGGCAAGGCCAAGTTGCATATCCTAGCCTCCTAACTGTATGTGTTGCGGGCACCCATACTTTCCAGGGGACGCTCACGTTTTTTGTGTCGGCAAGTGAACAGTAAACAAATTAACTTCTTACCCTACACGAAATTTTTCTCGTTTTTCGAACTGAACTTCCGTTACTTACTTTTCTGTCTTCAGTATCATTTGAATAATTGCAACAGTACTCGCTGTTGAGTACTGTATTCATATTGTCATGGCAGAGTTGGAGCCCTGTGGTGCGAACTGCAGTGCAAATATTACGCTCAGCAGTGAGTACTGTGTCACGTACAGAGTGATTTATATAAACCGCGTGGTTTTCAAAACGACCCCATTTCCTTCAGATAGCAGATATGAAGATGCGATTTCTTTCTAAATGTGTAGAGACTTTGGGAGATTCATTTACCAACTTTCACTTTGCCAACAATACGTAAGTTATTCTGTGTTAGGCATCACTTGTTTCCTCAATTTTGCTTGTTGCTGGCTTGCTTGTTTTACTGTACATTCGTTCAAGGTGCAGTACACATTGCCTCAGCGCGTGTTTCAGTGAAAATCTATTCGGTTAAGAGGTCAATCGTAGCCACGTAAAGGGTCTTCAGGAGTGAACATGGTGTGTGCAATCCTCTTAAGAGAGACATGATATGTTGGAAACAACTTGGTCTTTGTTGAGCGAGGCTGGCATGCATCGCACATCTGGTTTGGCAGACTTGGCAGAAGATGTCCAGACTCATTTGCTTCGATCTCGTAGAAAATCGTTACGTCGTTTGTCTGAGGAAGCGGGGTATTCGCATTCCACATGCTAATGAGCGACCAAGATAAAGAAACTGCGGTTTTACAAGATGACTGCCATTCGCAAGTTGCAGGAGCCTGATAAGAAAAAAAGAAAAAAACGAGTCCGTTACTGCACATGGTTCTTAGATTTTACTGTACGGCTACCGAGAATTTTGAACATCGCCTGGTTCACAGATGGTTCCATCTGACTGGTTACGTGAATTCCCAAATTGCCCGTATTTGGACCACACATAACCCACACTGTATTCATGGAAGACCCCTGCATCCACAGAAGGCCGGAGTTTGGTGTGAAGTCTCGGCAAACCGTATAGTGGATCCATTCTTCTTCTAGGATACGATAAACATAGACCGGTACGAGGATATTTTCGTGCAATTTTATCGAGCAGCTAGACGACATTGAACTAACTCACGGTTATTTTAATCAAGACTGCGTCTCTCGTTCTGAATAACAGCTTCGTTGAGGACATAGTAATCTCTAAGAATGTGTGGCCGCCAAGATCACCGGACTTAACGACACCAGATTATTTCCTATGGGATTATTTCAAAGATAAAATGTATCGAAATTGACCACGAACAATTGAAGATTTGAAGACCAACATCATGATTGAAATCAATGGAAGAGACGAGGAAATGCAGCAGCGATCTGCCAGAAGCATGGAGCGACAGGTACGGCTGTGTTCACAGGAAGATAGGAAGATATCCTAGTTTCTTAATTTTTAGAACGTAGTTGCATCTTCCTCTCTGCTACCAGACAGAAATGGGGTTGTTTTGAAAACTACCCGATCACTTTGTAGTTGTATGATATTGCACCGAGTAAACATACTGTATACAAAGGTAATGTTATTCGAAAAACAAAAGAAATTCCGTGTTAACAAACACAAAGGTAGTTAAGTGCCTTTTTATTATTATTAAAAAGTCGGTAATTAGCCACCGGTGACCTTGGCTTCCTTATATCAAAATACTCTATCAACATCTGTGAAAATTTGTCGGTAGGCCTACCTTTATATTCAGAAGTAGCTCTGAAATACCCTTCAGTTAAGTATCTTATTAGTGTTAAAAGTAAACCACCCATTGCAATTGAATTATGTCAGAAAAACACTTTGATCTACCGAATAACTTATCATTTTATAATCTTTTCTAAAGCACATGAAAGAAAACCTCAGATAAATATTTTTCTACATGTTTGGCTGTTATTGTTACTGTAAGATAAATGCAATGATCTCGTTTGTTTGTTTTCTTTCCTGCTCACCTTTCACCAAACCACATCACTTCATGTGCACTAATGCAGACTACTGCTGGAGAAATATGGGAGATCTTACACCTATGCAGCCTATCAAAGTGAATACTTTCTCTGTTATTTTATAGCTTGCTTTGTCTTGCATGGCACTATGTTCATGTGGCTGGCTGTTCAGTGTTTGCATTCAAGCATGAGGTATGCTGCATTTTGCCTTTGATGTTCCATGAGAATAAGCGTAAGAAATATTAAGCTTGTTGCAACTTCATTTTAAAGTTGTAACTAGGTTTTGAATAGGTAAGATATTCCTTGGAGGTATGCTTAATTTGTTTGAAAAAATGCGACAAACTCTAATTGCATTGCTGTGAGGGGTAATTGCTGTATTGATTGTACAAAGGGAGTTCAATATACGTACAATGCAACACATATTTATTCTAAAAACAGGCTGTTCAAATATACCGTGTTATTCCCCAATCCTTTTGTTACAATACCCTATTTTTCAATACAATCTCCGTTCAATGCTACGGCCTTACGCCACCATAATGTGAGGGCCTGTGTGCCTGCATCGACCGGTCGATGTTGGAGCCAACGTCGTGCTGCATCGATAAGTTTTTTTATCATCCACGTAGTGCTTCCGGCGGAGTACATCCTTCTTCACGCCAAACAGATGGAAGTCAGAAGGCACGAGATTCGGGCTGTAGGATGGATGAGGAAAGTTAGTCCATGGAAGTTTTGTGAGCTCCTGTCGGGTGCGCAGACTTGTGTGAGATCTTGCGTTGTCGAGGGGAAGGCCCACCGTGCTTTTGTCCGCTGCCAGGTCTCCGTAGACATTCTGCAAGCGCCTATGAATATCTGTGATGACCTGATTTTCCGCCAAAGGAAACTCAATAACTACTCTCTGTTTCGTACGTACCTCCGTTACAGACGCCATTTTAAAGGCTAGTTATAGCGCTGCCACCTACCGGAAATTAATAAAACTCTACAAGACGAAGCGGGAATATTAAAAAATGTCCCAAACAAAATTCCAATTTTTTAAACCGAAATTGGCCGAGAAATAAAATGTGTTGCATTATATATTAAGCTTCCCTCGTATTTAATATCTGATCCATGTTTTGTTATGCTCTTCTATAAATGGATGTACCATTACTGTATTGCATACAGTACGTTTGAAGTCTTTTATTTGTACACTTATTGGAATTAGCCTCCATTGATACAATAGCCGAACAAACTGATACGATTTCTCTACGCAAAACTCTCTCTTCGTCTACCGCTAATCACTGGCAGACCATTCAGCTCAGAGAGGACGGTGAGTTGCCTCTTTTCCGTCTTTCGCCGTTAATACTATTTTCCAGAATGAATGTTATTGACGCTCCGCAAAGCTGTATGTGTGTTGTTTTTTGTTTCTAATGCCCATACACTTGGATACGATCCATTGGCCGCGATGAAGGGGATCTTCACTTACGTGTGTGCACCATCTTTGGTCAAGGAGGTAGTTACTGCTTGCCTCAGAGCTGAAAATCATTACGCGACTGTATGTGCTCCAGTGTGACGACTGATGTAATGTGTGGACTAGTGTAGTGATGATGGTGATGATAAGGTAGGAAGAGGGTGGAACCAGGTGTCGGTGCTTAACCTACTCCTGTCGAAGAACACCAAGAGATTGCTCAAGGCTTAACGTCTGCATCCGAGGGGTGAATCACCATCAACAGCGTATGAACATTGCGGAGAGGTTTGGAATTGAACCCAGGCTTTTGGCACGCATTCTAGCGAATGGGAACTGTATATCACCGCCTCTCCTACTCTCCGGCCAACGGGACTCGAACCGGTGAAACACGAAATCGGACCACAAAGCCTTGACAATCATGGCCAGTAAGCGAACTGCTCTGCAAAGCTATGGAACTCGTTTCCTGCGGATGCCAAGAAATAACCTGTTCCAAAATTTTTAATTATACCGGCACATAAAAACATTACCGGTATGTAAAGGAATTGCTTTACGTATTTATGTGATAGAGAATGACTGAATGACAGTCTGATGGAGCGAAAGGGAATATGTGAGCAAATAAATGAATGAAAGGATGATTGGAATTAATTTGTCAACTCATTGATTGAGAGACTGATTGAGAAATTATGTAGGCTATGGGCCTACTTAATATTTTACGCCATTTTAAGTAAACTATGTACAAAATTATGAATGTAATATCTGATTTTAAGCATTGGTGCAGGGAGCATTTTATATGTACGTGGGACTTTCCCTTTTTCACTTAGCCACTAAACGAGTTGGCTTTGCGATTAGGGTCGCATAGCTGTGAGCTTGCATTCGGGAGATAGTTCGGATCTCACCGTCGTCGACAGGCCTGAACATGGTTTTCTGTGCTTTCCCATTTTCGCACCAGGCAAATGCTGCGGCTGTACTTAAATTAAGGCCACGGTCGCTTCCTTCCCAATCCTAACCCTTTCCCATCCTTGCATCGCCGAAAACCTTTGATGTGTTAGTGCGACGTTAAACCACAAGCAAAATAAATAAATAAAAATCAATAAGCCAATCCTCAAGACTCTACAGTCCTGATAGGTATTGGCCTACCAAATGATTGCTGCTGCTCAGCCGGAAGTTCTACAGATATGAGAAGATGCGTGGTCAGCGCGACGAATCCTTTCGGCCGGTATTCGTGGCTTTCTAGACCGGGACCGTTGTCTCACCGTCAGATGGTACCTCATTTGCTCTGACGTAGGCTGAATTGTCCTCGAACTGGCCCTCAGATCCAGGCCTGGAATCGAACCACGTTTCTGGCTTCCCCTTTTCACTGGACTTTCCGTATTTCTGTTGTCAGAATTGTTATAAAAGTGCTTAGTAATGTCTTTCAGACGATCTCATGTATATTACGATCAAATATCGGTGTTGTCTTCTTCAGCTATAAAGACAGTTAATGCTGGTTGCAAGAGTCTGCTTCCAGTACACTTGAAGACTCGTGTTTTTTTTTTTTTTTTTTTTTTTTTTTTTTTTGTTTTTTTTTTTTTGCGAATGGTCAGTAATCATTATTAGGTAAGTCAAGTAGATAAGAGAGGCTGCCTGGCCGAGGCCGTAAAGGCGTGCTCGGTTCGCCCGGAAGAACGTGGGTTCGATTTCCCGTCAGGAAGTAGGAAAGTTTAAGAAACGAGATTTCCACTTCCGGAGATGCACATGGTCCTGAGGTTCACTCAGCCTGCGTCAAAAATGAGTACCAGGCTAATTCCTGGGGGCAAAAGTGGCTGGGCGTAGAGCTAATCACTCTACGCCACCAAGTGCCGAGGTTACGGATAGTGGCGTGTACGGGATGACTTTGCTTTGCTTGCGAATAGATGAGACTTTTCATCGGACATAAGCATTATTCAATTTGGTTTCATTTCACTTATGTTTCCTTATTGAAGATGTCCTGATTGATAGCCTTCCGAATGTCATCGTACGATTAGTGCTGTGCTTTCCACCGGGAGTCTCCAATCGTGCTTCCTTCTCTTCGTATTGTCTTAGCCGTTGAGAATCCCTTGTACCACCAGTGTTAAATCCAAGGAAAGTACAAGAGAGGGGGGGGGGGGGAATTCCACCCTGGTGATAACTGTCACCCCACCCCCTAGGCTCAAATTATTACATTCCTACCAAACTCCAGGACTGTCTGATTTAGTTATAAAATAGCCAGTTTGCCAGTGTAGCAACTCTGATTTAATTTGTATCAATACTAACGGACAGTTGTAAAATATTAGTATTGTTTTATTACCGGTAGCCTTACAATTTGTGCCTATAACATTTGCAATTCCCCCTCCTTCCTCCGGTAAGTTTGACCACTTCCTCCCCTGAAGGCCTCTTCGTCGGTGACGCCGTCTCTCAGTCAGGAGATTTGTTACAGTGAAAGAGATGCCCGGAGAAGGTGAGGAGGGGGTTGGCAGCCATGGCCTATTCGCCGTAGTGCAGGAGAATGGAAAACCACGGAAAACCATTCTCAGGACAGCCGACGGTGGGAACCAGCCCCTCTCCACCTCTCGAATACAGAGGCGTAGAGCCGTGGCCACCCATCCTCTGTTCGGTTGGCCGATCGGAGTCCAGAGTTGTTGGACCACGGACAAGCCGCGGCTACTTGTAGGCCGGAGCCTTCTCTGCAACCGCCGACTACTTGACCACGAAGTTTAGAATCGCTTCGGCGTTTTCTGTTCCACGCAAACCCCGACATTGTGAGCGAGGCCGTCAAATACGGTCATTTCGTTTTTTACGCTGATTGAAATAATATGGATTTGATTATCTAATAAAATACATTGTATTTCCCCTCTTACTTTTCCACTGATTACACTTACATTTTTTTTCTTAGAAACCCTGCCGCTTCTTGAGGTTACTGCTATATACAATGGTTCATTTTGCTCATACTAGTTCGGTTATGGTTGTAGACAGTGCTGTAGACTACCGGTATGTCTCAAGATAAAGGTGGGAAATTGTGACCTGTTAGAAAAATGTCAGTTTTGGTGACTAGTGTGTGAAATAGCTTCACAGTAGAATTAATATGGGGCTGATGACCAAAAGTATCCAGTATAAATCAACAGATCAGCTGTACTCTTTCAGTTAAACCTTGAGCATTATTTGGCGGATGTACACACCGTCATAATGACTGATTAGTATTACATTCACAGATAAAGAGAAGGTTATCGTATCAGGAGGAAATAAAATAAAATAATACTTTTCACTGATTGGGCAACTTAATGAAGCGAAGGAAGACTGTTAACCCTGGTTGGCAAATAGTCGACGGTGATAAAGGCTGACATTGCTTAATTCTTATCTGTGTAGTTATTGCCTGCTTCTCGTGTGTCAAGGGAGTGTCGTGTGACGGAGGACAGAAGATCAAGGTACGGAGTGTGGTGCTGAGGTCGCGAAAATATATTTCTTTGCCTGCTGCAGGAAGAAAATCGTTTACACTCATTGAGAATAGTGTGATAATCAACTTCAATGTATTGAGATGTTTCAACTTCATTGTGCCAAGTTCCTTATTTTCATCGTTCCTGTGTCCGGCTCCATGGCTAAATGGTTAGCGTGCTGGCCTTTGGTCACAGGAGTCCCGGGTTCCATTCCCGGTAGGGTCAGGAATTTTAACCATCATTGGTTAATTTCTCTGGCACGGGGGCTGGGTGTATGTGTCGTCTTCATCATCATTTCATCCTCATCATGACGCGCAGGTCGCCTACGGACGTCAAATCGAAAGACCTGCACCTGGCGAGCCGAACATGTCTTCGGACACTCCCGGCACTAAAAGCCATACGCAATTTCAATTTCATCGTTCCTGTTCGATCTCACTTGGTCAACTCTCTTCCGTCCGGCTCCGTGGCTAGATGGTTAGCATCCTAGCTTTTGGTCACAGGGCTCGCGGGTTCGATTCCCAGCAGGGTTGGGAATTTTAACTATCGTTGGTTAATTTCGCTGGCACGGGGGCTGGGTGTATGCGTCGTTTTCATCATCATTTCATCCTCATCACGATCCGTAGGTCGCGTACGGGCGTCAAATCAAAAGACCTACCTACACCTGGCGAGCCGAACATATTCTCTGACACTCCCGGCACTAGAAGCCATACGCCATTTCATTATTCTTTTCCGACATCGACAGTATTAGTTTCACGACACCTATGAAGTCTTCACTATTACGACTTTCGTGGTCTTTTTCCAATTTTTCGCCAATACCGCCATCCCTCGAAGGTTCGGACCTCTTACCCATCTTCTTACGATTCGAGTTGAGAGGTAATTTAAAGTAGGCATAATTACGAGTTTTACGTCTCACTAACTACTCGGAGGCGCCGAGGTTGGCGTGCTTTTGCACCTTAAAATACCACCGACTGAGTCGGAATTGAACTCGCTAACTTGGGTTCAAAAGGCCCTGCTCTACCGTGCGAGCCATTCAGCCTGGCAGAATTCTCTCTTTATAAATCGATGACAGAAAAATGTACCACCCGTGATAGTTATTATTTTCATCGCTTTGACAAATTCGATCGAAAGGATATAGTTTTCAGAAAGCCGTAAGTTTCAGTGGTACACACATCAAAAAAATTTTGCATCATCACCCTGTCACACGTACCCGTAATGCTGGGGAAACCATTATAGTTTTCCCTCATAGGCAATTGCATATGCAGTTCTCGTGCAAGAATACAGGGCTGCAGGTGTCGCTACCTCTTGGATAATTTCATCCGGATATTAGCGCACTCGTATGGACCGAAGTTCGGACCAAGCTGGATGATCCCGTCAGTGTGTCAACATGTATCGTAGGACGATCACACCATTTGACCGGACCCTTATTGTGACCCTGAATGAGCAAGGGATGTCCGTCAGGAACGCAGCTCAAGTGATCGGGGTGATCCATACTGATGTGACGATTTGGGATCGCTCCTAGAAAGCATGGAGTATGGAGTACTTGCTTCGTACCGGACGACCACGGTCAACGACAGTCAGCTGCTCAGGTCCGATACCTTCGGATTCGGGACTCTTAGAAACCCTGGTGACAATGCAACGCAGCTGCGTAACGACTCTTGGAGGCCACTGGCATGGCTGTTACACCACAAACCATCCGCATTAGTCTTCACGAAGTGAATCTGCATGCTAGGCGTCCGTCGCGATCACCCCTGTTCACCGCGTAGCACCCTGGTGCCCGATAATGGTGTGCGGGACAGTATGAAGGTTGTACCCTGAATCAGTGGCGACGTGTCCTCTTCACGGATGATTGTAGAATCGGCCTAGTCTCTGTTATTCATCAAAGTCGTATGGAAACGGCCTGGAGACATCTCCGTCATCCTGCCCCGCTGGTCCAACAGAGGGAAGGAGGGTCCATCATGGTTTGGGCAGGAAAAAAAATTTGGTTGCCAGACGCCGCTTATTAATGTCGAAGGCAATCTGCGGGCAGAGGTATATCGAGACACCATCCTCGAACTATTTGTGCTGCCTTTCCATCAACACGGTTGTGACGGGTTTCGCCTATAGGCTTCCATTAAAGCGTGGGCCGTATGATAGAGAAGAATGTTTGCTTTAGTTTAGCTGTAGCTGCAGGGACTACATAAGAAGGTAGGGCAGTGTGACAGCGTGTGAGACAGAGTGCGCCGTGCGCGCCTGGTAACTGACTACCTGCAGGAAGTCCGGATCACTCAGGTGGAATGTCCTGCATGTTCCCAAGATCTGAATCCCATTGAGCATGCTTGGGACCAATCGAAACCGCCTATCAGGGACCGCACGGACCCTTCACGTACACTGGCGGACGTCCGTAGAAATGCCGTCGAGGAATAGGACGTCTAGATAAATTGATGGGTAGCGTGCCTCGAAGTGTGCGAGCTTGCATCAATGCTAGAGGAGGTGTGATCGTATTGATCGGTATTGAGAGATCTGGATTGTTTTTCAAGAGGGCAGCTTTCGGAAAGAATATAATGTTTAGTTCTGTATGTTTGTGTTTGCAACGAATTATGATTTTTTGTTATACAGTGTGTCGAGTAGCATGTACTTTTCACTACCGGATCATACGGGTTACTTTGATGTGTATATTATTGTTGACAACTTGGGGTACGATTAATCCAGAAGGATGATATAGTGAATATTTAAAAGTATATTGATGAACATTGATTCATTTAATATTTCAGAATATGTAGCCGGTTTATATTCTGCACATTTTAATAATAATAATAATAATAATAATAATAACCGTATGGCCTCAGTTATCGTGTGTAGGCATTTTGAATTGGCGCCATCTAGCCTGCTTGCTTATCAATTTTAACATTCCTTTTTATACCGGATCTCTCCTGAACGATCTTTGGCTGCGTTTTAATTAATTAATTGCCCTTAGTAGCTAGCCTTCTGCTTCCAATAGAGCCTAGGCCGCATAATAAAGAAAAACGTTTGCCTTAGTTTAGCTGTAGTCGCAGGGACTACATAAGAAGGTAGAGCAATCTGTCAGCATGCAAGTGTGACACAGAGAGCAGGAGATGAGAGATATAGACTTGCGCGAAACGTTTCTTATTATTTAAAGCATTTCCGTCAAACTGTCGACAGTTTAATTATCTTTCATCAAAACTACAATCTAGAGGAAACACGTACAGTATGCAGAGTTTGATTTTCATAACTCATCGGTAAGTTGGTAAAAATCCTCGGACGGACCCACAGATGGATATAAAACGTAAAAGGAGTTTTATTTACAAAAAATCCGCAAAGTGTATAGATCAACTGCTTTAAAAAGATACAGAGTCTTTATTTATGCTTGGCAGGGACTTCATCACTTGAACTTGGCCGCCGATGACAGATCGCTACTGGCCGCTGGCGCGCGCGATTTCCGGCACTTCTACAGTTGCTGAGAGCTGAGCTCCGAGATAGTAGGGTGTTCAATGAAGCTACTGCATACTGAATGTCGTGTTGTATAGTGTTTTATTGTGATTGTGTATAGTGCTGTAATGTATGTGAAATATTCGTTACGTGAACGTGTATCGAAAATCGTGCACTAGGACAAGACAAAAGTTTCGAGCGAAATTTCCAGGGAGACCCATTCCTAGTGCCTTTGCTGGCAGGACCTAGTGTTTACAGTGCACTATGTCTTCTGGTATGGGCTAGAGCAATTTTGTTACTTTCATTGATCTGTCTCAGCTTTATCCTTAGCTTTGACAAAATGAAAGTGACTGAGGTATGAGTAATGCTAGTAATGCCATTCCTTCTGCAGCCAGTCCCTGCTATGAATGGTGTGAAAATATTGCTCATAGGGCCAGTTGGTGCATGCATTTCAGTGGGCTTGGCAGACTGATGTGTAATAGCAACTTCTGGCTCGGTGAGGAAAGCAACGGGAAACTACCTCACTCCTCATTTCCCTAGTACGCCTCTTCAGTGATGCCTAGGCCATCTATGACAGCTGATGGCGGAACTGTTGAGGATCCAACCAGCCTTCGGGCTGAGGACTAAACATACATACATACATACACCCATTCCTATCAATCGGACAATAAAACAACTGGCCAAGAGATTCAAACGTACAGGTTCAGTAAACAATAAAAATAGACGTAAAGGTCGTTATCTCCTTACTGAAGCGTGTTTGGTACGAGGATCATAAGAAAAAATCTGTGGCCCCCTCGTAGCCCAAATTTAACGGCATGTTATTTTTATTTGTGGGGAATGTTAAAAAATGTAGTTTATGGGAACAAACCTTCCACACTAGATAAACTTAAAGACAATATAAGAGTTGCAATTGCATCCATCAGTGCTGAAGAACTTGGTAGAGTAACCGAAAACTTCATTAGGGGATGCTGATCATTTTGGCAGCGCATGCGGAACATTTTCAGCATAAACTGTAAAAATGGTGAGTAAAATGCATGATTGTCTGTCTGTTAGGTCAACAGCCCAGAGGCTGGTTGGATCCTCAAATAGCACCACCAACGGCTATGCAGTTATAGGAAAACCACAAAAACCAATGGCAGTACCAAAATGAGGCTACTAGGCAAGACAAGGAGTGAGGTAGTTTGCCATTGCTTTCCTCACTAGGCTAGACAGTGCTATCGTAGCACAACTAACCCTATGAGCAATACCTTTCATAACACTCAGACGCACTGGTTGTGCTCTGAATGTCATTACTCAGCACCACCCATACCCCAGCAGCTTCCATATTGTCACAGCCATGGATGAGACTGGGACTTCAGTGGAAGCTGCACTTTGTTCTGGCCTGTGCCAAGAGATAGAAGCAAAAGTACTGCATCCATCAAGAACTGACAGCAGGCAGGAATGCATTATTAATGCATGACAATGATTTTTGAGCATAAACTGTAAACATGGTAACATACATACATACATACATTATCATTATAGACTGTTATGCCTTTCAGCGTTCAGTCTGCAAGCCTCTGAGAATTTACTAAACGTCGTCACAATACTCGCTTTGCAACTAGTGTTGTGGCCTCATTTAGTTCTATACCTCTTATCTTTAAATCATTAGAAACCGAGTCTAACGGGTCTCTCTCTACTTCTCTTACCCTCCATAACATAGTCCATTATTCTCCTAGGTAACCTATCCTCCTCCATTCGCCTCACATAACCCCACCACCGAAGCCGGTTTATACGTACAGCTTCATCCATCGAGTTCATTCCTAAATTAGCCTTTATCTCCTCATTCCGAGTACCCTCCTGCCATTGTTCCCACCTGTTTGTACCAGCAATCATTCTCGCTACTTTCATGTCTGTTACTTCTAACTTGTGAATAAGATATCCTGAGTCCACCCAGCTTTCGCTCCCGTAAACAGCCCGATGCAAAGATAGTTTCGTCTGGGAGCTGACTTCCTTCTTACAGAATACTGTTGATCACAACTGCGAGCTCACTGCATTAGCTTTACAACATTTTGATTCAATCTCACTTACTATATTCCCATCCTGGGAGAACACACAACCTAAATACTTGAAATTATCGACCTGTTCTAGCTTTGTATCACCAATTTGACATTCAATTCTGCTGAATTTCTTACCTACTGACATCAATTTAGTCTTCGAGAGGCTAATTTTCATACCATATTCATTGCACCTATTTTCAAGTTCCAAGATATTAGACTGCAGGCTTTCGGCACAGTCTGCCATTAAGACCAAGTCGTCAGCATTGGCCAAACTGCTTACTACATTCCCACCTAACTGAATCCCTCCCTGCCATTTTATACCTTTCAGCAGATAATCCATGTAAACTACGAACAGCAAAGGTGAAAGATTACAGCCTTGTCTAACCCCTGTAAGTACCCTGAACTGAGAACTCATTCTACCATCAATTCTCACTGAAGCCCAATTATCAACATAAATGCCTTTGATTGATTTTAATAATCTACCTTTAATTCCATAGTCCCCCAGTATAGTGAACATCTTTTCCCTCGGTACCCTGTCATATGCTTTCTCTAAATCTGCGAAACATAAACACAACTGCCTATTCCTCTCGTAGCATTTTTCAATTACCTGGCGCATACTGAAAATCTGATCCTGACAGCCTCTCTGTGGTCTGAAACCACACTGGTTTTCATCCAACTTCCTCTCAACGACTGATCGCACCCTCCCTTCCAAGATGCCAGTGAATACTTTGCCTGGTATACTAATCAATGAGATACCTCGATAGTTGTTGCAATCCTTCCTGTTCCCTTGCTTATAGATAGGTGCAATTTCTGCTTTTGTCCAATCTGAAGGTACCTTACCAACACTCCACGCTAATTTTACTACTCTATGAAGCCATTTCATCTCTGCCTTCCCACTATACTTCACCATTTCAGGTCTGATTTCATCTATTCCTGCTGCCTTATGACAATGGAGTTTATTCCTCAAGCATAATTTCACCAACATCATTTTCCTCCTCCCCATGAGCTTGTCTGTTTGCAACACCACCATGATGATTTCCTTTTACATTGAGATGATGTTCAAAATATTCCCTCCACCTCTCCAGTGATTCCCGGGGATCTATTATGAGTTCACCTGAATTACTCAAAACACTGTTCATTTCCTTTTTCCCTCCCTTCCTAAGATTCTTTATTACTGTCCAGAAAGGTTTCCCTGCTGCTTGACCTAGCCTTTCCAGGTTATTACCAAAATCTTCCCATGACTTCTTTTTGGATTCAACAACTATTTGTTTCGCTCTGTTTCTTTCATCTACGTACAAATCCCTGTCTGCCTCGGCCCTTGTTTGGAGCCACTTCTGATAAGCCTTCTTTTTACGTTTAAAGGCTGCTCTCACTTCATCATTCCACCAAGATGTTCGCCCTTTCCCATCTTTACACACAGTTGTTCCTAGGCATTCCCTTGCTGTTTCTACTACAGCATCCCTGTATGCCACCCATTCACTTTCTATATCCTGAACCTGCTTACTGTCTACTGTTCGAAACTTCTCACTAATCATATCCATGTACTTCTGTCTAATTTCCTCGTCCTGGAGATTTTCTTCCCTTATTCGTTTGCAGACAGATTTCACTTTCTCTACCCTAGGCCTAGAGATACTTAGTTCACTACAGTTCCGATTGTGGTCTGTATCATCGAAAAATCCGCGGAAAACTCGTACATTCCTAACAGATTTCCTGAATTCAAAGTCTGTTAAGATATAGTCTATTATGGATCTGGTACCCCTAGCCTACCATGTGTAGCGGTGAATAGCCTTATGCTTGAAGAATGTATTCGTAACAGCTAAACCCATACTTGCACAGAAGTCCAGCAAACGCTTCCCATTCCCATTAGCTTCCATATCTTCCCCACATTTACCAATCACCCTTTCGTATCCTTCAGTTCTATTCCCAACTCTCGCATTGAAATCGCCCATTAGCACTATTCTATCCTTGCTGTTGACCCTGACCACGATATCACTCAATGCTTCATAAAACTTGTCAACTTCATCATCATCTGCACCCTCACATGGTGAATACACGGACACAGTTCTTGTCCTAATTCCTCCAACTGACAAATCTACCCACATCATTCGCTCATTTACGTGCCTAACAGAATATATGTTGCGTGCAATGGTATTCCTGATAAAGAGCCCTACCCCAGACTCTGCCCTTCCCTTTCTAACACCCGTCAAGTACACTTTATAATCTCCTATCTCTTCCTCATTATCTCCCCTTACCCGAATATCACTTACTCCTAGCACATCCAGATGCATCCTCTTTGCTGACTCAGCCAGTTCTACTTTCTTTCTTCCATAAGCCCCATTAATATTGATAGCTCCCCATCGAATTCCATTTCGTTCGCCAAGTTGTTTCCAAGGAGTCCCTCGCCTGTCAAATGGGGGGACTCCATTACTCCCATAGGTCCGAGGCTTGCTTAAAGTGTTCTGAGCTCGGTAAATTAATGAAGCAGGATGCTGCCCTACTTGCACATAGTCCAAGTGAGGATCTCTCCTCTAACGGGCTATGGACCAGCGGTGAATTGTATAGTCCTAGCCGCCTGAGCACAAGGAAGGCCACGACTCAGAATATGTCCGAGATGCCCATTCCCATTCCATAGCAACTGGTATCCCGACTCTCAGGACCACTTACTAGGCCACTCAGCCGTTGCCCATGGTTCACGAACTAGGACGTGACTACAGTAACCCACAAACATGAACCATCATGGTGAGTAAAATGCATGATAATGATTTTGATCACCCTATTCTGCCGTACATACGCACGCGCGGTAGCCGGTAACTGAGCCGTCACTGGCGGCCAAGGTCGAGCGAGAAAGTCCCTGCCAAGCATAAATAAAACCCCTGTACTTGCTTCTATACGACATTCTGAAACCTCTAGAACCGAGGTGCTCACGCTGGACTTTTAGTCCCGCGGGCACACCGCGTATAAGAGGGCGGGCGATCGATCAGTGTGTGAGCTTCAGCGACAGAAACGTTATAGTTACGTCACAGGCTGTGAAAGTCAACATACGGTGAACGTTCAGTTGAGTGGGAATAGTTATTTTTTTATTTCTATTGGACGTTATCGAGGTAATTTTCAATGCAAATAAAGAGTTTACCGGTATATCAAAATATGTTGTACTCTTCACAATGAATTACAATTTTTACTATTATTTTTTAAGAGGGGGGTTTGCTTTTTTTTTTTTTTTTTTTTGCTAGTGGCTTTACGTCGCACCGACACAGATAGGTCTTATGGCGACGATGGGATAGGAAAGCCCTAGGAGTTGGAAGGAAGCGGCCGTGGCCTTAATTAAGGTACAGCCCCAGCACTTGCCTGGTGTGAAAATGGGAAACCACGAAAAACCATCTTCAAGGGCTGCCGACAGTGGGATTCGAACCCCCTATCTCCCGGATGAAAGCTCATAGCAGCGCACCCCTAACCGCACGGCCAACTCGCCCGGTGGTGTTTGCTTTAGAAACTTTACTAATATAATGAGTTAAGCGGATACGCTGTGGCTTCTTGTTGCTTCAGTTTAAAGGTTCTTATAAGCTAATCAACAATCCAATCACAGCGTTCTCCCCAGAAATTTTTGTCAGCCGAGTGGCAGGAATGAGTAGCCGGACGGGATTACTACGAAAAAATGAATATGGTAAAATTTCAATATCAATTCCCCTAATGGCATTAACAATAATATCAGACAGGAAAACATGAACTGGAAAATTGAACTATTTTAGTGATATCACGAACAGGACATAACAGAGTATTTTGAACTTCTAATGTTCTACAGCTCGCCCGGTTGCTGTGGAGTGCTATACGGGTTTACGGCGTCATGCAGAATCGAGTGCTCGCAAGCGATTCCGGGCTAATTCAGACACCGCTCTCTTGTGGCTCTCTTAATGATTCTTCGCTCGCGCGCGACACTACGTGATAGTCAAGCCATAACGAGTAGAAGAGAAAGTGTGAACTCTTAAAAGGGTGATCCACCCGTGAACTTAGGATCATGAGTTGGACGTTCTTCATGATCAATCGAAGCAGCCTCTATATACGAATAGCTTGCATAGAAACAATGGCTAAATCCCACAGAGATTACAGAATCATAAACCGGATGAACCATCTTTTCAAAATCTTCCTAAGAGTAATACGTGCAAGAATATACAGCAAATGTGAATCCTACATAGGTAGCACCCAGTTTGATTTCCGAAATGGATTTGACACTAAAGGTGGGCCGGCGTAAGGTTGCACATGACAGCTGCGCACAATGTTGGTCACACTGCAATGGCGCACGAAGCGATGTTGCCGCCGCAACAACAGCTGATTGCACGACATGTGAGTTTTTAAAAACATAGGAGAAATTATTTTAATGTCATCGCGATGATACACAATATAAATTAAATCGGCCGACAAAAATCGAACTTTCGACACACCGATTAAGCTTACAATAAAATATTTCATCACACAAAATGATACGAGATGCATATACTACGAAGTTCGTATTTTCGCGATGTTAGAAAATACGGAAGAAATCGGCCGACAAGAATCTCACTTTAAATACACCAATAAATGTTAGAATAATATACACCGGTGCTAACACAAAAGGTTTCAAGTAAAATCTAGAAAATTTACGAAAATTCAGAAACCTTATTTTCATACCTGTTTCATAGAGGTAGAGGCTCAATACCTTCCAGATCACTGCTATCACTACCGTCACCTTCGTTGTTATTGTCATCGTCGCCTAGGCAGATCATCAACTCCTGACAGTCACTGCTGATGCCATGTATTGCCATTCCCGAGTTAATGAATGTTGCGACATGTCTAACTTTCTTCCTCCGCAAAGCCGCATCCATTCGATACCCTCCCGGAGCAGTCCTTCCACTTCAGTAATTGTGAAGGACTAGTTATTAGTGCGTACGTAATGTTTTACTTCACCCCATACCGTACCGGTACCACTCAATGAGGTTTAACATTTCTTTACGGGCGCTCGAAGTAGGAGTCTTGTCCATTATTACGGAGTGGTAAGATGCATTGCCCATAACAATGGCAGAAGGGACTTTGAGCTGTAATAATCGTACTCTTGTCTTTGCATTACATCAGCCTGGAAATAATTAATTCCTATTACAGGATATAGCATAATTCGTTTCTTTCCCGGAGTGCTGTGAAACAAGTCCCTACTATCAGCCCCGTTTCCACTACTGCTATGTTCCCCAGTCCCAGTCCCTTTTCCCTTCTGTTCTTGGAGACGAACACCTGTCTGAATAGCAGTACGGTTTGGAAGCCCTATTGTTTGATATATGTGTTCCACAACTTGATCTGCAGGAACACAGAGACGGCTATACAAGCGTACGCATTTCCTCTCCCCCTCGTAAAACTCACGAGTTCTCCCCACTAATTCTAATGCCTGACTATTAAGAGCCACTCCACGGCGCAAAGGATTATCACTTCGCGATTCATAACTATGTTGTCGTTTCCTGACATCGCACTGCGTTCGTTAAAATAAAATTTCACGATTATCTCACAAAGAAAAGAAACCTTTCACAAACGCGCAAATCACACCTGACCACGTCGTAGCGACGACATACTAAACGGCAACATTTCAATATGGTAGTCAAGCTAGATATAGATAGCACCACTATACTACCAATATTGCCAACAACATGCAACTGAAAATAAATCCTAATTATTTTGTGGCTCGCTTAAACCTTATAATATTCTTTTAAATGCTCATATTTGTGTAAGCAAATAAAAGATATAAGCACTATACGGAATGAAATACGAATTAACATGAATAAAATGCGTAACTGTATCTGACATAAAAAGTAGTAGATTGGTGATTCTGATTGACGGGTGACGTTCTTCATTTCATTTTTGTAGTGGTGCCAACATGAATTACAACTGTCAAGTGCAACCTTGTGCCGGCCCACTTATAAGTAGTTCCCTGTTGGCTGGTATAGGGACCGGGATGAATCGTCCGCTAGGGGCAGCACCGTTGCTGTCTGAGGGTTGGTATAACTGTAGTGGTAATATGGTTTTATGGTCGGTAGAGTTGTTCTGTGAAGGCGAAAACTTAAATGTCGTGCATTATTGTTAAGTGAAAGTGAAGAGCGTGTGATTTGGTGATGGTATTCTTTTATTTAGTGTAAGTGCAGTGCTGAGTTTATAAAACTTACAAAAATACCGACGAGGAAAAAATGCCTACTTGCTTCGTTCCAGGATGTAATAAGTCTGGCTACAAAACTACGAAAGGCAAACACTTCTTCAAACCACCTAAAAATGAAGCAGAATTTTCAAAATGGGAAAAGGCAATTCCCAGAAAGGACAAAAAGCTTTCTGATAAGTGTTATGTGTGCAATTCACATTTTTCTGATGAATTTATTGTGAAATCAGATTCATTTGTAATACAAGGCGAACAGGTAGAAATTCCTAGAGATAGATGGAAACTGAAAACTGGCGCTGTCCCTCATATATTCCCCAATTTACCGCAATATCTCACGAAACAATTAAACAAACGAAAATCACCCCGTAAAAGACAGCCTCCGAAGATGGAGGAAGGTTCAAGAAACAAATCACACAGGCCTCACCACGAATTAAATTTCGATGCTTTTTCTGATAGTGATAAAAGAAATGAAATAGATTCATACAAGTTAAAAAGACAATAAGTTCACTTATAAACAAACTAAAGAGACAGGGACGTAATATAACGACTCTCCGTAATAAATTGAAAATAGCTGATGCTAAGATTTTGTTGCTAGAAAAACAGCTAAGAGATTCCAAATTACAGCCAAAGTATTCAAGTGAGCTGACATTAAGCAGAAAGCAAAAGGTTATTATTGACATCACGCTAAAAAAAAAAAAAAAAAAAGTCAGCTAAGAAATAAGGAAGGGATGAGATGTGATAATGAATTCCTTTTAGATAGTCTCTTATTTAAAATTAAATCACCTAAGGGCTATAGACACTGTTTAAGGCATGACATGCTTCCCCTTCCTTCGGAGACTCACCTGCGAAGATTAGTTAAAGGTCTTAAGTGCCCTTACGTGGTGAACACCCATGCCATTAGTGCTATTGGGAACTATTTTTGCGATGAGAAAAGTGAAAACAATCGCACGGGAATTCTCATATATAACGAAGTAAAACTGAGGGAAGAAGTTCAGTTTAACACCAACTCATTAAAGGTTGATGAATTTGTAAATTTAGGAATACACACCCAAGAAATGGGAAAAGTAAACTCTCAAATCATACGTTAGTCTTCATGTTTGTGCCCCTATTGCATAATTAGGTTTGAAAGTTTGCCCCAAGCTAACGTCTGCACATATAGACCCCACTTCATTTCAGCGCATGAACGTGAGACTTACTTTTCAGTTATTTAGTAATTCTGTTGCAAATGGCATAAAGTTCTTTTAGACAGATAAACCCGGAGGAATTTGAAGATAGCGAACCGACAGAAACGTTCACAAGGGATGTATTAAATACTAATACACCAGCAGGGGCTCTTTATAAAGATTCAATAGGGCATCAAACCTTAATAAAATGGAGAGATAACCTCAGTGGGAAGAATAATACTTTTGCTTCAGAAAGAACTCTTGAATCCGTAAGAGTAACAATTGAGAGCACTGTACAGATGTCCGAGTATTTATGGAATAATGGATTCCGGAATGTGCTCACAGCCACATTTAATCAAGACCCAACGGCACTTTCGTAGACTACGCTCATTAAGTTGAGACGATCACCCTTCAACAATAGATTTTCTGAATGTACACATGTTGCAGTCTATTTATATCCCAACCACACTTGCCCTGTCATTGGCTAGTAATTGTGAGCCCAAATTTGAACTGATATTGACATCACCCGTCAATCAAATGAGAAAGAACACTGGCTAAGAAGACAGAATAGACAAATAAGGCTGTTGTAGAAAATGCACAAAATAAAATAAGTCAAGCACTAGACTGCACTGAGAACATGGATGACCTCTTACCAGACTGGGAGAACAATTGAGGTCTAATTAACCGTGATAGCCGCAATCTTGCAAAGGAGTGTTTGATTTGTTTTCCAGGAGGATATATAATACACAACGTATCCAAGGTCACAAAATGTCAAAAATGTATCAACTTGCTTCACGGAAAGCCTACAGAAGAAATACTTGCCGCAGCCCTCACATTTATTAGGGACTATAGCAATAAATACAGCACTGACAGCACTTTCCTTGCCCATCCTTCAAGAGCAGTTTATAATGTGTTCGTGCAAGTTGAAAGTGTAGTGGAACAAAAACTCTCCTGTGAACATAGTCTATGGGGCGATATATTTTACGAGTGTTTGGACAGTTTGCACAGTATCACTATTAATTCGAAAGAATTAGGATACTGTGATGACCATGTTACGGACATTATCCCTAAACTTGTGTTACATTATATGAAATGTCGATTTTATTTTGTAACAAGAGAGATGAGAAAGAAACTGAAATCTACCCGGAAGCTATCCGAACTATCTGACAACTGATTTCTGGAATGGTAAGCAAAAACATAATATTTTGCATGCAATAATTGTCTTTTATTCGTATGCTGACTTGCAAGCTCAAGCTCAAATACTGGTGGAAGAGCGGCGTAGCGGAGGAACCGATGAACTAGGGGAGTGATCACACTTCTTCCTTGTACTCGCTATGGTCAAGCTAAAGATTTAAACTCCGATGTAACTGATGCAATTATGCGTATAATGAAGATTTATCGTTTAAATACACAGTATTTACATTTTAATTTGGAGTACCCACTGACTCAAATATGTATTAATATTATGTAACTGAAATGGCGTATGGCTTTGAGTGCCGGGAGTGTCCGAGGACAAGTTCGGCTCGCCAGATGCAGGTCTTTCGATTTGACACCCGTAGGTGACCTGCGCGTCGTGATGAGGATGAAATGATGATGAAGACGACACATACACCCAGTCCCTGTGCCAGCGAAATTAACCAATCAAGGTTAAAATTCCCGACCCTGCCGGGAATCGAACCCGGGACCCCTGTGACCAAAGGCCAGCACGCTAACCATTTAGCCATGGAGCCGGATTATGTAACTGAAACATATCTACTGTAGGTTATGTTAGCCGGGCGGTATGTAAAAACGGTACTAGGGAGAATACTGCAATCATGTTTACCGGGAATAACATTATTTAGATTATTTATTTGAAGACATACGGGTACTGCATATCTGCTTGTTATTTAATTTACAGTGTTGCTGTATTTGAATAGTAAATACCTTTGTTCTCATTAGTGATGAAACCTACTCGCTATTTAGATCCTAGCTATCATCAATGGACTTCTGATGATACGTTTTAAATGCTATTTTCAGAAACTCAGTGAGCAAGGAAAATCACATAGCTTACGACACTGTGAAAAATCAAGCATTAAACTTGTTAAAGTATGTAAATGAATAACAGGAATTATTGTACTTATCTTGGTGGAAATTCTGTCATTCCCGGCCAAGAAATTGTAAATCGTAGCTTGCACGCTTCAACCCCGTGCATTTGTACATTGTAACGCGAAACTTCTAACTTGTCCGATTTCTTTGAACACGTAAATACAGGAAAATAAAACCATGTCTATTAATATCGAGCGCAGATTAAATCAAACCCCATTTTATTTTTAAAAGGTCGGTTTTTCTTGCGATTATAGTGTCCTTCTATATACTGTACTCCAATGGTGTGAGGAAAATTTCGTAGTCACACTCGAACATCACTGCTCCTGTCCCGTGCCGAATGTGTCCGCTCTCTCGTTTGACTGTGTCGTACACTTGGTACGTTAAGCTGCCCGTATTTCAGAGAAGCAAGCGTGGCCGCACTGAGCACCTCTGCTGTAAAATATACTCTTTGCTGATGTCTTTTATACACAATGCGTGCTTAGTCAGTTCGACAATCGTAACACAATCTTTGGGATATCTTGCAGAATACTGTAAATCATTTTCTTTGGATGATTTTAAATTTGCCATTTTTGGCTGTCATTTTGGCATTCAGAAACAAAACTGATTCGCATTAGTCTTTTCAAGTTTCGGTTACAACACTGCCTTTTTTGATTGCATTTATTTTCCACTATGCCACAATAAACAATGCAAAAAATTAAAATGTTTATCAGTGAACTGTATAGAGTCAAGGCAACTGATATTTATCAGCTAGTTGTAACCAGAATTTCAGTAACACATGGCGTGTGCAACTCAGAACATATAATCGAACATTTCATGGCATCTTCGAGGCCAGTCAAGGCCTACTGGAACTAGAAAGCAAGTGAGAATATTTCGAACAGAAGTAATAAACAATGAAAAGTATATTATTTTTAAACGAGGATATTGGAAAGCAATTAACCTTGTCCATCTCCTTGGCTGAATGGTCAAAGGACCCCGGTTTCGATTCCTGGCCGGGTCTGTGATTTAATTGGTGTGGTTAACGCCACTAGCTTGGGGATTGTGTCGTCTCAGTACACATCTCTTCATCTACACACAACACACTACGGTACTTACCATGCGACCGGGCGAGTTGGCCGTACGCGTAGAGGCGCGCGGCTGTGAGCTTGCATCCGGGAGATAGTAGGTTCGAATCCCACTATCGGCAGCCCTGAAGATGGTTTTCCGTGGTTTCCCATTTTCACACCAGGCAAATGCTGGGGCTGTACCTTAATTAAGGCCACGGCCGCTTCCTTCCAACTCCTAGGCCTTGCCTATCCCATCGTCGCCATAAGACCTATCTGTGTCGGTGCGACGTAAAGCCCCTAGCAAAAAAAAAAAAAAAAAAAAAAAAAAAAAAAAAAAACACTTACCATGCGCAAGAGTCCCTTCACATCAGGAAGAGCATCCAGTCATAAAACGGGCTAAGTGTAGGCCTACGCGAAGTACCGACCCAAAGAAGTTGGGAAAAAGACCAGGAAAAAGAGAAAGTAATAAGCCCTTTCGTCATATACTGTAACTACGGTATTACACGTTTTTAAGCATTGGTAACCTCTTTGGACTTGTTCTGGCAGAGGTTGCCCCTTCGACAGAGGATGGTTGCCTAGTTGTACTTCATTTTAAAACAATAATCACCACCACCACCGTCCGATATAGGTAGTAGTAAGACATCATAGCTTCTTTGCACGATGAGAATCCTCTTCCTCTTGTTTAAAAATCATACGTTCTTCGAACGTACGTCATTGCATTATTTGAATTATTACTTTCATCTACTTACATCCTTCTGTCTGACTCGCAGAATACGCGATATTGGAAGCTTTAATTTAATTTGCTGCTTTATTTAACACTAACCGAGTCAATATTACTAGTTCCAGACGATAAGCTTAAGACTAAATAGACTGATATGCAAAAAAGTATGGGTTATCTGCATAATAATATGCAAGGCCCTCTCTAGCCTGGAGAAATACAGCATTTCGATAGGACACGGATTCCACGAGTGAATGGAAGGTCTCTGAAGAGATTTTAAGCCATGCTGTCGTGACTTCTTGCCACAGTTCCTCGCTGTGATCTTTTATGTCCGACCTCTCTTTGTCAACTCTTGTTCTCATCCGACCCCTCTGGTATTGGATTTGCGAGGCCTAGGAAGTCTCATTTCCACATCGTTCGTGGCCCTTTTCTGATACCCTCATTGTTCGATGGTATGGACCTGTACCATTTTTCCTCGTATAAGTATTGAGAGAGGATGATTTCCGAGTTGTACTTTCTCTTGCAACAATAATCACCACCACCGTTAGGACAGTTCTCTAGTATTGGCAGGTGCAGAATTTTGGGTACGAATAGACCTCTCCATTAAGTGTCATCCCGGGTAAATGTGGTGGCTACAGCGTTTGTTGGAATTCTCCAGAATGCTCCTCCAGTAATTTCTCGACATTCGTATTAGATGATGCAATATCCTTCATTTACAGGAAACACGAAATCAACGAAGGGCTGCAAAAGTTAACCAAGGAGGGTTTTGTAGCGGCCACTATTCATTTGAGGCCTAGTGGTAACAACTTATGACATGTGAATTCATCCCACACTAATAGGGTACAACCACCTTGATTTCACGGTGACTTGTTGACAACTCGAATACATGGTCCCATAGCGTTTGTACACGCATGCACAGAAATGGTGTCCCGAGATAAACAAAGCATGGTGTCCCCCACCTCCTCGTTTAACACATTGCTGCAGGTAGACAGCCAGCTACAAGACTGCTGTGACTGAATTGGGCGCAGTGGTGGATGTATAGCAATACGAACACTGCGCATTCAGCACTACCCATTCACTCCCTTTCCCTCCTTTTCGGTGCTGGAGTGGCCTTCAGCACTACCCCTTCACTCTCTCCCCCTCCTTTTCGGTCATGGAATGGGGCTGTGCTGCTTGTTTATGTCGGGACACCATTTCTGTGCATGCGTATACCAAACCGGAAACCTACTACCGGTCAGAAACAACTTGCATCTTGGTTCATAGCAGCATGCCACATGTTTTCAGTTCTCCAGAGCAGTGTTTATGAACCTTTTTTAAGGCTGCGAACACCATCACATATAAGTACGTGAGTACCATGAAATCGAATGTCACAATTAATAGACAGAATCGGGTTACTCAGGATCTTCTTATACTCTCATCGGGTCAACTTTCCTGCGTAGGTCAGGTAGCATGATGTTGCTGAGGACAGCGAGCAAGTAAGTGAGTGTAGATCTAATATGTTCTCTGATTAGTCTCATGGTGTTATTGAACTGGGTATCAGTGACCTTCACATGGGGACTGTTCAGCCATGCTGGAGAACAATATTTAGCCATAGAGAAGACAAACCAGAATCTCTGCTGAATCACTCTTTAAATGGGGTAAAAATTCCTTCTCCCCAATATAACTGCGGTACTGCCTTACAGACAGCTCACCATATCGTCCATGAAACGGCAATGTGTTGTAACCCTCATTTTAAACGAAATTGGTATTTCGTCATTTTCAGGCTTGGGTTATGCTTACACCTTCAATAAAATAAATATGTCTATTTTATTTCAATGGAAAAATAAATGTTTTATCCCCGGTGATGTTTTATCCAGTAACAACATATCATAATCCAGTTGAGGGTTACGATATATTGCCGTTTTATGGACGATATTGTATTTGAATGTGATAGAAGCGAATATGAGGGAAATCGGTCCGATTTCTGATTGGCAACACCCGCAGCCATAGAATGGATAGGCAGTTTAGATTTAAAGATATAAGCCTGCTTTGTCATGTGCCCTGTAAATTTGTAAATATTATATATTGATGTATATGTATTTAACCACGCCCGGGCGACTGGAGTGGGGCATTGATGATGATGAATGTATATGAATTTATATATTTATAAACATTTCAAAAAAATTAGGGGGACATGTTTTGTAACGTCTCGTATGTGAACGTTAATTTGGTAGATGGGGTTACAATGGTCATACAGCATGCCTTGAGACCTTAGCTACTCAGGGTATGTCAAATCGAAGTTATAGGCGTATTCCATCTGTAGGCGTAGCCATGCTTTAACTGTCATGTGACCCCTCAAAACAAAGTGAATAGCGATACGTCCGTCTGTCGTAGTGAAGTACACAGACTACTGCGATCATTTGAGCACTTTATACGTCAACCATCACATCCCATGAGACATTTTAACGAGGTTCAAGTCGCAAGGGCCGCACTTTGACCCAGGGAGGATGGACTTTTCGTCGTGTTGCTGTGTACCTCAATGTCTCTTCGTCAGTTATTCACCGCTTGTGGAATCGCTACAGTGAGACAGGCCAATTCACAAGGAGGGTTGGACAAGGTCGTGAACGCATGACAACCCCACAGGATGACCGATATCTGACCATCTGTGCGTTGCGGCGTCGTTCAGCAACTGCCAGAGAACTGCAACAAGACCGCAGGAGCGTCACTGGAGTCACGGTGTCTGACCAGACATTAAGGAAAAGGTTAAGAGAAGTGTCCTTACGACCCAGACGTCCTGTTCGAGTGTCCCGTTTAACGCAGCAACATCGCGCAGCTCGCCTTCTGTTTGCCCGTACCCACGTCAACTGGCAACTTCGCCAATGGAGACCTGTGTTCTTCACAGACGAGTCCGGATTTCCCCTGACTCAGCGTGATGGACGTCAACGTGTATGGAGACGCCGTGGTGAGCAGTACATGCCAAACGTTGTCCAGGAAGGCGACCGATTCGGACAAGGTTCTGTGATTGTGTGGGGTGGCATCATTATTGATGGCCGTACGGATCTTGTCGTCGTCCGTGGTAATCTTACCGCTGCGGGCTACATCGAGCAGATACTGCTACAGAATGTGTTGGTTGCTGCATACGGTGCTGACCCTGAATTCGTACTCATTCACGACAATGCCAGGGCTCATGTAGCGCGCATCACCAGAGGTGTCTGGCGAGAACTGGACATTCAAGAGATGAAATGGCCAGCAGTGTGTCCCGAACTTAATCCCATCGAGCAAGTGTGGGATAGGCTTGACAGAAATGATCGTGGGCGTCCTGTTCCACCACATACTGTCCAAGACCTCGAACAGGCTCTCATTGAAGAATACGACCTTACCGCAACGTGACCTCCGTCGGCTTATACGGAGCATGCCACATTGGTGCCAAGCTGTGATAAATGCTCGTGGAGGACCTACACCATACTGACGCTCTCCCACTGTGATAAAAATCCACCCTGGAAGACTGTTATCACTTTGTGTTCGCACCTATTTGGACATTTCTGTTTGTGTTCTGAAAATGAACGCGAATCCATCGATGTTCTTTTGTATACTTCAACGGTAAAGAATAAATGTTTAGTTTTTAACATGGAGCATGGCATACGTTCAAAATCATGTTCCCCCAATTTTTTTGAACTGTGAATATTTATATATTTATCTTGCATGCGTTTGCTTGTGCCATAAAACAGATTAAATAAATCAATAATAAATCAAACAAGTGATTGATTGATTGATTGATTGATTGATTGATTGATTGATTGATTGATTGATTGATCGATTGATTGCGTGTGGTATTCGGAGAGGCCTGGTGCAGACTTTCTACGTGACACCCTGGGTGACCTGCGCGTCTGGGTGTGAGGAGATGATATTGAAGTGTGGAGAGGGTCGCTATAGCCCACTCATGTCTAATAACACATGGAGGTCTGCTCAAAGCTTAATACCTCCATTTGACAGACGAATCACCATCAACAACGTCATATACCCCCACTCCTTTTAAATAGCGTGTAGAGGTTTGGAATTGAACCCTGGCATTTGTCTTGCAATCGAGTGATTAGAAATACACTGTGTGACAATAAAATTGAAGCACTAAAAAGGAATGGGCAGATGTCAGTGTAACTTCGTACACGTACACACCACCAGCGTGTATGAAAAATATTAGAGTTGCAATTCTCTGTGATAGGTTGAACGGCCACTAGCGTGCATTAGTGTTATTACCAGACCGGGTAGGGTATATAAGGGGCGTGAACAGCATCACATGTTGAGTGGACACGGAGATGCCGAGTACTCGTGTGAGACAGCGCCTGACAGCGTTTGAAAGGGACCTCATTTAGGGTCTCATTTTGGCCGGCTTGTCGAACCGTGCAGTATCCAGATTTGTGCGGCATTCGGATGTGACAGTGACCCGATGTTAGACTGCATAGGAACGTGAGGGCAGTCATATTCGTCGCCAAGGTTCCGGTTGACCACATCTGACCAACACAAAGGAGGATCGCCGTATTGTGCACCAAGCACATCGTAACGTTGAGGTACTCCCGTGGCCAGCAAGATCACCAGATCTGTCCCCGATAGAGCATGTGTGGGGTCAGCTTGAACCACAACTCCGTCCCAGTGTCAGTATCCAGGATATCAAGAACCAGTTACAACAGGTATGGGCTAGCTAGCCTCAGGAGAGGATACAACGGCTTTGTGACACACCAACCGAATCAGTGCATGCATTCAGGCCAGACGAGGTGCAGTGCCATACTAATAAGCGGGCTCATACTGTCAAGTTCTTTGTAAATTTGTCCCGATTTTGTAATCACTGAAATAACACCACATACCCCCTCAACACGTGAAGTTTCCTTTCGTTTCCTCCTCCCTTGCCGGATGCTTCAAATTTTTTGTCAGGCAGTATAGTGCACCACCACTCTTCCTACCCTGCCGACCAGTATTTTGATGGCGACATTTTTCTTCACCAACGTAACTCGAACCGGCTAACCACGGTGTCAGACCGTAAAGATTTGACGATCACGGCCACCAGGTGGGGTTTCTCGCACAGGAAGGTCGTCCCGCGCATCTGAGAGAAACACTCCGCGACATTTGCAACCTTTTGTTATATTCTACTCTCCAAAAGGCTATCAGTTTTTCCTTTTCAAACTAATATTTCAGCATCGAAGAGAACTGAATATTTATCAGTTCAAGTTCCATAAACCTCCGTGGCTCAGGCGGCAGAACGCCGGCATCTCACCGCTGGGTTCCGTGGTTCAAATCCTGGTCACTCTATGGATTTGTGCTCACCAAAGCGGAGGCGGGACAGATTTTTCTGCGGGTATGCCGGTTTTCCCTGTCATCTTTCATTCCAATAATACTCTCCAATATTTTATTTCATCTGTCATTAATTCATTGCCCCCGAGGAGTGCGACAGACTTTGTCAGTCGGCACAATTCCTATCCTCGCCGCTAGATGGGAGCTTAATTCATTCATTTCATTCCTGACCTGGTCGAATGACTGGAAACAGGCTGAGGATATTCATTAGTGTTATTACTGGTACTATTATTATTGTTTGTATTATTTTCATCTTTCGTTATGGCCTCTGTAGGACGACGGACGAGATGCCTTGGATCTTCCTCTTCCACCAGAACCTCTTCATCCTCTCCCATCTCACTCGTTTTTCCTCTGCGATTTGCAGCATCCTCTTTCCTATTCTCCTTCACTTGTGCTTCTCTGTCCTGTCCCCGAACCCTTCTCTGTCGTTGAGCTCCGGGATGTTGGTTGGTTCGTACTATTTTCTCAGTTCTCCTCCTGGCCTACAAGTTCTGCTACTCGAAGTTCAGAGATGTAACTTATGCTCTAATGCTATATGTACATACATGTCTTCGTGGACATAAGCCACACTATTTATTATATTCAAGACGTGTGAAGTATTCTGTAGATATCTACTTGTGCAAACTTGGTTGTGTTTGACGGTGATATTTTTCTGTCAACTGTCGTTATCTGTTTGGAGATTGGTATTATCCACAAGAAAGAGAGGAGCGAAGTACAAGAGGAAATAGACAAATACGTCTTCATAACAATCTAAGGAGTATCCTCTTAGGTTATCGCACAGTAGGCGTGAATTCGATACCCGGCATTATCATGGAAAATTTAAGTTAAAGACTGGGCAAGTTGTTCACGCTGTTTGGATCGCGTAGGTGTGAGCTTGCGTTTGGCAGATGGTGGCTTGGAATTCTTAGCCTCGGTCGTTATGCTACCTTCATAATCCTAGCCGTTTCCCGTCCATGTGACGCTAAAAACTTTCGATGTGTTCGTCCCCCCTCCCGGCAAATTGGTAAAAGTGACAAACTAGCGAATCTGCAGTTCTGAATTTAAGATCTAGATTGTACATCTACCCTCTGGCAAAGTTTCTTATCTGAAGCTCGTTCTGTATGGGTAACCCATGCATGGAAAATCACAACTTGGTCCAGCAATCCTGACTTATTGACAGTTTGCACTTTCGTTGGTTTCTAATGAAAATGTAGGCATATAGATAATTAAGCTCGCTTTATAAGGTACAGTGGTTAAAATCCTGAAAGAGAACATCTTCCATTGTTACTAACATTATAAATGAACAAATTTCTAAACCTTAAACTTTTAACAAAAGCTACATTAATTCTGGATCTGTATGATCACCTGGCATGCAACACAGATGTCTCACGATTTGAGAAAACATATTGTGAATCGGACGAGTTGGCCGTGTGGTTAGGAGCGCCCAGCTGTACGCTTGCACCGGGAGATAGTGGGTTCGAACCCCACTGTCGACAGCCCTAAAATGGTTTTCCGTGGTTTCCCATTTTCACACCAGGCAAATGCTGGGGATGTACCTTGATTAAGGCCACGGCCGCTTCCTTCCCACTCCTAGCCCTTTCCTATCTCATCGTCGCCTTAAAAGCTATCTGTGTCAGTACGACGTAAAGCAAATTGTAAAAAACATATTGTAAAGTAGATCTCAAACTTGAAAGAGGCAGAGAAGAGCGATGGATAATAGTGTCGAATCTATAACTTTCGGGGTCGCTGAGATAAACTGTGGCACTCTGGATGCCATTCAAGTCACAGTTCAGCCTCAGTCGGAATGGACGTTGCGAAGAGATGAAAAGAAGAATGTCCAAAATGGCCGCTATTATGGGTATGTGTGTGTTCCAGCATAGATCTCAACCACACTTTTGGGAAGGGCAACGGAGCCTCAGCCGGCAGTAAAGAAAACGGCAAACGTTTGATCTCTCGGCCACTTGCTTGCCCATCAAGGGGTGATTTATGACGGCAGTGGGCCTTAAAATATAAGTTCTCATTCCCCAACAGTAATCCTCACAGCACCTCGTATTACAATAGACGGCAGGCTCTTTGTGAGGGTGTATTCTGCCCGAAGGCAGGTCCGAACCTCCGCAGAGGTGTGCCTGAGCCGGAGTTTACATTCGGTCCAGTTCCTTTTCGCTCCTCCATTCCCTTACCCTCCACCAACAGCGCGTGGCATCCCATTCCAGGTCTTGACCACGCCCAGTGTTGATTAACTTCGGAGATCTCACGGAATCGGGTGTTTCAACAGGCTACGGCCGTTGTCAATATTTATGAAGTGTGCTATTTTTCACTTAGCTTCATGCGATAACGTGGAGTCCGCAAATTATGACAACCATGCTCTTGACAGTGCTCACTTGCCTTTTAAACGACACGCGCCCCTTGTGTCTAGAGGAAAGAAACAGACCTACAACCCTCATTATTACGAGGGCGGGCCACGTTTTGGGATTAGAAGCTGCCGCCTGGGCAAACGTTCGCCATCCCAACTTTACACATATAGCTTACTACCTGAAGAAATAATAATAATAATAATAATAATGATGATGCTTTGGGGGTAAGACCCCCTAGCGCCTCTAGGAAAGGGGACGAAATATAAAAACAATCGAAAGAGATCTATATTAGTGTGGAATCCAAAGTTTTGGGGGTCGGTAGGCTGATTGGTCACAGTCCCAATGAGAATTGGAATCGCGCACATCAGATCTATAGCGCGATTTTTATCACTTTTATTCATTTTTTGAAAGGATCACGTATTTCTAAGACAATCTGGGCTCCCACAAGGCCAAAATTTAACACGTAATAAAATAATCTGAAAACTTTATACACATAACAGCAAAATAGTTCGTTAAATACAAGTCAGTTTCACAATAAAGAAATCTACAAAAGATAACTTCACAGATAATTATCAGGTAATACAAATTTTAAAAGTAAACATTCAAAAAAGTACCCGGGCAGTGCCGGTTACTGCAGCTTGTATTTTAATAGTTTTCAACCTAATTTCCTTTCCAGTTTTCATTCTGCTGAGATACCAACTATTCCAGTTGATTTGGCGTGATACTTTCACAAACAAGCAGACGAGCAGGCCGACAACAAATAAATGGAAACCGTAGGTGGGATTGATCAGTATACACATCGTTCCAGATTTTTTTATAAAAGGAAATATTTTGTCAAATATAGATAGCAACAAACAATGTTTTCTTAAGATGTAGTGTTTTGTGATGAAAATCTAAATTTGAAGCTAAAACAAAGAATGTTTAAGTGCTACATTTAGTCATATTTGTTATGCGGCCGGGCTGAGTGGCTCAGACGGTTGAGGCGCTGGCCTTCTGACCCCAACTTGGCAGGTTCGATCCTGGCTCAGTCCGGTGGTATTTGAAGGTGCTCAAATACGTCAGTCTCGTGTCGGTAGATTTATTGGCACGTAAAAGAACTCCTGCGGGACTAAATTCCGGCACCTCGGCGTCTCCAAAAACCGGAAAAGTAGTTAGTGGGATGTAAAACCAATAACATTATTATTATTATTATTATTATTATTATTATTATTATTATTATTATTATTATTATTATTATTATTATTATTATTATTATTATTATTATTATGTGAGTGTGAAATCTAATCACTAAAAACTGTGACAGTCGGTCAAATAGAAGCACTTGAAATGTGGCCTCACAGGATAATGCTTCGCATTCCATCGACAGCTCAAATATCAAATAAAGAATTGTTAATGAGAGCCAGTGCTGGACGAGAACTTCTAACAACCATAAAATGTAGGAAATTGGCATATCTAGGACATACATTCAGGGGTAATCAGTACCAACTTCTTAAGGTAATCCTACAAGGAAAATAGAAGGTCGGACGTAGAAGGAAGAAGACGAACAACCTGGCTGCGAAACATTCAAGATTGGACGAATATATGAAATCCTCGAAAGCTATTCCGGCTTTCAAAAAGCAGAGACGAACATCCCAGATCGATAGCCATCGTCAGAGGGATGTGATATGGCAGATTCAGGAAGAAGCAGAATTTGTGAAATGGACAGACTGAAAGATAATTTTATATTTTAATAGTTTTAGCCCACGGCTTCGCGGCCATTTATAGAACTGAACACATTGGTTAGAAGTTGAAACGCGAACAAAATTATTACGGCGATCTCGTAAGAGTTTTTATTTATTTATTTTATTTATTTTATTTATTTATTTATTTATTTATTTATTTATATTTATTTATTTATTTATTTATTTATTTATTTATTTATTTATTTATTTATTTATTTATTTATTTATTTATTTATTTATTTATTTATTTATTTATTTATTTATTTAGCGTATGGGTTTTAGTGCCGGAAGTGTCCGAGGACTTGTTCTGCTCTCCTGGTGTAGATTTTTCTATTTGGCGCCCATGGATGACTGCGCGTCTTTAGATAATTATGATAATGAGGGACGGATAGGGTGAATCCTGGTGTCGGAACATAGCCTGCTCTTGTCGAATAACACCACGCGGAAGCGGTCTGCTGAGAGCTTAACGTCTCCCATCCGACGGATGAAATGAAATGGCGTATGGCTTTTAGTGCCGGGAGTGTCTCCGACGGACGAATTACCATCAACAGTGCCATATGCCCCGCACTCCACGTGAACGCTGCGAAGAAGTTCGGAATTGAATCTCGGCTTTTGGCACGCAATCCAGCGATTAGAAACTGCATATCACCACCTCTCCTACCCTTCCGGTCAGCTTCTGCTGTTGATTTTTGTTTCTTCACCAACGGCACTCCAACCGGCTAACAACGGTGTCAGACCATACGAGACTTGACGTCAGCAAGATCGCGACCACCACTGACGAACTGTTCACTCCAACCGTCTGATCCACTCGGCCCGACATATAATAATAATAATAATAATAATAATAATAATAATAATAATAATAATAATAATAATAATAATAATAATAAAATAGGAGCCTCCGTGGCTCAGACGGCAGCGCGTCGGCCTCTCACCGCTGGATACCATTGTTCAAATCCCGGTCACTCCATGTGAGATTTGTGCTGTACAAAGCGGAGGCGGGACAGGTTTTCCCTGTCATCTTCCATTCCAGCAATACTCTCCATTCTCATTTCATAGCATCTAGGGCCTATCAGTCATTAATAAATCACTTTGGGAGTGGCGACCTCATCGTACTAATAGCCTATATATGATTCATTCATTACATCCCTGACCCGGTCAGTGACTGGAAAACAGGTTGTAGGTTTTCATTTTCAATAATAATAATAATAATAATAATAATAATAATACAGTTGAGTTTCGGAAATTCGAAGTGGACGGGACCGAGACTACCTCGAACTATAGAAATCTCGAGCTTGCGGAATTACACGAAAAAGCCAGTGTACACGACAAAATTTACTATCTTAAACGTTGCAGCACAGTAGTTACGAAAACAAAATAAAATAAATTGCCATGTGTCTTTTGAAAATAAAAAAAGCTGCTTAAGTTAAACATTGTATGGCTTATTTCAGTAGTGATGAAAACAAAAACACTCCTTTCATTACATTTAGAGGAATGTCAGGTGTCTTGTGTTTTAACGAACTGTACTGTTTCCGAGCAGCAATCTCACGCCACCGTCTAAACAGTAGGATGTTCGTCGGGGTCTCCTCCGGCTGCTGTTCGACATAACGCATAGCTGCCTCTAGTGCGAGGGTTTGGGCTAGGGGAAACTGTCAGATTATGTCCAAGGTCAGTCTTCCGTGTGCTTTGTCGAGCTTTTAACTTGTAGCCTACAAGGCACATTCGTACTGAAAACATACGATTTATTATTTTTGTTATTCATATCTTTCAGTTCGCTTTTGTGGGAATGTCGAACTATCGAGACTCTACTGTAATACTACTACTACTAATAATAATAGTAATAATAGTAATAATGATTGTGGGCAACTGCAAACATACTTCAAAGAAGTTGTAAGATGAACAGTGTCGCTTTTTCGTGTAATTCCGCAAGTACGAGTTTTTCTATAGTTCGAGGTAGTTTAGCTCCCGTCCACCTCGAATTTCCCACTGTATTATTATTATATTCGTTTACGGCCATTTGAGACCACGTTAAGCAACAATCACACATTACTGGAAGCTCCTTTGCAGTCCAAAATCTTTGCGTTCTTTTCTGGCAGCCTGTCTTCTTTCCTCTATCCATACCCTATTCATTTTATGCTCGTCATGGAAGCCTCTGAAGCTGTCGATCACTGATCTATACATTGTTCGGTTCAGGATGTCTTCCAGATTTAATCCAGACTGCTCAAGATCCTTTCTTACCTCCCAGAACCATTTGTCGTAAGCTTTAGGTCTGCTGTCAAAAAAAAAAAAAAAAAAAATGTTTTGTCAGCCTCTTCTCGTCCATTCTAAACAAATGTCCGTACAGTTTGATTCTTCTTTTCTTCATTGACTCAATCAGTCTTTCACTTTCTTGTTACATTTCTCCCCTTCCTCGTAACCTAAATTGGCCATCCACGATTTTTGGACCTATTATCTTGCGGAGGATCTTCCTCTCAAATTTCTCGGCTTCTCTTATTCCAGACATTCCTGTCATTCGGAGGCATTCACTAGCATATAAACACTCTGTTGTAGTGTCTGAGTTTAGCTCGCCTTAAGATGGCTTTCGTCTTGTATAGAGCATGTGCCCTACGAAAAACAGCGGTCATCTTCTCTCGCCTGGTTTAGTTGGCTTCTCTCTCGCTAGTTTTCAGCTTTTCGATTTCTCTGAGGTAGTTGAATCTGTCAACTCTTTCTATCCTAAAATGCTCTGTCTTCAAGTGATGAGGGACTGTTTTGATATTGGTCATATATTTGGTATTTTTAAAGGAAATTCAGAGTCCTGCTTGATGTGCTTCCTGATTTAGTATATTTATCTGCACTGTAGCTGTGTTAGTGATTCCAGACAGGATCGCGAGGTGATCTGTGAATACAAGGCAGATTATTATTATTATTGTTATTGTAAACGGGGTAAAAAGTCAAGTTGTAAGTTTCACCAAAAGCAAAAAAAAAAAAAAAAAAAAAAAAATCTCAGTTTTAATTACTGTGTTGATGCAGTGGAAATACTTCATGGAGATCACTGTAAGTACCGCAGTGTTAATATAAGGGGAAAAGTTGATGGGGTAATCACATTCTTCCTGGCTCGCGCCGACCCCAATTATACATCGGGAAAAAGGCCAAGAAGACGTGGGATGCGCCACGTGAGGTTATCACTTATTACCGATATTTCTCGTACAGAGTTGGAAAGTCTGCAACTTGTAAACAATCGACCACCGAGCTCGATAGCTGCAGTCGCTTAAGTGCGGCCAGTATCCAGTAATCGGGAGATAGTGGGTTCGAACCCCACTGTCGGCAGCCCTGAAAATGGTTTTCAGTGGTTTCCCATTTTCACTCCAGGCAAATGCTGGAGCTGTACCTTACTTAAGGCCACGGCCGCTTCCTTCCCCTTCCTAGGCCTTTCCTATCCCATCGTCGCCATAAGACATATCTGTGTCGGTGCGACGTAAAGCAAATAACAAAAAAAAAAAAAAAAATCGACCGTGGAATGTGTTCATAGGGACGTCTTGTCTTGTTTTGGGGTGTCCGATTACTTCTCTCATTTTTTTTTTTTTTTTTTTTTTTTTTGCGCCGCACCGACACAGATAGGCCTCACATGTTTGTGAACAGCATATATATTCCACTTGGTACTTACGTAAAACTGCGAAATAACAAGAGAAAACTCCGAAAAAATATGCATTGATAAGTAGTTCACAAAACAAGAAATGGAATACCTGACAAAGGTGATGAGTTTATACAAAACATCTGCTACGAGTTTCTGCCACGTGAATAGTGGAATGATTATCTTCATTTTGCCTGACATTTTTATAGTGACGATCACTAGAAAGCTACACGTTTTCTACCAAAACTAGAACATGTAGACTGTCCTGAGTGTGGAAAATGCAGTGGCTCCGCACCTGGGAAGCAATTCAGACGTGTCCTTTTATTATGCGGTGCCTTCTTGGTCCCAATGTTCACCTCGTAATAATCCCTATTATTCAGTGACGCCTAGGCTATTTATGACAGCTGTTGGCGAAGCTGCAGAGGATCAAACCAGCCTTCGGGCTGATTACCCAACATACATACATATACAACCATATCATATTTATAATGCGCATTCCATATTCTAAAACATGAATTGATTAAGCCCAGTATAATGTCGTCGACATTTTCTTACGGGTACCAAAATATGTTGTAACATCAAAAGTTATTCAGTGCTGATCATTAATTTGCTGGAACGAGTTTTTATTGAACCACCATTGGCAAAAAGAAAAAAAAACCTGGCAAATTTGAAGGTGCAGAAAGAATACATTCTTCTCTTACTTTGAATTATGCTTGCTTTTAAGTGCGGCGATTATTCACGGGGAGGGGTTTGATATTGTCGGATAGTTGATTATAGAACTTTTCTACCTCCAGTGGATAGTTGAATTGGTTTAAACGAAATATGATATTCCTTACCGGCATGGTCATTAAGTTAGTTAATGGAAATGGGTGTAATTACAACAGCTGTTTTTCTGTTTTTACGCTCTTTCGATTAATAATGAAATGGTTTTGTTTTTTGTTTTTTTCAGATAAAAAGGCCGCTTAGTGGCCATGATCGTTAAAGATTCAAGTCTAAAAGCTTGACAACGTGGTTAGCTTGAGTCCCGTTGGTCTGGGGAGATAAAATCGCCATCAGAATGTTGGCTACCAGGTTAGAGGAGGTGGTGGCATACAATTTCTAATCACTGGATTGCGTGCAAGAAAGCCTGTAAACTTATTCCAAACCTCTCCGGAGTGTTCGTATGGAGTGACGATATATAACACTGTTGATGGTGATTCGTCCATCGGATGGACAGTCCCCGTGGTGCTATTCGACAGGAGTAGGCTAAGTGTTGGCACCGGATTTCACTCTCTCTCTCTCTCTTTTGTCGGGAAATTTACCGAGACGTAAAAGAACTCCTGTGGAACAACATTTCGTGACCTTGGAGGCTCCGAAAACTGTAAATGTAATTAGTGAGACATTAAACCAATAATAATATTGATACCCTCTCTCTTCCTACTATCATAGGGTATATCACGTCATTCATTTCATCTCATTAACTCACCTTGTGAGGTTGACGTCTAAAAGGGCATCTGGTAGTAAAACTCGCTTTACACATTTTACTTCATACCCGACTCCGTACGGAAAAGGGACAGGGGTTGGACACACATATATTTTTTCCAGATAAGAAGGATTTAAAATGAGGTACACTTCCTAATACAAAAATTGATCGAGAATATAGGCCTAAGCACGACAGAAAGAAAGGAGCAGTTATTTCTTGCCTAGTTAATACACGGACGCTTATCTACAGTACACTTTGTTAATAAAACGGTGTACTTCTATGCTTTTAGAACGAGTTTAAATACCCTAAAAATTGCTCTAAACGATGCTTGACACTTTCTTAACATAATAGAACTACGCAAGTTTGTTTGCAAATTGTGGTTTGGGCGAATGTGTGTTGAAGAATAAGACAAGAAATATTTTATTACTGAAGACTTCAGCGCGGGACGAAGTGTACGATGTTTGACACTGATTGCTCCGTATTATTATGCTGAAAAAGTTGTTACAGGAAGTGTACAGCCATGTGACAACAGTGGTTTGTTCAAGCGTCTGACAAATTTGAAGGTGATCCAAGTAATTTACTTACCAGAAGGAAACCATAATTTAATTCACTGGCGTAGCCAGGGGGGGGGCCCAGGGGGGCCGGGCCCCCCCAAAAATATTTTCTGAAACTAGAGCGAGGATTAGCCGTTGTTTTACGTACGGTACGAACAACTTAAAAACGTACGCCGAAATGTTAAATTAACGTAGCGACAAGAATCTATTAGTAGGACTCAATAGGGACATACATAATTCTCCATATTTGTACTACTTGAATGAAAGGAAGACACTTAGGAGTGTGATGCGCGAGGATATTTCCCTGTAGAGGCCTCAGTATTGGGAATGAAACCGTGTATTGACAAATATCAAGACATGAAGAAAGGGCCAATTAGCAAGGGATTACTCAGTAGGGGGCCGGAACGTGACCACCGAGATAACGGGGGCCACGTCCATAAACAGCTGCAAGCTTACAACATCGTGTCAGCTTTTGCAGATCGGTTCCAGGAAACAACAATGTCCTGGGGATCCTCGGGTTGCACCGTGGTTGAGAGATGTGCTGTGTTTGAGTTGCAGCGTTGGGAAGATTGTGACAGGATTGTGATCTGCACGTTAGTTCCTCATTTTGTGCCATATAAGTAACATTTTTTGAAGAGGGGCCGTTTTGTCACTGAAAAGCCAACACTATGTGCATCCTCGGTAAGTTATGAAAAAGGTTTTTTTTTTAATTCTTACAATGCCAAGACAATAGCGCATGCGTGCCTAAGTTCGATAGGTAGGCCTATATATTTTGTCAAATGCCCGGGGACTGATTGGAACCTCAAATGGCACCATCAAAAGTCCGGGTAAATACTTTGTAATTGGTGGGCGTGATAACTCAGTTCCAATGCTTCTATCTTCTCATCAGGACGGCCCAGGCTTGAATCGCAGTCGATACATGAAACATTTTTAAAATGGGTAGTCACGTTCTATTGATACGAATTCTACTTAAAACACTAGATCCCGTTCCTTACCTTTCTTTATACTTTTGAGCCAGAACCGCATCATTTATGGTGGTGTATTTTGAGTATCCAACCATTCTTCGGACTTACCTTGTACCTTAAATGGTGAGTGGATGCAGTGGCGTACCCACAAAATAATTTCAGTGGGTGGGGTGTAAGTCCAGGCCAGTAGTGTGGATACAACTTTTCCTTGGAAGGGGTTGTGAAAAGATGTTTTATTTTTTATTTAGATTTTGCTTTACGTCGCACCGTAGATCTTCAATGGCGACGATGGGAAAGGAAAGGGCTGATAGTGGGAAGAAGCGGCCGTGGTCTTAATTAAGGCACAGCCCCAGCATTTGCCTGGTGAGAAAATGGGAAACCACAGAAAACCATATTTAGGGCTGCCGACAGAGGTGTTTGAACCCACTATCTCCCGGATGCAAGCACACAGCGGTGCGCCCCACCTGCACGGCCAACTCGCCCGGTGAATATGAAAAGAAAGCCGGTCCTTAACATAAACCGGCTGCATTATTGAAACTGTTCGTAAAATTGATAATATCGTTCTTCGTTTGTGAGGAAGTAGAATCTTCATTTAATTTGTCTTCTTAAAAAAAAGGAACCACCGTGTATATTTCGATTACGAGAGACTCAAGGAAAACTCTACTGCACCCAAAAACTAGGCTGTATCCTCCCCATCCCATGCCTTTCTTAACTCTGTCAGTGCCGGGAATCGAATGCAGGATGTCTTAAGTCAAATTCGAAAATAAGGAGACCTAAACGTACCAGCCGGCCCCACAGTGTACGGGTAGCGTGCCTGCCTCTTACCGGAGGCTCCGGGTTCTATTCCCGGCCAGGTCAGGGACTTTTACCTGGATCTGAGGGCTGGTTCGAGGTACACTTAGCCCACGTGTTTATAATTGAGGAGCTATCTGACGGTGAGATGGCGGCTCCGGTCTAGAAAGCCAGGAATAACAGCGGAGAGGATTCGTCGTGCTGACCACACAACACCTCGTAATCTGCAGGCCTCCGGGCTGAACAGCCGTCGCTTGGTAGGCGATGGCGCTTCGGGGCTGTTACGTCATGGAGTTTGATTTGGAAAAGTGAACAGAGAAGGAAGCGACACCCCTGCAAGGCTCCTTAGCTTCCAGCTAGTTCTTCTGTCCGGCCTCGTGCGTTTAGGACAGTAAGAAAACGTACGCCTTAATAAATGCTCCTCATAAAACCTTTGTAAAAATACTGGCTGCATCTATTTATAACAATAATCACAAACGCCTCCTTTTCATGTGGCTCAGTTGGTTGAGTCGCTGTCCTTCTGAGTCTGAGTTCGCAGGTTCAAATCCCGGATTGGATCGGTAACCCTTAAAACGGTGTTGAAATGACAACAGCTCAGTGTCGTTGATTTCTGGCACGTTAATAAAAATTATAGATACGAATATTAGCGTCACGAAACTCTAACTTTGTATGTATGTATGTTCAGTCTTCAGCCCTAAGGCTGGTTGGATCCTCAACAGCTCTGCCATCAGCTGTCATAGATGGCCTAGGCATCACTGAAGAGGCGTACTAGGGAAATGAGGAGTGAGGTAGTTTCCCGTTGCTTTCCTCACCAAGCCAGAAGTTGCTATTACATATCAGTCTGCCAAGCCCACTGACATGCATGCACCAACCGACCCTATGAGCAACATTTTCACACCATTCATAGCAGGGACTGGTTGCACAAGGAATGGCATTACTAGCAGCGCTCATACCTCAGTCAGTTTCATATTGTCTAAGCCAAGGATAAGACAGTGACAGATCAATGAAAGTAACAAAATTGCTCTAGCCCATACCAGAAGACATAGTGCACTGTAAACACTAGGTCCTGCCAGCAAAGGCATACTCTAACTTTATACTACTATATTCTGTATCCCAGACTTGCGTGGAAAAGTAAGTAACAATTTACTTTACGTCACACCGACACAGATAGGTCTTATGGCGACGTCGGGATAGGAAATGCCTAGGAGTGGGAAGAAGGCGGCCGTGGCCTTAATTAAGGTACGGCCCCAACATTTGCTTGGTGTGAAAATGGGAAATCACGGGAAAACATTTTCAGGGCTGCCGACAGTGGGGTTCGAATCCACTATCTCCCGGATGCAAGCTCACAGCTGCGTGGCCCTAACCGCGTTGGAAACTAACAGGACAAGGTAAACCCTACATAGCATTTGTTGTAACGTGTATTTTTCTTTACCAACTAACAAAATATCTATACCCATACGTTTTACATTATTTATTTATTTATTTATTTATTTATTTATTTATTTATTTATTTATTTATTTATTTATTTATTTATTTATTAGTGCTTTCAGTACAGTGGCGAAGTTAGGGCTCCAGGCCCTCTTGTACACTTAACCACATACTAATCAAAATCTTAAATAAAATACTGAGATTCTTAAAATAGTTAAAACTACATAAATTAATAGAATTTAAAATAAATTTAAATAAATTACTTACTAAATTAATATTAGAACTAATTAATATTAAAAACTCTTAAACATGGCTAATCCTCAGGAACGCACACATTCATACTTCAACCATTCTGTCAGCTGTCCTCAGCAGGTAGTCTCGGCAGGTGACCTTAAATCGTGATTTTAAAAAGTTAGTTTCTCTGACCTCAGAACTGGCAGGGAATTCCATAATCTGGCGACAGTCAACACAAATGATCTAATAATGTTATTTGTGCGGTGCAGTGGAATAGAAAGAATGGATCTAGAACGTGTATTTAGACTAAGTTGTGAAATGATGATAAAAAGATGAATTTAGAAGAAATATACATTGCCTGACTTTCAGCTACCACTCTGATCACCATCGTTAAAGTGTGTAGCTGCCGACGTTTATCAGACATCAGCCATGAGACAGCCTGATAGTATGGGGTGATATGATCATCGTACCCGATATTGTAAATAAATCGCTGGCAAGAATTCAGTGCTCGTTGAAGTTTAAGTGTTTCTTCTCTCGTCATGTCAACAAAAACAACGTCACAATAATCAAGAATAGGGAGAATGAGTGTCTGCATTACTTTGGCCTGTAGCTCAAATGGAAATACATTCCTCTGTCGTTTAAGAGGGTGAAGTACTCCAAAAATCTTTTTACGTATTTCTTTCGTTTGATCAGACCAATCAACTGTTACATTCATCATTACGCCGGGATTTTTAACCGTTTTACTGTAGGGAATAATGTTACCATTCAGTAGGATAGGCGGGATTGCGACATTGTTTGAGAAGCTCAGTAATTTTCGTGATCCAATTATAATTGTCTGAGTTTTTTTGCAGTTTAGTACAAGAGAGCTTCGTTGTGCATATACACTGAGTCGTCGGAGGTCCCTGATAATATCTTGTCTTGCAGTGTCGATATAGCCTATTTAAAGATCGTCAGCACAGAGGTCATGTGTGTTATTTCCTGTCACAGATGGTATGTCATTGATATAAATACAGAAACGTAGGGGCCGTAGAATACTGCCCTGTGGGGCAACACTAAGTTTCATTTTCCATTTAGAGGCCTTGTCGTTTACTGTTACACGCTGTTGACGGTTACTCAAATAAGAACTAAAAACCTTAAGCTCAGCCAGGTCGAAATTTAGCAGTTCCATTTTCTGTATCATAGTCGGAATTAGTACAGTGTTAAAGGCGCTACTGAAGTCAAGAAGGATACGTATAGTGAGCAGTCGTTTGTCCATAGCGTTTCTAATGTCTTCGGTAACCTTCAAAAGTGTTGTCGCGGTACTGTGACCCTTCTCAAATCCAGATTGCAAAGGGTCCAAAAGAACATTTTTATTTAGGTATTCCAGAACTTCCTCGTATACTAAACGTTCAAAGTCTTTAGAAAGCGCAGGGAGTACGAACATAGGACGATAGTCAGAGGGTGATTGTGGGTCTAAACTCTTAGGTACCGATATAATATTGGCTGTTTTCCGTACAGTAGGGAAAGTTCCGTTTAGTAAACAGTAGTTCAGTATGTGCGTCAGTATAGGCGAGATAGCACCCGTAATGTTATGCATAAAAGTAATAGAAATATCATATACACCTGTAGTCTTTGATTTAATCGACTACAAAGCCTTTTAACCTGATTTTCTGTGACACTGTGAAATGTGAATGGCGGATTGGCTGGAGGGGAGGGCGGTGAGTCGGTGCAGTTAATTTGGGTAGGTTGAATATTTATTCTACTAAAGTAATCGTTCAGTTCGTCAAGTGGAATGTCAGGAGTTGTCTGTCTCTGTTGATGTTTTCCTATTCCCAGAGCTCTAAGTTGGTCCCATGCGCGATTAGAATTTAAGTTGTTAGCTAAAATCCGAAAATATATGCATTTTTTAAATTTCTGATTAACTGCTTTGTGCGATTTTTTAAGATGCGGTTAGATTCGAAGTCTGTGTCATCTAGGGTTTGTTTATAATGTCGAAATAACGAGTCACGGTGGGCCATCATTCTCTTGCCTACATCATCTAGCCATGGACAAGAAGGACGAGAAACCTGTATTCGACGCGCGCGCAAGTGCGCGCGTGTGTGTTTGTGTGTGTATCTTTGCCGCATTATTTGTATAAAATGTCACTTCTTTATTGCTTATCACATGACCATTATTATTATAACATTACCGTATTTGTTCTAAACCAGAATATTTCATCCTTACTCAAAGTGTTTATTCTTGCATTCATTTCACTTCTACGCGGAATATATGAAATGCTGCAGTTATGTTGCGATGGGAGTAACAGAGGTAGCCGGGGGTGGGTTGTCGTCCAAGGAGTTTTAACTAAAGTTCTTTTATTGAGCATTTTATATATAATGTGCATTAATATTAGCTTCCGGAGTCCGACTCATTGGCTGAATGATCAGTGTTGAGGCCTTCGGTTCAGACGGTTCCGGGTTCGATTCCCGGCTGGTTCGAGGATTTTAATCGCATCTGAATAATTCTTCTGGCTTGGGACTGGGTGTTTGTCCCAACATATTCATATTCAGACAACATACTACATTACCAACCACCAAATAAACACACAACACTGATTACATCCCTCTATATAGGGTTGGCGTCGGGAAGGACATCCGGCCGTAAAACAGGGCCCAATCCACATGTGCGACACATTTCGCTCCCGCGACCCCACAGATTTGGGAAAAGTGGGGAAGAAGAAGAAGGAAATTACGATTAGCTTCCGGAATCCGCACGAATCCACTACTCTTACTTGGATCCAAGGACACCCATTTCCTTTTAAGGTATTCTACACCACCTAAACTATGGAAGTTTGGACACCTATCAAAGTAAAATTCTGGATGAATGGGCCCCCCCCAAACTGAAATCCTGGCTACGCTACTGATTTAATTTCATCAGTTACAAATGTTAAAAACATTCAGGCCTGTTCAGTCGTGAAATTGCCAGCGTTTCGCCCCTGTGTGGCAGTGGGCTCGTCAGGTGGATTGCTACACCTTTCCAAGACGCTGGCGGCTCCCTGCAAGCCTCCCATATAGGACTGTGCAGTGACGGTGCTCTAGGGCAAGTATGTACCTCCGCCTGTATAAATACCTGCAGGCAGCCGTATACGTAAACACCACACTTAACGCTAAACTTCCGGTATATGGGATGGGAGCTCAAGAGAAGAGTTTCGCTAGGAATGTGGCCGGGAATGCGTTAGCCCTAGCTTCTCCCCTCGCCCCTGGCTTCTCGTCACAAGCTTGTGTATGTACTTGCGTTTCTGAAAACGTTCGCCCTCGCAGTCGCAGTGTCCTCAGGTGGTCTCTTCCTGCAAGGCACTCGATGTATTTTTGTATATCGCAGGTGGGTAACATTATTCATCTATTAACAGACTACATCTGACCAGCGAAATATTAAGACAAGGCAGTTTCCAACTAATAGTAATCTAGGTTATTTTCCACTGACACGGGGAATTTATGCCATCTTCAACATTAAATTTTATCACGGGCCGAGTCCATCCTCAAGGTGCAAATCGAAAGAGCTTCTGTTATTATTTTTAAATTTTAATATATATACTGTATTATTCATTACAATATATTTTTACATATTTCTACAAAATGATGACCAACGTCCGATGACGGTTACAGTACTAGAAGAAAACGATATTTATTTTCTATATTTCAATTGTAGTAAGTTACATGAAATGAGCTACAGGCAGGTCAATTTTGTTCGTCAGTGTGCCGAGTTACGAATGCATTCTCTCTCACACACATGTCCCGGCGTGTTCGTTACGTGAAGATAATAATAATAATAATAATAATAATAATAATAATAATAATAATAATAATAATAATCCAGATTGAATATGTGCGCGTTTAACAATTTTATGATTACGATCCAATCATGCAACTCATCCAGACATGCAGTCATTCACTCATTCAGCCATTCAGTTAATTTATAATGTCTATTGTAAGCTAAGGAGAAATCTGTTCGGACTCTTTAAAAACTTACACTAATTATTAATAGTAGTACCGGTAAGATACATATTGTCCTAGACAATACAACACTGTTAATGTCTAGGACAAAAATTAAAAAATGCAATTTAGAGATTGTGTGTAAATGGTGATTAGGAGTAATTATAATGTTTAATGTAGTAATAGATACAAGGAAAGCATTCATATAAAAAATAGCAATAAATGATTACTCTGTCCCCAGTTCCAGGCGATCTGGAACTCGGGGATGGGAGTATTCTATTCTACTGTTCTGTATAACAATGTTCTCGCTTGTTCGTCACGAATTCTGTGCCGCAAGGGTTATTTTACGTGTCGATAAAGCTGTCGGCACGACGCTGACGTAGTTCAGCACCTTCAAATACCATTGTACTTAGCCGAAATCCAACCCAACTTACTGTAAACTCAGAAAGCCAGTGCTGTACCATCTGAAAAGGGTGAGTGAGGAGGGAATTTATTCATTAATCGACGAGTTAGTTTACTGAAGAACTCAATTTTATAGAATTTTATTTAATCACTAAATATTTAAAAATACTGTAGGCCTAAATTAGCTTCATCAATCCTTGTGTACCTATGTCACTTTTCTTGGTGACACACAAAACTATGAAATAAAATAACATTTATAGCAATAGACTGTAGGCCTAAATTAACTTCATCAATCCTTGTGTACCTATGTCACTTTTCTTGATGATCCACAAAACTATGAAATAAAATAACATTTGAAACAATAGACTGCAGGCCTAATTAGCTTTATCAATCCTAGTGTCCCTATTTCACTTTTCTTGATGATATACAAAACTATGGAATAAAATAACTTAAAGCCACTTTCCTTGATACACAAAAGTATGAAATAAAGTAACACTTAAAACAATAGACTGTAGGCCTAAATTAGCTTCATCAATCATTTTGTCCCTATGTCAATTTTCTTGATGATACACAAAATTATGAAATAAAATAATATTTAAGACAATAGACTGTAGGCCTAAATTAGCTTCATCAATTCTTGTGTCCCTATGTCACTTTGCTTGATACACAAACCTATGAAATAAAATAATATTTAAAACAATAGACTGTAGCCTAGGTCTAAATTAGCTTCATCAAACCTTGTGTCCCTATGTCACTTTTCTTGATGATGTCCTCACCGTATGGCACATTGCTACTTTCTAGCCGGCTTTTCATTTCCTTCTTAACAGCATACTTCGTGGGGGGTTTGTTCGGTTGCACACAATGATACGAACACTATAACGCTGTTCTTAGGGAGGTTAGGCAACAGCTTCTCACGAATCCACTTCTCAAAATTCTCTGCGTTCGTCTGGCCATGATAATCCCCTGACGATTTTCCGGCCTTAAAAATGAGCTAAGCTCCTTCCAGGAACCCATCTTCACATCCCGCGTGTACAATTATTAAGCGGTTCGATGAGCTTCTGTTGGTCATAACACCAGGTTGATTGTCACTTTGCCAACACTTATTAAATGTTAAATGATTATCTATTTATGTTTCATCTATATAAACAATGGAACGATTATCTTTTCTGTAACGCCGCATAACTCTTAAATACCTACAGCGCCAACTGACAATGTTTGGGCGTTCCAACATTTTTCTGAAATTCTGACACTTCTTCTACTTAAATCCCATATCTCTTAAAATTCGCCTCAAGGTATGAAAGTCCCACGGAAATTCGATTTTCTACTTGATGGCACTCAAAAGCTTGGGGCATGTAGGCACTTTCTTCTGGACTACATAAAAGTCTTGAATTACTTATCTTATTACCCCTGTATTAAACCCAACACACTGCACTTATCTTTCTTCGGGCTGTGGGCGATGTTTCTCTGGTGTTAATAGTGACATATCGCCAGCTGCTGTGCTGTACTTGCGAATTCTACTAATTGTGCTGACCGAAATGCCTGTGTAATTAGATACACGCAAATTAGTTTGCCTCTGTAAGTGTTTCAGTTGCCCTTCTCGTGCCTCATCATCACATTCTTGGATAACATATCTGATAACCTCCCTAGCTTCGCTCTGGATAGTCTTTTCTTTCTTCCGGCAGGGTTCCATAATATTAATGCAAAGTAGCACTATAATAACATAAATGTTTTATAACACAGTTATGTAAGCCTCAGTATATAAATCGCTGTTCAACACTTACAACACACAGACAAGATCAACACTACCGAACTGTTCGACTGGCCACTTGTATCATCAAAGGCTGACTGACGATACTTTTAGGAAGAGCCATAGCCGAGACAACAGAGAGAGAAAGCTGCTCCCCCGTGTCCCACCTCACGTCCCGCTAGTCTTCTCTTCAGCTCGTATTATAGCATATAATACATGCCTCCGTTTTATACTAACTATGCTCAGTTATTGCCATAATATTACCCTGTCTTGAACAGCTGTTTTGGTTATATTTGGTAGAGAGAAGAAACCTTAACTCCGTCTCGCTTGTTCACAACACCCTCCGTTGAGGCACACCTGGTTATCTGAGAACGGATCTTAAATAGCCTACTTGTCATCCCCAAACAGTTTTCGTACAAGGTCAGAAACCTCTTCCGTGCTGAGCTTCCTAATTTAACGCACAAGTTACCGCAATTCATTCATAACTGCAGCCACTAGCGCTGTTAACGGAGCGGTTGTTGACGGAGCGGAGGCTCCGGGCGCTTTCAATCGGTGCCTCCGGAGAACCTCCGATTGAATTACAAGCGCGTAGTTTAAACTTGGTATGGGAGAAATGAACGAGCATTTGTACAGGAATTTATAACTTGTCGCTGTTAATGTAAGAAACTACGCCCCTCCGTTAATACTTTAGTTATTTGGCGATATTACAGATAGCATTCTTACGTACAAACATAATAATTATGTAACAGAACCTCCGATTGAATTACAAGCGCGTAGTTTGAACTTGGTACGGGAGAAATGAACTAGCATTTTCTCAGGAACTTATGACTTGTCGCAACTATTGTGCGAAACTAGGCCCCTCAGTTAATACCTTAATTATTTGGCTATAATACAGATAACATTCTTACGTACAAACGTAATTATGTACCCGAACCTCCGATTGAATGTCAAGCGCGTAGTGTGAACTTGGTACGGGAGAAATGAACGAGCATTTTCACATGAATTTATAACTTGTCACTATTATCGTGAGAAACTAGGTCCCTCAGTTTATACCGGTACCCTTATTATTGGACGATAATACGGATAGCATTCTTACGTACAAACATTGAATGATCGAGCTCGATAGGTGCAGTCGCTTAAGTGCGGCCAGTGTCCAGTATTCGGGAGATAGTAGGTTCGAACCCCACTGTCGGCAGCCCTGAAAATGGTTTTCCGTGGTTTCCCATTTTCACACCAGGCAAATGCTGGGGCTGTACCTTAATTAAGGCCACGGCCGCTTCCTTCCCACTCCTAGCCCTTCCCTGTCCCATCGTCGCCATAAGACCTATCTGTGTCGGTGCGACGTAAAAAAACTAGCAAAAAAAAAAAGACATTGAATGACAAGCGCGTAGTGTGAACTTTATACGGGAGGAATGAACGAGCATTCTCACATGAATTTATAACTTGTCGCTATTATTGCGCGAAACTACTCTCCTTTAACTTTTTTTTTAATGCTATATGTTCGGGGCGTCGACCTTTGAAGATCTTTTGCCTCTACTTGCTCCATATGTGAGGAAACCTGCGTGTATTATGTAAATGGCGGTAGTGTAAAGTGTTGAATGTGAGGAAAGGAACGTTAAGGATGACACAAACACCCAGTCCCCAGACCAGGGATATTAATAATTTAAATAAAAAACCCTGAACCGGCCGGGAATCGAACCCGGGGCCGCCGGGTGACAGGCGGACGCGTTGCCTCCTACACCGTAAGAACGGTGTTTAAAAGGTGTTTGTGCCATGTTTTACAGCGCAGCACTTACAGACTTGAACCGTTGAACTCCTCCGTCCACTCGTAAATAATCATCCTTTACTTCTGCACGACTTTCGCGTTTTTTACATATGTCCAGAAATTAAAAGCGAATTCAAATTTAACTTGAAACTACTGTATTCTAGTGCCAATACAATGGGCATATTTCCATAATAATGATGATGATGATAATAATAATAATAATAATAATAATAATAATAATAATAATAATAATGAACGAAGTGTACTGTGTAAGTTCTTTGAAATTACAGCTCACTGCGTCCTTACACTCGGAGCTACTGTTGCGAATAGAGCTGGGAACGGAGCAGTTGCTCCTATGATTGCAATCGGTAGTGCGAGTGCAGCGCTTAGTAAACTGTTGCTTGGAAACCAATCGGTGCTTCGGCACGCGAGCGGAGGGCGAGCGGAGGACGGAGCAACAGTATATACTGAATGTGTGCCTCGCTTGCCGTTCCATCCGTGGTGCGCAACGGATGTGCTAGTGACATAGTAAATACTGCTTTATGAGTATGACGAAGGAGAATATAGGAAATATATACATTCTCATTTATCGTTCGTGTTTCATTTGTCGATTACTTTTGTAACAATTTGCTTTACGTCATGCCGTCTTATGACGACGATGTGATAGGAGCGGCTCAGGAGAGTAATTTCTAGGCGTGAAAATGGAAAACGACGTAAAACCATCTTCAGAGTTGCCGACAGTGGGGTTCGAACCCACTTTCATCCGGAAGATAGTGGGATCGAATCCCACTGTCGGCAGCCTTGAAGATGGTTTTCCGTGGTTTCCCACTTCTCCTCCAGGAAATTGCCGGGATGGTACCTAACTGAAGGCCACGGCCGCTTCCTTCCCACTCCCAAACCTTCCCTATCCCATCGTCGCCATAAGACTTATCTGTGTCGGTGATAAAACAAAACCCAAAGTCTCACGCTCCAGGACACTGTCCTTGAGGCGGTATAGGTGGGATCCCTCTCTGCGTCCGAGGGAACACCCAACCCTGGAGGGTAAATTGATGGAAGGATGATGATGATTATTATTATTATTGTACTCCCATAACCACTTCTGTGGTTTTCTGTGACGTAAAGGTGCTGACATTTTGTACCACAGGAGTTCTTTCATGTGCCGGTACAGTAGCGGCGATTAGGGGGGCGAGGGGGGACAGTCGCCCCCCTACTTTGTGGAGAAAACTTTGCATTTGTATTCCATTTTAGCTGGATGAAACAAGGAATTACAGGAATCATTACAACAAGCAATTTGTACAAGCCCTGTTGTCTTATCAGCTAATTATTTGCTTTAATTAATAACGAAATTATTAGCGGAAATACGCAACAAAGTCGTTCACGCGGTTAACCGATTTGTATAGCGCCACAGCGAGTACTGTAGTGGAGACTTTGTATGTGCTGTGAGGAAGGGTACGCGTGCATTCGTTAGTCTGGCAGTCTATTTAGTGTCAGTTTTTTTTTTTTTTAGTTTGTAGTCAAATACTAAATGATTTTTAATTATATAATCACGCCGTACGTCTATTTAATTGTAATACATGTGTAATATTGTTCCTCTCGTGAAAGTTTTATTGTATAGTATTGAATCAAAATCTCAAATAAATATTATCAACACAAGTAAGTTGGTAGGCTGAGAATCTTTACCTCTCTGTCGAAATTCCATTTAGTAGCTTTTTTTTTAAAGTTTTAATGTATAACGCATATAGCACCCCCCCCCCCCGCTATATCCCACAAACTGGGGTACTTTGTTGTCTTTACATTTTTTGCCCCCCTACTTCTACTTCCCAATCGCCGCTACTGCCGGTACACCTGACCACCTTCAGGTACCGCCGAGCAAAGTCGGAATTGAAACCGCAAGCTTGAGCTCAGAAGGCCAGCGCTCTACCGTCTGAACTACTCAGCCCGGTACAGCATATAACCAGTTCCAATCAGTTCGTACTCTTCAGTAAAAATTGAAATGGCGTGTGGCTTTTAGTGCCGAGGACAAGTTTGGCTCACCAGATGCAGGTCCTTTGATTTGACGTCTTTAGGCGACCTGCGCGTTGTGATGTGGATGAAATGATGATGAAGACGACACATACACCCAGTTCCAGCGCCAGCGAAATTAACCAATTAAGGTCAAAATTCCCGAACCTGCCGGGAATCGAACCCGGGACCCCTGTGACCAAAGGCCAGCACGCTAACCATTTAGCCATGGAGCCGGATGTACTGTTCCGTAATAAATGAGCTACGAGTATGATTAATGTAAGAACATCGTATATAATACATGTTTACATGCAATGGAATATAATTATCACTGTAACTATTTTACTACGAGTATTAATAATATTGTTAACGCATTTGCAACGGTATAATATATGCCAATATTCAATCTACAGTATTCTATCCACCTGCACCTATTGCAAACTGAACGTCAGCAGATCAAAATCTGTTATTCATAACGTAACAAATAATGCGGCGATCTTGAAACGACTACATCATTTGAATGACAAACGTAGGGGAACACATGCATCTGTGGAATTAGTACTGAAATCTAAATTGTAATTCCTCCTAAGATCACCGTTGCAACATTGCCCACATCAAAGCATTTGAATTTTCCGCCAGTGAATTCAATCGGAGGACTACCGGAGGTCTCCGGAGGAGCGCTGTAATCGTATTATCCGATTCAATCAACAGGAGGTCCGCCTCCTCTTCACAGCGCTGGCAGCCACACGCTCCTGGAATTCCCTTCCGGTTGTAATGAGAGGTACCTACTATAGAAGAAATGTATTCAAAAAGAGATGTTGTAAATGCTATGTAGACTATAAAATAACGTTTCCTTGTAGTACTGTAAAAAAAAAAAAAAAAAAAAAAAAAAAAATACAATTTGCTTATAACTGTTATTTTATTTTGTTTTCTCATGTTTTTCCTATTTGTTTTACGTCGCACCGACACAGATAGGTCTTATGGCGAAGATGGGATAGGAAAGGCCTAGGAATGGGAAGGAAGCGGCCGTGGCCTTAATTAAGATAAATCCCCAACATTTGCCTGGTGTGAAAATGGGGAACCACTGAAACCCATCTTCAGGGCTGCCGACAGTGGGGTTCGAACCCACTATCTCCCAGATGTAAGCTCACAGCTGCGCTCCCCTAACCGCACGGCTAACACGCCCGGTAATTTATTAATTAATTATATAGGCCTATTAGGAATCTTAAGTTTGTACAATGCAACATGTATAAGATGGTTTGGCATAACAGCAGGCTTCATAGCGTGAGCCACGCCGTGTACAATAAATAAATAAATAAATAAATAAATAAATAAATAAATAAATAAATAAATAAATAAATAAATAAATAAAGTAGTTGGCATGTTTTTAACAATGAATGACAGTCGATTAAATTAAATTTTTGTTTTCCTTCTGGGAACTGATTTTTTCATGTGAAAGCGCTTATATAAGTGGAGGTACATACTTCCCCTAGTGGTGGGTGTGGTGGTGGTTATTATTATTGTTTTAATAGGAAGTACGTCTGGGCAACCATCCTCTATTAACACTAAGCAGAGGGAAAAATGGAAGGGATCCGACACTTCGAAAAATGAAGGTATCGACCAGTGAAATGAGAGGGCCACGAAGGGCATGAAAATGAAGGATTGATGATGAGCTTGTTGTTTAAACGGGCCTAACATCTAGGTCATCGCCCCCTGTGAAGGATTCCCTAGTCCTCCATACGTAAGACCGTTGGGGTCGGAAAAGAACAAGAGTTGACCAAGAAAGGTCGGATAAGATAGGTGAAAGTGAGGAACCTAGCACAAGTAAGAGGAATCAATGCCAGGTCTCAGCTAAAGGCCCCGTGGTCGCCAACCCTGCTCCAAAGGTAAGAGCCATGGACCCATTTTAGTCGCCTCTTATGACAGTTAGTGGTTACCGTGGGTGTTATTCTACCGTCTCCACCCACTGGGTGACTCCTCTAGTGCACGTCACAGCATTGTCTTACACAGGAGGCTTGCAGTGGTGTCTCAAATACGCACTACCGCCAGCGTCTTGGAAAGGTGTGGTAATCCAACTGATGAGGCCACTGCCACACTGAGGCGAAACGCTGGTAATTTCACGGCTGAAAAGGCCTAAGGAACTTGAGTGTTATATTGTATATTATATTTTGATTCGGTTTTGTATACCGTATTTGTGGGTATAAGAATGCTTCGTGACTTACGTGGGACGTATGAAGAAGGACAAACACATCATCATTGTCGAAATAATATTATTTAGGAGTTATAAGCTTCTCTTGACGAAAATTCCTTATGCAACAAGTTTCGTTATCCCCTTGAAATCTGACGGCCTTATACCACCGTCTAGTATGTACGTTACCTGCAATGTATTAAGAAAGACAGGCATTATATAGATGTCTAGGAATTATTGGCGACCTGTGGTAATTTGTAATGTTGTGGTTTTTCTTTAATGTGTTTTAAGCTTTCCTTACGTATTGTATGTGCTAGCTAGGCATTATAATGTCAAAAGCTGTTAGAATAAAGTATGAACAAATCATATTTCATAGAGAAATGAGTCATTATTCTGGGCAGTTACGAAATAAAAATACAGCTTAATTGTTTCTATGGACTTGTATAGAACATAGGCTTAATCCCCCAAAGTCTTACATTTTGATAAACCTGTGTAAAACATACTTATAATTATTTCCTCAAAATTTCTTAATTTTTCAAAATCTGTTCAGAAAATATTGATCTTGTGTTTTCCAAGGATTGTTTTAAAACACTAATGCTTTAAGATTGAAAAAATCCTCAAAAGTTGTTAAATTTTAAAGAATGTTACGAAAATATTAATCTTATATTTTCAAAATCTGGAAGAATGAATAATTAAATGTTAAACTTTTCCAAAGCGATCAGTTCGTCTTAACGAGGGAGGGATGAGCAGCACGTAGAGAATTGCACTGCGCTGTATTTTTTCACACAAAGGCTCATACTTCGGCACTTGGTCTTGCACATGCTTCCGATGAGAATTGAAGAATTTTGAAAATTGAGAATTGACAGCGATTCGGTGTGAGGAATATTGCTGGACTATCCTGCTTTGTAGTCAGCATGCTCTGCATCAGTCGGCAGAATTTTAATTTAATCACGAAAGCCTTGAAGTGTAGTGTTTTTATGGCACTCTGTTTTGATTTTGTCTTTCTATAAAATGCATAGGAAATACAGTATATATATTAATGAATTTACGTACGCATTTCACACCTTCCCGTTTAATTTTGTCATTTTATGCAGTTACTGCTCATTCCATAAAATACCAGGTTTTAAACACTGCCGGCAACATGTACATTACATAGGAAGCTGAAAAGTGTATATCATCTCTTGTCATAGTTCATAGTTACTTTGTTCAGTTAGTTAAATTGTATCTAAAGGTACAGTTCCTTATTTTGACGAAACGTCCCGTTGTCCCGGAAACATTTTTCGGGATGCCTAAATGGCCCGTATTTCTTGATTGTGTTACATAGTCGGTGAGTTGGCAGCTGTGCACTCAAAGAATCACTGAAAGAATTCTTCGAGTTTATTGACGTGGAGTGTAAAAAGTTGCTTGATTATGGCAGTTCGAGATGGTTGGCTTGATGAGTGCAATTAAGAGAATACTCAACGTTTTTGAAACCATTGAAATATTTTTTTCTAAGCCAATAAAAATGATCAACAATCCTGAAGGCCTTCTTCGAATTTCCTTACGTTTTTGCACACCACATTCCATGAAGCATTACTTAACATTGAAGGTGAAAAGCTAACAGTTATAGCAGTAGAAACAATCACGCTAACTTGCAATCAAATATACTGAAAATAATAATAATAATAATAATAATAATAATAATAATAATAATAATAATAATAATAATAATAATTTGTTAGATTGTGACGTAGCAAAGCGGAACTCTGAAAATACAGAGCGTGGAATTTCAATGGGTGGAAATAAGCACTTTTCCGCGCTGAAACATTGGGTTAGTTGTTGAGTTCATGTTGTGTTTACCTGGGACTAGTCCTTCTGTAGAACGAGTATTTTGGTCAGTGAATAAGTTGAGGACTGATGGAGAAAGTCACCTTCGCACAGAAACGCAGTGCTCGTAATCAAGACATATTGTGTGTGTAAATGTATTGAGTTTCTCGATGCTCAAAGAAAACACTCCAGAACTGAAGAAAATTGACGCCTCTGAAAAATACTGTATGTCCATGAAGGAACGTATAAATTAGATCGGAAGTGTTCCGGATTTTTATTCCAGATATCTGGTCAGTTCATGTCATTGCTTTTACAGCAGATTGTCTCTCAACAGTACCTTCCTGCTAGTAACAAATGTTGTAATTGTGTTACATAATTATATTGGAACTCACCTTCATGCACTATCACAATATTCCTGATACTACTGTTTTTCTTACAGCATAATTAGCTAGATATGACTTGTGTTCCACACCGGTTAGAATGTGCTGATACTCTGTTTTGGAATCCTTATTTGGTGTTCAGTTTGAAATCACGAGGTATGACGATCCTCTGCCTGGGTGTTACAACATGTACTGCGATTGGTCTAGCCACCAAGAGTTTCTTCTTCAGACGGAGTGGCTCTTGGTAATGTTATCGCAAGAGGTCAAAACAAAAACGACCATAACAGGCTACATCTCGTTCTTTGTGTTCTGCTGATACCGCATTGTTTTGCAACATTTCATATCTCTGACATCATCAGTTTAGTATTCCAGATAAAGTGCAAAATACTTGGTTTATGTGAACCGTTAAGACCGTAAAGTTTATTAGATCATAATAATTCTGTTTGAGCCTCCGTGGCTCACACGGCAGCGCGTCGGCCTCTCACCGCTGGATACCGTGGTTCAAATCCCGGTCACTCCATGTGAGATTTGTGCTGGGCAAAGCGGAGGCGGGACAGGTTTTTCTCCGGCTACTCCGGTTTTCCCTGTCATCTTTCATTCCAGCAACACTCTCCATTATCATTTAATTGCATCTATCAGTCATTAATAATCACCTTGGGAGTGGCGTCCCCATTGTAATACTGCCCTATATATGTTTCATTCATTACATTCCTGACCCGGTCTAAGGCTGGAAAACAGGTTGTAGGTTTTCAGTAATTCTGTTTAACGATATAGCTTCCTTTTATTTGCTTTTGCGTATTGTTACGTGCCTGCATTTAATAAATTTGCTACGTTAGCTTCCAGACTATTCCTTCAAACATAGATCAATACCTATTGCTTAATCTTCATTTACATGGGGACAATTTAGGATTTTAATGCATCTTTTATACTTAGAACAGAGGGGAATTTTTTTTTTTTTTTTTTTTGACCGTCGGTTTCTATGTCGATCGCACCTTCCTACTAAAGTGATTCTTGTTTTATTTTGTTTTTTGTGGGGGTTGGAGGTATGTTTGTTATTGGCAGTACTTCAGTCTTTTCCTCTGGAGACAATTAACATAAAGACGAAATCATTCCATAGTGTGTACCAGGGTAAAGAGAAAAATATTCTTCTCAGAAGCGAAGCTGGGTTCTCTGAAATTAAACTATTTTAAATTAAATTCAACATCCTCTTATGGCTTAATTCTTGTTGCCCTCATGGAATATCAACAAAGCATTATCATCTCACTCTGCTGACATCCAACCTCCCTACTTCATTCCAGGTCTTTCCTTCCTCCATTGCCTCATTGCGGATAAATCATCACCACGAGTGCCTGGATCTCCTTTTCCCCTGCGAGTTCCAGTCCAAGATATCTCTCTCTCTCTCTCGATGGTTTTATTTTCCTTCCTCAGAACATGCCCAAGTCCATTTGAATTTCCGACGCTTGATCTGAGTGGACATCTCGATTTCTTCCGCCCTTGTCCAGAGTTCATGGTTGGAAATCGCTTCTGGTTAGTACATATTCAGAATCCTTTGCAAGCAGATTGCAGGTGATAAGTTGTTTGTTTCCACATCTCTGACCCGTACGGCGATACTCACTTAACATTGCTTCGAAAGATGTTGAGTTTGGTCCTGATTGACCTTTAGGGTCTTAAATGAAAACACTGAGAAAGATTAAGTAATAAAAATAATTTACGAGTTTAGGTTTGAGTTCACTGTATTTGGAAACTGAAATATACTCTTACAGACGATGGGTAAATGCCGAACACTCTTTAAATGGTATAAATATGTAAGATAGACAAAGAGGTGTAGGCATTTGAAGTATTTTATATGACTACTGAGGGTCTTCATGAGGATAGACGACAAAGACAACTGTTAATTTAATCTCTGAACGGATTATGTGTTTGTATGTTTTGTTCATATCCTGAAGTAAACCTAACCTAATAGCTTCAGAGCATTGGTATTTTCATTTCTCTAACTCATTTTTCTAACCAAAACGCAATAATAATAATAATAATAATAATAATAATAATAATAATAATAATAATAATAATAATAATAATAATAATAATAATAATAATAATAATAATAATAATAATAATTGTACCGGGCGGTACACCTCTACACCGTTTATTTAAAAGTTGCGCCAGTTGAAACTCCTCTTCTGGAGGAAGGTTGAACTTTATCTATTCTATTAATTCTCTACTTTCTCAGAAGATATCACCACGTGGAAAATTTTGAGTTTTTGAACTGTGTCACTTTTGATGTGTTTTTGTTTCACTTGAAGTAAGAAGTGTGAACTTTCTCTTCTAGAGGACACTACTGAAGATCAACAATAGCGCACCCTAGTGCGGAGTCAAAGAACTATTTTGTTGGAGAAATTTTTATTTCAAGAGTTTGTTCTTTGTTAAATTTCTTTCTGTCATGGTTTAAGTTGGCTGTATACCCCTCTTTTTCCCCTTATTTTGGATCTAGCCAATCCCGAATTTCTTTAATTAATTTTCCACCAATAATGTGTTTCTTCTTCCTCTATGTAGGGGTTTCTTTTCCCTAGCCAATAAAGACTTTGAGGGAGGGTGTTTTATTTCCCCTAACGCCTAGAATCTTCCGCGAGAGGATATAAACTGCTGATTTTGGGGTCTCCGGGCCACTTCTGTTCCATCTTTCAGTGTATTAAGTACATAGCAGGAGGCGGGAAGCGCCTCTTTCTTCTTCAGCCGTTCAACACCAGGTAATGGCCTATTAATAACTTCTTTTCTTGCTAGGTCGGCAGTTTAACACTCGCGGCGGGTTCGAAGCATTTCCATCATGTAACCTTTTCCTAAAATGTAATTACTCTTTTCATCTTTTTCTTGTAAGGCTACATATTGGGATAGAGAGTGCTAACCCTCTCGAGCTCCCACTCACATTTGTTTTGAGGTGAACTTATTTTCTCAAACTATTCTTCGTTTATGTAATGTAAAGTGTTCTTCTCTAAGTCACCTCTGTAGTATGGGATTAGCCCTTGCGTTAGCGGCCCAGAGCCAGATTAGGTTTTAAAAACAAAGTGTATTAGGAGTGCAAGATCGCCTCCTCTCAAATTGTTATTTTAGAGGTCATGTAATCAACCTTCTTTTCATGTAATAGACCTCTGTAGGTTGGGTATTTTACCCCTGTGAATACGTCCTTAGAGGACAGCTTGAAGGTAGAGTTTGGTGTGGCCTTTGAGAGGCTTAAATTTTAAGAGCGGATCGCTCTTTTGAAAATGGAGTGTCATATGCCTCGTGGAGGCTTTTCTGTGTAATTCGGAGCCAGGGGCTCCTAGGGATGAATGGGGTTTTCTGCCCCTCTGTTAAAACTTGTGTTTGTGGTAAAACTGAGCTGATCGCTGAAGTCAGGGCGTGAAGCCCAAAACCTGTAAATATTGTATCTCCCCTTGTTTTGCTACATTGTACCTGCCATGTCTGTTATTGCTTTGTTTTTTGAAAAGAAAATATAACCTAGTTAAATTTTAAATTACTTTTACATTAACTTTGATTCCGTAGTTTGAAACCCATTCACGCCCGCACCTTCTTACGCCTCTACCTACCGCTAAAACTCGGTAACAAGTGGTAGCAGAGCGTGGTTGAATGGGTCTCAATTTAGCCCCTTTTGACGGCTAAACATTGCTTTGATTCGAACTCTAACAATTGTCTCAGTTGCTGGAATTTTTTTGAGTTTTTCAAAATTGTTCTGTCATCATGCCCGGCCCTCGCGATGTTCTCCTCCTTAACTATTTGCGCAAAGAGGAGTTGATATATGAGTTAACTATCAGAAACGTTCAATCTGGAGGCACGGTTGCAATCGACACCAACAAGCTTAGAGAGTCCCTTGATTTGCCCATTTCCATCCCCAATTTGGGAGAGAAAGAAATTGATGACTCTCTTTCCACGATCGTCGAGAATATTACTGGGCTAGCATCTGTAGTCAGCTTTTTTGATGAAAACGATCCGTCTCCTAATCAAATTAAGCGTGTGCAAGGCAGGCTGTATCACTTTGCAAATAGAGTTAATGATCTGTTGTCTCTAAAGGTGAATGACGTTCAGAGGAAGGACGCTAATACGCTCCTTGAAACTATTTCTGAATTGTCTAATAAGGTCACTCAATTGCTAACCGGCGAAGTTCCTCCCAAAACTGATCAACCCGCCACAGTGAACGTAGGTAGTGATGAAGAGCCTCCTCAGGGAGAAGTCAATAGGATAACCGTTGCTGCTCAAACTATCTCTGCCCCATCGAACAACGAATCTGAACGCCGTGCGTCATTGGGTAACATCCGCTCTGAATTAACTTCTTTGCCATTGAAACCTTTAACGACTATGTCACCTGGGTTCAGTAGCTTGCCTCATCCATTGGCAATGTTGCTTAGAGGTATCTCTAAGTTTTCCGTCAACACCACCAGTGATGTAATTTCATTTTTAAGATTTCTAGTGGAATTTCAGGATCATGCTCTGGTTTTTTCTCTTTCGCCATGTCAAATTTTGCAAATTATCTATCCGTATGCTATTGGTATTCTCTCTGATAAAATCGTAAGAGCCATTGCCGAGCAATCATCTATTGAGGATTTCCATGCCCATTTGCTAGCTAACTTCATCCCGGCTAGGGCCAGGTCCTCCCTGATTCAGAAGTACTATTACCGTGTACAGCGCTTGGATGAAAACTTGGCTGATTTCATTCAAGATATCAAATTCTACACTAGGGTGTTTGCTCTGCACTTTCCTGAAGATCAGATTGTGCAGGCTATTGTAGAAGGTATTTCGCCATCCTACAGGTCATATTTGTGTTTCGCGGCGTGTCCGCAAACCTTCTCTGAACTTGAAGCATTGGCCGTCTCAGCGGAAGGAGTTAGATACGCCGATTCTTTGCGTGTCGCGAAAGAACCCCCGCCTTCCTTTAGTAACACTCGGCCTCCACCTCGCCGACCAGTCAATCCCCGTAAATGTTATGCTTGCGGGTCGCCTGAACATCTGCGGAATAAGTGTCCTCTGATCAAGTCAAGTGGGACAAGGAATGGAGCAGGGTCATCACAAGGCTGTTTTAAGTGTGGGGCCTTCTCACATATCGCCAAGAATTGCCCAAACTCAAATAGCACCCCCTCCTGCTCTGGTGCAAATTCCACCTATGCCAATAATAAAAAGTGACTAGCGGCTTCGGCTGAGTCGACTAATTCTGCTTTCCAAGGCTCAGCCCCGGGCAAAAGGGTCGAGAATTCAGGGAATGAGCAATCTTCAAATTCTTTTTTTGAATGCCCCAGAGAGTGTCTTAGGATTGCGGCGGATACCCCCGCACCTGTTCCTTTTCTTAGGATTGAGTTGAATAACGAGCCTATAACAGCTCTCTTAGATTCAGGCAGTGTTTGTTCCATTATTTCGGCTGATTGGTATTCTAAATTGAAATCTGTTTGTAAACTCCCTGACTATGACTCATCTCCTGTTAAATATGTTTCGGCTAATTCATCTCCATTAGAAATTCTAGGTTCCTTACATGTCAAAATTCGTGTTTTTAAATTTACATGGAAAATCAAATTGTTTGTGGCCAAGCATTTGTCTTGCCCCATCATACTGGGAGCGGACTTCATGTCTCACACTGGTCTGGTGCTCGATCTTCAGAGTAAGTCGTGCACATTCAAATTTGCCTCTAATTGTAAAATCCCTCTATTAAAGTGTAATTCTGCATCATGTTCATCTATTTCGCCTACCCAGGATGAGATGTTGTTAGACCTTAGACATCTACCTGAGGAGCAGGCTGATAGTATTCGCAAATTGTGTCAGTCGTTTCCCGAGGTGTTCTCTGATACTCTTGGTGTTACTGACCTTATTGAATACAAAATTGAGGTCACGGATTCAATTCCTGTCCGTTTTCCACCGTATAGGCTATCTCCACCTAAAATGAAGGCTCTGAAAGAAATCATCGATCAGATGTTGAAGGATGGTATTATTAGGCCCTCTAAGTCAGCGTATTCTTCGCCTATTTTTCTAGTCCCGAAACCCCAAGGAGGCTTCAGGCCTGTCATTGATTACAGGGCTCTCAATCGGAAGGTGGTGTTGCAATCTGTGCCCCTTCCCGACCTTCATTCTTGCTTTTCATGGTTTCGTAAGGCCAAGTTCTTCACCATCTTGGACTTGAATCAGGCCTATAATCAAATTCCCCTTGCCGAAGAGTCTAAACATCTTACAGCGTTTGCCACGGACTGGAATTTATATGAATACAACCGCGTGCCTTTCGGGCTCCCCACGGGGGCAGCTGTGCTCACTAGGCTACTAGATAGGGTCTTTTCCGACATCAAATTTGAGTACTTATATCACTACTTGGATGATGTCGTCGTATTTTCCGAAACCTTTGAAGAACATCTAGATCATCTGCGAGAAGTTCTCAATCGCCTTCGTAAGGCTGGGTTAACTGTTAAGTTGTCCAAGGTTGCCTTTGCTAAGCCCTCTATGTCATTCCTAGGGCATATTGTGTCACCTGATGGTGTAGCTGTCGATCATTCTAGAACACAGGCCATCCGTGATTTTAAACCTCCTAAGGACATCAAAGGTATCGCTAGATTCATTGGTATGGTGAATTTCTTCAGGAAGTTTATTCCTAACTTCGCTAATAGAGCGGCGCCCTTAAACCTTCTTCGTAGGAAAGGCATCAAATTCGAGTGGGGACCTTCTCAACAAGCCGCTTTCGAAGATCTTAAATTAGCTCTCTGTAATGCCCCTGTACTTGCTATGCCTGATTTCTCGAAGAAATTCATCGTCCAAACGGACGCGTCGTCGTCGGCGGTAGCTGCAGTCCTTCTTCAAGAGACTGAACTAGGGAGGCGCCCCATCGCCTATGCATCTAGGACTCTCTCGGCTCAAGAAGCAAAGTACTCCATATATGAGCTTGAAGGTTTGGCAGTCTTATTCGCCTTAGAAAAGTTCCGTCTCTATCTGGAACACGTCAAATTCGACTTGGAGACAGATAATCAAGCCTTAAGCTGGGTCTTAGGTAGGCCGCGTCGTACAGGTCGTATAGCCCGTTGGGCCATCCGTATTTCTGCCTTCCAATTCGATGTACGGCATATCAGAGGTACTGAAAATGTTGTTGCCGATGGACTCAGCCGTATGTTTCATAACGACGTCGAGACCCATGAACCTGTCGACAGTTCATCACCTTCCGAGTCCATACTATCTGAGGTTAATGCCATCCTAACAGATGCTCCCATGCTTTTTAGGGATATTGAGAAATACCAACGTGAAGATCCGACGCTGGCTCCGATAATGGAAACCCTTTCTTCTGGGGAACATGCTGTCCCTTATGTTCTAAGGAATGGTGTTCTATGTTGCCCTTCGAGGCATGATAAATTGATGAAAGTTGTTGTTCCAGCGGTTCTTGTACCTATGATCTTCAAATACTATCATGAGACCCCATTGGGGGGGCATCTTGGAATCTTTAAAACTCGTGAAAAGATTCGTGAAATGTTCATATGGAAAGGTATGGACGGTGAAATTCGAGAACTTGTAAAAGCTTGTAAATCTTGTTTGATCAGTAAACCCACCATGTCCACTAAAGTAGGCCTTTTGTCTTCTCATCAAGCGTCGCGCCCCATGGAACGCCTGTATATCGATTATGTGGGACCCTTCCCCCAGTCAAAGGGTAATGCCAACAAGTTCATCTTTGTGTGTGTAGATGGTTTTACAAGATTTTCCTGGTTATTTCCGACTAAGCTGGCTACCGCTCAGTCCACCATTACTTGCCTAAATTCTATTTTTGCTTCTTTTGGTCCGTGCCAATACATTGTATCTGATAATGCTAAAGCTTTTACATCAAATCTGTTTCGTAAATTCTGTTTTGACTTGTCCATCTCTCATGTAACTACATCTGCTTATTACCCTCAACCATCTCTGGCTGAACGGGTTAACCGTAATCTCAGGTCCGCACTTATTGCCTATCATCATGAAGATCATTCTAGGTGGGACACGTCCCTGCATTGGTTAGCTTTTGCTTTGAATTCGGCGGTTCATGAATCTCACAAATTTACTCCAGCTTCTTTGATGTTTAAGTTCGTTCCCAACACGCCGCTCTCTAACCTCTGGTCTCTGAATGACATTCTGCCCGAGACAATAGATCCGGACAACATTAAAGATCTTTGGAAGAAGGCTAAAGCTAATCTTAAAGTATCTCATGAAAAGGTTAGGGAAAGGTATGATCGTGGACGGAGACCCACCACTTTGAAGGTAGGCGACCAGGTTATGGTCAAAAATTTTGTTCCCGCGGGCAAGCTTGCCCCCAGATTTCATGGGCCTTGTATCATTCTCGATTTTCTTACGCCGGTTACCTTATTGCTAAGTAATCCAGCCACCGAGAGGATATTTAGAGTTCACCTGTCCCAGGTGAAACCGGTGTAATTTCTGTGTTAACTTGCTCCATATTATTTTGGAAAGGATATGAAGGTTATATTTTTTTTTTGAGTTTCACTTTTAAGGCATTCTGCCCCTTCTGTAATATTTTGGTTTTAGATGTAAGCCTTATGTAAAACCTGCCCCGACCCGTTAAACTGCCATCCTGTTCTTGCCACGGCCATTACCACGCTCCCGTCTCCTGCTCCACCTTACACTGTGGCTTCATAATAGTAAATGCCATGGATATCTACACGCCGCTGGCCCCTCAACCTCTCCACTAGCCCGTACCCTCAAAGAAAATGATAGTCCAACACAATTCTGCCGCCTAGCTTTAATGTTTCAGCGCCCCCGCAGCCGCGCAGCGCCGTGCAGCGACTGGGGAGGGGGATGGGCCCCCTCCTCTCCAGCGAGGACGACATGTGCACGGCGAGCCGGAGCTCTCCCCCCGGCCAAGGCTGATGTGCGGCGCACGACCTGCTACATGTCCGCAGCCTGTATCTGTTCACCGCGGGCGCGGCGTACTTCAACACCTCTGCTCCCCTCATAGTGCGGGCGAGCGGTATCTCAGGGTACTTGAGGGGTCCGAGCGGCCTCCGTTGGACGCAAGCTGCAACGGCCGGTCCGGCCATTCGACTCAATCTACATCAACTACATGGACAGTCACCATAAGCAATAACTACATTTGGGAATTCAACAGCAATATCTGATGGACATTGCAAATTTTTCCTTCACTTTTAAGTATTAAAAGCTTATCTTCAGAAATTCAACTTCTATAAACATAAAGACTTTACTTCACCTGCAACAACAAAATTTTGGAACCGAATTAAGAAATTTCTCAAATACTTCTGCGAGTTATCTTAATCTCAACATCAAAACTTGGAACTTATTTTCAAACAAAAGTTTATGTTCTTCTGTGTTACCCCTTGGAGGAACTTTTGGGGGGGGAGGTCTGTACCGGGCGGTACACCTCTACACCGTTTATTTAAAAGTTGCGCCAGTTGAAACTCCTCTTCTGGAGGAAGGTTGAACTTTATCTATTCTATTAATTCTCTACTTTCTCAGAAGATGTCACCACGTGGAAAATTTTGAGTTTTTGAACTGTGTCACTTTTGATGTGTTTTTGTTTCACTTGAAGTAAGAAGTGTGAACTTTCTCTTCTAGAGGACACTACTGAAGATCAACAATAGCGCACCCTAGTGCGGAGTCAAAGAACTATTTTGTTGGAGAAATTTTTATTTCAAGAGTTTGTTCTTTGTTAAATTTCTTTCTGTCATGGTTTAAGTTGGCTGTATACCCCTCTTTTTCCCCTTATTTTGGATCTAGCCAATCCCGAATTTCTTTAATTAATTTTCCACCAATAATGTGTTTCTTCTTCCTCTATGTAGGGGTTTCTTTTCCCTAGCCAATAAAGACTTTGAGGGAGGGTGTTTTATTTCCCCTAACGCCTAGAATCTTCCGCGAGAGGATATAAACTGCTGATTTTGGGGTCTCCGGGCCACTTCTGTTCCATCTTTCAGTGTATTAAGTACATAGCAGGAGGCGGGAAGCGCCTCTTTCTTCTTCAGCCGTTCAACACCAGGTAATGGCCTATTAATAACTTCTTTTCTTGCTAGGTCGGCAGTTTAACACTCGCGGCGGGTTCGAAGCATTTCCATCATGTAACCTTTTCCTAAAATGTAATTACTCTTTTCATCTTTTTCTTGTAAGGCTACATATTGGGATAGAGAGTGCTAACCCTCTCGAGCTCCCACTCACATTTGTTTTGAGGTGAACTTATTTTCTCAAACTATTCTTCGTTTATGTAATGTAAAGTGTTCTTCTCTAAGTCACCTCTGTAGTATGGGATTAGCCCTTGCGTTAGCGGCCCAGAGCCAGATTAGGTTTTAAAAACAAAGTGTATTAGGAGTGCAAGATCGCCTCCTCTCAAATTGTTATTTTAGAGGTCATGTAATCAACCTTCTTTTCATGTAATAGACCTCTGTAGGTTGGGTATTTTACCCCTGTGAATACGTCCTTAGAGGACAGCTTGAAGGTAGAGTTTGGTGTGGCCTTTGAGAGGCTTAAATTTTAAGAGCGGATCGCTCTTTTGAAAATGGAGTGTCATATGCCTCGTGGAGGCTTTTCTGTGTAATTCGGAGCCAGGGGCTCCTAGGGATGAATGGGGTTTTCTGCCCCTCTGTTAAAACTTGTGTTTGTGGTAAAACTGAGCTGATCGCTGAAGTCAGGGCGTGAAGCCCAAAACCTGTAAATATTGTATCTCCCCTTGTTTTGCTACATTGTACCTGCCATGTCTGTTATTGCTTTGTTTTTTGAAAAGAAAATATAACCTAGTTAAATTTTAAATTACTTTTACATTAACTTTGATTCCGTAGTTTGAAACCCATTCACGCCCGCACCTTCTTACGCCTCTACCTACCGCTAAAACTCGGTAACAATAATAATAATAATAATAATGTGGTTTCTCATTTTCAGATCAGGCAAATGTCGGGACTCTACCTGTACAGTTTATCGAAATTTGTTCACTCTGGGGCACAAAGCACATTAGCACAGAACAGTTTTGGATAATGATTTTTCAAGCGAGATATCTACTGCGCTGTTCAGGGGTTAATTAAATTAATAAGTTTACTGTGCTTATTTTTTTCACTTTACTATGTTTGATTACTCATTTAAAATTAAAGGATCTCAGGAAGCTTGCAATCATGTTTTTATTGTTTGTGAGAAGTAACTAGATATGTCCGGATTGAGGTTTTCGTTGCTTCGAACTCCAGAAGATGACCATTCGTTTACTAAATATTAAGCTTCTATTCCTCTTTTACCGAGCAAGTGGCTGTGCGGTTTGTGTCGCGTAGCTATAGACATGCATTCTGGTGATAGTGGGTTCGAACCCCACTGTCGGCAGTCCTGAAGATGGTTTTTCCGTGGTTTCCCACTTTCACACCAGGCAAATGCCGAGGCCACGATCGCTTCCTTCCCACTCCCAGCCCTTTCCTATCCCGTCGTCGCCATAAGACCTATCTATGTCGGTGTGACGTAAAGCAAATTGAAACAATATTCTTATTTTACCACGGAACACAATCTTCAGGGCTGCCGACAGTGGGGTTCGAACCCACTATCTCCCGGTTGTATGCTCACAGCCGCGCGCCCCTGACCGCATGGCCAACTCGCCCGGTATGAAAATTATCCCGGTCACTCCATGTGAGATTTGTGCTGGGCAAAGCGGAGGCGGGACAGGTTTTTCTCCGGCTACTCCGGTTTTCCCTGTCATCTTTCATTCCAGCAACACTCTCCATTATCATTTAATTGCATCTATCAGTCATGTGGAAGGGAGTGGATCTAAGGAGCTGATGACAGTTATTGTCCCTCATTATACAGTTCCTTCAAAATCTAGGGATTTAGTGTCTTAGTTTAAACGTCATGTACTGTAAGCGCAAGTGATGATTTCAGGAAATTGCAACGAAATCTCTGAGGGGACGTTGTTGTAACCCATTCTAAATGTACAAGCAAGATAGGACTCTACATTGTATATGCTGCAGTGATTTTTTTTAAATGACAGGTTTTGTAGGACAAGTTGTTCATAAATACGTACATGGATCAAATCAAATCAAGTATGTAATTTGTTAAAACTTGCAATATTTTAAATTCTGTTTCCTTACGTTTAAATTTGTTAGGTGGATAGGAACATTATATTTGTGTCCTGGTCCTGTCCTGGATTAATCCCGCCAACATTAAATCCCTGAATCCTGTTCCTGTCTGTATCAATAGTCTAATTCAGACAGATCCACGTAGAAGTCCACGGACTATATGCTATTGTACGTATATTTTTAAGCTCACCTTACAAGCATAATTCGATTTAAGGAGGTTGTTCCTTCTAAGTATATCGGCTTTAAAAAGAGAATTGCCCATCTTTTGCGATTATATTATGTTCATTATATATTGATTATCGAAAATAGGTTCTTAATATATTGCAATATCAATATATCGATATATAAATGATTTTCTCCATCTCTAATAGCGACTGTGTCACGTTTTCCGCCAGGCGAGCGAGGAGAGTGCATAGAGCGAAGTCTGTCGGCTAGGCCTGAAGCTTGATGATATGGCTTGATGTTTGACAAACATCTGAATAAATTTCGATCAGTAGTTTCGAAATTATTAATTGATAATTTCAGGTGACTAATTTAGAATAAACCTGTATATCGACTTATTCCCAAACCCTTATCAAGGAAATTCATGGATTGATTCAATTTGTTCTTGAGTGGCATTTTCGGAAGATATGCCATGACCAAGTGCCAAAACCCTCCATAATGTGTCAGAAACTGTTCATGAATGACGTAAGTCCAACACAGCCAAACTCGCAATTACAGTGATATGATTGATAAGCCATATTTGACTTGCCATACTGTTGGCGCAAGTGTATGAACATTACAACGTGCCTCTGTTCTTGAAGAACACAAGGAAGCAGGGTGTTATATTTTATGTTTGTCGTGTATGGTGCACCTAATTGTGAAAAATCTTGAGAAAAAATAGGATGCTGGTGCGTATCGGAGACATGCTTTACATCAAGGCATTCCGAGGAAACTCAACTCAAAAAGTCCAGTGAGTTTGTACAGAGGTAGGGATCAAAACTTGTCACACTTAAGGGTCTGATTTACGCATTGTACCACACTCTACCGCCTGATACCAATATATTATTTTCTTACAAACGTGTTTTTTTATGCAATAGGCCTACAGGAAAATTGTGAGATTTGCGTACGGTACCAGCTTCAGTAAAAACAATTTATGAGATATTTGCAAGTTACAATATAATAGGCTTCGCAGTACTGTCAGGCGAGAGTTTCTTCTTCTTCTTCTTCTTCTTCTTCTTCTTCTTCTTCTTCTTCACTGTCGGGTCCTTTCAGCCAGGTGTAAATTACTGTTTCTTCTGGATTTCACAGAGGCCCTTCCCTCTTCTGCCAGCACCGAGCGAGTTGGCTGAATTCCACCGTCGGCAGTCCTGAAGATGGTTTTTGTGGTTTCCCATTTTCAGACCAGGCAAATCCTGGGGCTGTACGGCCGTTTCTTTCTAAATTCTCACGTCATTTTCAAGGGAAATTCATTTTTTGTTTATTCAAAATATTGGCCATCGGCTTCTACACACTTCGCCCATCTTTCACGTAAGTAATGATTATGAATACCATGCCAGAAAAAACTTTCTGTCTTTTGCGGCAAACCATTCGTCGAGCCATTTTCCAACTTCCTCGAAATTGCTGAAGTGCTGCTCTGCGAGCCCATGCCCCATTGATGCGAAGAGCCGATAGTCATATGCGCCTGGTGGGGAGAGTACGGCGGATGTGGAAGGATGTCCCATCCAAGCGATTTCAAGGTGTCTTTCCCTGGTTTTTCTGTGTGAGACGGCGCATTGTCGTGTAACAAAATCACTTTACAATGTCTTCTGGCCCATTCCGGTCGTCTTTCGATCAATGCGTAATTTAAATTAATCATTTGTTGGCGATAGCGTTGTGCATTAACGTTTTCGCCGCGCTTAGTGAGTTCATAATACACAATACTGCTCTGGTTTTTCCACATTGAAATCACCACGTTTAAATTATCGAAACCATGTCTCACATGTTCTAATCGATGAAGCGTGTTCACCATATGTTTCTACCAGAAAACGATGACTTTTCACTGCATTTTTCTTTCGATTAAATAAGAAAAGCAATGCATCCCGCAAATGTTCTTTTTCAGACACAAATGTCGACATGATCACTGAACGATACAACACAGACGCTAGTGTTTGGCGGACTCAACTTGTGTGTGTTGGTAGGTTGATGGCAGACGAACAAACTGACGTTTGTGTCACACTCATTCGCTGCGTAGGCCTACTGTTCGCTGGCGCCATCTCTTAGTGAAACCAAAAAGACATATGCATACACCTGGTAGGAAGAAAACTTCTGCCTGCCACTCCTGCGATGAAGTCTTCCTATTCTATATTTGGCCGTCCTCATTCCTTCTGCTCATGTTCTCCGAACTTGCTTCATCTTCCTATCGTTGTTCATTCTTGCCAGGTGTGGTAGCCAGCTGGACCCTCTTACTTCTGCAACCAGTGGTATTTTGTCCTCATCAATACAATAGAGTATTCATATTTTTAAATATTAATAAAATCCAGAAAACTGATTGAATGATATTACTTCTCTGTTATATTTGTAACATTACCACTGTACATCACTGGTTGATATTCAGCTTCGTCAGACAATGCGGATAATCTGTATTCCAATCCCTCCCAGTGGCTATGGCGGTCTCAGTTCCTGGAAGAGAGTTGGAAGCGAGCAGTCAATCACACACTGCACCCTGATGAGTTAACGAGTTCAAATTCATCAGTAATTCGTCAATTTATGATCATGCAACACGACAATCTGGAAACTTACGTATCCCTAGAATTAATACAATGAAGTGTGGAACTAAAGATGTAATGTATAGGGCTGTAATAGCGTTTAATTCCATTCGAGACTCGTTAAAAGCTTGTCAGAATTTCAATAAATTCAAAAGAAATATTAAGAAACATTTATGGACAAAATTTAATGCTCTTGGATTTAGCCTATTTAGATGAATTTATTATCAGGTTTCTTTTCGAGCTATGTGGTTCTCTTAATACGCAGGAAAGTCAATACTTATTGGCAGTTTTGCATTAATTGCCCTTAAGTTGGTTCTACGGTGTCGTGTCCTCACTAGCCGCTAGATGGCACCATCGTTTACGTCGGTGGTAGGTTTCATCTTTATCAGATCAGTACAGCTTGCGACGTAAAGATGACCGTGCCACTCTCTGTTTGCACCAAGGAAGAACGGCGTTCAGTAATCCGCTTTTTTGTGGTCTGAGGGTGTACCAGGAGTGGACATTCATAGAAGACTTTCAGCACAATACGGGGACAATGCTTTACCACAGCGAAGTGTTTACCAGTGGAATGAACAGTTCAAAAGGTGTCGCACGAGCGTGAAGGACGAGGAAAGATTCGGGCGTCAATGTGCAGCGGTAACTGATGCCAATATTGAACAAGTGTGTGATATGATCGTGAATAACAGACGAGTGACTGTAGATGACGTAGCAAACCATATGCACATTAGGTATGGTTCTGCTGTTCTTCCTTGGTGCAAACAGGGAGTGGCGCCGCCATCTTTACGTCGCAACAGTGCAAGGTGTACTCATCTGATAACATTGAAACCTACCACAGACGTAGACAACGGTGCCATATAGCTGCTGGTGAGTACACAACGCCACAGAGCCAACCTCAAGACAATTAGACCAAAATTACAGATACTTATTGACATGCCCTCGTATAAACACACAATTGTATCCTTGAAAATGTTGTATTCTAGATTTTAATTATTATAAATTTGTATCAGCTCTGTATTATCAATAATCTAATTTGTCTTAATTATTGTAACTGCGCCAGATTTTTAATATACTGTCCCAATACGAGCATTAGCTCATGGGATCTTTGAAACGATATAATAAAATAAATAGAATAAATAAATACATGAATGATCCTTGTTTGGTGTGGAAAGGTTGTCAAGGTCAAACCACATTCTTACACAATCTCTTCTGTATCCTTTCTTCGTGTCGAGTGCAATAGACGATTTGACAACTCCGGCTACAGTAGACGTAGTAAATCCTATAAGCCGCTAATAGACACCGGGCTGCCGCTGGAGAGTAGGGCTGTGAGGTGAGGTTGTCATGTTTTGTCAGCAAGTATATCTGTATTTTGTAATGTTGCTCCCCGTGACATCAGGAGACAGCAAGCCCTTGCCTTCCTGTGGTGTAAAATGACTGTCTACAACCAGGTTGAAATCCCGAAAATCAGCATGTAAAAGGGTTATAGATCTTCCATCCACTCAGTTCAACTACCGAATTGTCTTAGAGACGAATGGTTAAACTCATCACGTCATCACCTCGTGACCTCATTGAAATCTTTAACCCTGCCACAACACTAACTGGTTTCAGTCTGTCTCGCACAGTATGGTCAAGACTTATTAGAATTCGGTGTGGCACTGCTAGAACTGGCGCAACCTTACACCAGTGGGGTTGGAAAGGGTCTCCTCGATGTGACTGTGGTTTTGAAATGCAGACTATCAAGCATATCGTGTAGGAGTGCCTTCTACACTAGTATCCCGGTTCCTTGGATGAAATCCACTCAGCTACTCCTGAAGCATGGGTTACAAACCAAATATGAGAATATGGTCTTAATGCTGTAAATTGTGTATTTTGAAAATGTATTCTTATGCTCCTGTTGTCGAGAAGTCATTCTCTTTGTTCCTGGATTAAAAAGCTATGCACAGAACTATTAGTGACCATGACCTTGTACTCCCTCATACATCACAATAACTTAATTGAAACATTTGGAGAGCGGGAACGACTTCTGAAAATTATCATCAATTTACCCTAAATATATTTCACGACCATAGAATTTAATATATATATATATTTCAGACTTTAATATCAAAGTAAGAGATAAATTTTCTAAAGCTAAAGAGAAAGGTACCTTTCTTGTACAAAAATGAGCATGAATTTGGTTACAAAACAACATTACATGAACAGTAGTTCTGTACTGTAGGCTGATGAAAGTTGAAACAGAACAGCAGAATACTTTATCTTATTACAGTATAATAACCTGTTAGCCCTTATGTTTAAATGATTTATAGGGAAAAAACACAACTCATTTTATATTTTCTATGCAACAGCAGTGTTCATCTAATTATAGTAAGAATTTAGGAGAACCATATTTGAATAATAATGATGATGATGATGATGATGATAATAATAATAATAATAATAATAATAATAATAATAATAATAATAATAATAATAATAATGCAGTAGGCCTGAGTACACGAGGGCCATCCAGAAATTAAGTTTCCCTTTTTTTTTTTTAAGAAAAAGGCTATAATATTGTTACCTGAGAAACTTTAATGGCAGGCGATACAGCAATGTTCGAGCTATTTTTCAACATAATCATCACTAGAATTAAGACACTTGTCATATCGTGGGATCGACTTTTGTATGCCGGTGTCGTAGAAGTCTGTCTCCTAAGAATGGAACCAGCATGTTGCATTCTTCTTCAGCTCTTCGTCCGTGTGATCATGCTGATTGGAGGACAGGAATTGCTTGAGGTGAGAGAAAAGATTAAAATCACTGCGAGCAAGATCAGGACTGTACGGTGGATTATCAAACACCTCCCAGCTGAACTCCTGCAGAACAGTTGCTGAGCGCCGATCCTTATGAGGGCGAGCATTGCCCTGGATCACCTGCACTGAGCATTCCATGCCTCTTGTCTTGAATGGCCCATCGCAGTTTCCGTAGAAACTTTATCCCAGACCGAACTTGGTAGGCGGCGGGAAAAACAAAAGAATACGAGCCGCCATTTCGAGCCACTGCTGCTACGCTACTGACACCAGGCGGGACTTGTCCGGCCGATATATGATTGCTACGTCATAAATCTGTCGCGCAAGATCATATTTTCCGGTTAAATACGTTTACTTTACAATAAAAGAAATAGGAAAGCTTAATTTCTGGATGGCCTACGTAGTTAAATAATAATTATAATTCAGTCATAAAACAGTAACATTTTATACACTGCGAAATTTTTACCACCACATGCCACTTCAGTAATAGTAAATTACTCTATTCGACATGGTGCCTCCTTGGCTCTCACCGCTGAGTTCCGTGGTTCAAATCCCGGTCACTCCATGTGAGATTTGTGCTGGACAAAGCGGAGGCGGGACAGGCTTTTATCCGGGTACTCCGATTTTCCCTGTCATCATTAATTCCAGCAACAATCTAGAATATAATTTCGTTTCATCTGTCATTAATTAATCATTGCCCCAGAGGATTGAGACAGGCTTCGACAGCCGGCACAACTCCACTCCTCGCCGCTAGATGGGGCTTCATTCATTCCATTTCCTGACCCGGTCAAATGACTGGAAACAGGCTGTGGATTTTCATTTTCTATTCGACATGGGGTAAAATCTCCTCCGATTTTGACTGCTGGGCTGTTGATTTTTACGAAATTGAGCAAGGCTAAGCACTTTTTGGTCCCTTAGTCCGTACACACACAAAAATAATGATATCCCGCTTCCTGGATCATCTGTGACGATATCAGTAGTCTAGTTAAATTAAGGAATTGTTTGTGTAGTGCAATGTCAGAGGGGTTAACATATTACAAATACCATTAACATAGGAGAAGCTTAAATCAGCGAGTAGGGAAGACACCGGTTCTCCTTCCACAGGCCACTCACAGTCACTGATATCATCATCCATCAAGAAACAAGCGGAGGATTACGATCTTCTGCGTTCATAAGCAGTATTATTTCCAATAAACAAATCTTTTTAATCACATGATAACACAAACAACTGTAGACTAAATAAGGTATGTTTCGTGTTGTATGCGAGTTGGTCGTGCGTTTAGAGTCGCGTAGCTGTGAGCTTGCCTTCGGGAGATGTTGGGTTCGAATCCCATCAATTTTCACACCAGGCAAATGCTGGGGCTGTACCTTAACTAAAGCCACGGTCACTACCTTCCCAATCCCCTTTCCCATCCTTGTGTCGCCGAAAACCTTCGATGTGTGCTGATGTCAGGCATACAGCCCCTCTGTGTTATTCTAGGTCGTTGGTCTGGACGAACAAGTGAGTCGGAAGCGAAGGGAAGAAGAAAGGAATGCAGGAATGTGGCAACAGCGTGCAATGGCACGTGCTATTCTCCTCCCTTCAGCCCTATCTGTCAAAACGCTTTTAATATTATGGTATAGTAGTAATGTCCGACTCGTTGGCTGAATGGTCAGCGTACTGACCTTCGGTTCAGAGAGCCCGGGTTCGATTCCTGGTCGGATCGGGGATTTTAATCGTTTCTGATTAATTCTTCTGGCTCGGGGACTGGGTGTTTGTGTCTGTTCCAACACTCTCCTCTTCATATCCAGACAACACACCACACTACCAACCACCACACAAACACGCAATAGTGATTACGTAATTTCATCCCTCTATATAGCATCAGGAAGGGCATCCATCCGTAAAACAGGGTCAAATCCACATGTGCTATGCATGATTTTTTCGCATTCATTTTTGAACGATTTCGCGAGAAGGATACTAATTTTCGCGAAATAGATATTGTCGTATCGCTTTAATTTCGCTTTAATGAAATTCTAAAATTAATCATTAAAGGTTTAATTACTGTCACTGATCGTTGATTGTGGAGGTTTAATTGATAGACTGTACATATCTGGTACATACTTTTGAAGCCATTTCCGGACTGCAGGGTCGTCTACCTTCTCCAGCGGGATGTTGGCTTTGAGTAGCAGCGCTGTTGTTTCGTGAATAAATTCTATGTTTTAACTCTTGGCTTTGCGAGTTCTATTGTTGCCTGCCGTTTCACTGTTGGAGTGCTAAATTTACGTTCTGAATGTTCCTTATTTTTAAAACAATGTTTTGAGACAGTATCTTCTTTCTCCCACTCGATACGAGCATTACTAAATGTAGGCCTACACATTAAAATATTGCTTTCCGAAACGTATAAACCTTCACTCGCAAACTGTTTAGCTCTGCTGTGCACCGTAACACTTGTCGAGCGACCCATCTTCACTACTGTCTGTGATCACTTTCTTAATTTTACCTGACCACGAAGCCGAAATACACCAATCAATTGTGCTGCTTGTTGTGGACGTCATTAGGGATTCCAGGATTGCACAATGCCGTCAGGAGACAGGCTGGGGTGGGATTACCAGCCGTCACAATAACAACATACCATACATTTCGTTTGGCAAGAAACCTGGAGCCAACCCCTTTTCTGTGATGCCATGTCTTAAAGAGATTTTCCAGAACATTAATGATAACATATTTCTTTCCTGTTGATGAATCTTTTTTCGCTCTTCCTTTTCTTTTCATACATAATCTTGACACAAAATGTCAAGTCCGTTATTCACTACAGATTTCGCTGTAATATCGCGCTTATCGCGAAATAATTTCGCTTTAAAATGGCCTTATCGCTTTAATTCGCTTTAAAATGGCCTTATCGCTTCAATTCGCTTTAATTCGCGAACATAATATCCATATTTTCTTAAGCAGAAACATATGATTCGTAAATATATCGCAAAATCGCTTCAAAATATTTTTTTGTCGCGTTTATCGTTAATGTGAAAAAATCATGCCTCTAGCTATGCAGTTCGCGTCCGCGACTCCACAGGTGTGGGAAAAGCGGTAAAAGAAAATTAGAAATAGTAGTAGTAGTAGTAGTAGTAGTAGTAGTAGTAGTTCGTTCCTTCGTTCGTTCGTTCGAATCGTGTCACGTGTAGGCTCACGTGAGGAAGAAAACTGCGAGCTTTCACTACTGTAAATAACATGCGTCCAACGACACACCTTAAATTCGACCATCGAATTACGACTAAGTGTAGAGCAGTCTTCAAAAGAAAAGTTGAAAATGAAAATTAAAAATTTCTAAATTCTTTGCTCGCGTGTGATTCAGCACATATTTCACGTGTTTTAGTCGAGATATGATTGTGGGTTGCAGCGAAGACTGAAAACTTATCTGTGTGCACTGAACCTCGAAGACCCTCCCTGTCATAGAAAATGCTGAGAAAATGATTTGCTATCTTTATTGAAACTGACATCAGTGAACATGTTTGTAATTCGTGAAATTGCTGGTAATGGTTTTAGGGCGTGGATCATCTTGGTCACGTATAACATTATCTCATAATCTGTGAAGATCCTTCTTTGTAATTAACTGGTAGCATAGAAACTGTAAAGTGATAAATTTGTAGAAACCTGTCAGACTGAATGGCTCAGATGGTAGAGCACTGATCTTTGTTTTATTGTAAATGCCTTTGTTATTGTAGGTGTTCCGAGGTATTTGTGGAACAGCAGACGTGAAAGAAGGTGCGGGCTGGAATAGGTCTCAACTACAAAAGTAAAGTTAATTTAAAACTTTAACAAAGGTTATATTTTCTTTTCAAAAACAACAGATAACAACAACAGAGTAACAGGTACCAAGTAGCAGGAAAACAAGTTAAGAAATTACAAGTGTTACAAGATTTGGGCTTCGAGCCCCAAGATTAATTTCTGAGCTCTCAGCTCACCACCATAATAGCTGAAGGGCAGAAAACCCCTAAGTACGAGGAGCACTTGCTCCTAATTACAATGTTAAGAGGAAAAGAGCAGACCCGCTCTCAATTTTACAAGCCTATCAAAGGCTACAACAAACTTCATTCCTAACTGCCCTTAAGGCACACATACAGTGAAACAGGGGTATCTTGTACCCAACCTACAGGGCCTTCACATGAAGAAAACAAACTCTGGGTTAATTAAATGGCCCAAAAAAACAAATTGACTGGAGGCGTAGCTTGCACTCCTGCATGAAACTTCTTAAAACCTAGGTGGCACTCGGCCAGTTATACAGGGGCTAATCCCATACTAGGGAGGTGACTCGTAGAATAATAATTTATTACACTAAGAGGAGAAGGAAATCGGGTATGAAAACGTAGTCACCTCAAAACAACATGAGGGGGAGCTCGAGAGGGTTAAGCACTCTCTATCCCAAATTGCGGTTAATTTACATGAATATAGTAAGGTTTACATTAAAAAGGATTCGAACCTTCCCCCGCGGGTTAAAACTGCTGAGCTAGCAAGAAATGAAGATGTTAACAGGCCATTACCATGTTGATGAACTGCTGGCCGAAGAAAGAGGCGCTTCCCGCCCCCTGCTACATAATCACACACTAAGAGAGATGTTACTGAAGTGGCCCGCAGACAAGAAAATCAGCAGTTTTTATACCCTTGTGGAAAATTCGAGACCTTTCAAGAATGAATAGACACACCCCTTCAACTTCATTGGTAGACTAGAAATTACACATGGAAACCTGAGGAAGAAAAGCTATGATTGGAGGAAAATTACTTACAGAAATTACTGACTGGTTAAATTCAAAACTGGCGGAAAGAGAAGGGTTATACTGCCAACCCAAAAAATGAATGAAAGAAATTTAACAAAGAACAAACTTATGAATACCAAATTTCTTCAAAAAAAACCAGTTCCTTCACTTCGCACTAGGGTGCATAATTATAGTTCTAGTAGTGCCATCTAGAAGAGAATGTCCACACTTCTTGCTACAGAGCAAACAAATACAAATCGAAATAGAATAGAATAGAATAGAATAGAATAGAATAGAATAGAATAGAATAGAATAGAATAGAATACTCCCGTCCCCCAATTCCGGATCGCCTGGAGCTGGGGAGAGAGCATTCGTTTATTGCAATTCCTTGAATTATGATACATGACTTACAATACCCTCTTACAATTATTGGCTGTTACTATACTGAATATGAATTATTTTGTCCTAGACATTAACAATATTATATAGTCTAGGACAACATGTATCTTCCCTACCTTATCTTACTAATTGAACGAATTTTTATAACATTAAAAGAAAAGTTAGAATCAAAATGACAAATTTACATTAAATATATACTACATCTAACCTAAATCTGTCTGGTCGCGACATCCCCCCTGGTGAGGAACTCCTACCACCCTTCCCAGGGATGTCACAACCAGACCCGTCTCACGAGGCTCCGAAATCGAAACCTCGTAGACCCCTTAAGTTGTCAATATGGTTTCCTCACCACTCCGTGTGACAGCCCACATGTGTGCGGATGACCTAGCTCAACATGTAGGCTGTCTCGCCTGTATTCCACTGCCGAGACGGAATCCATAACTCGGCTCATATTTCGCTGACAGATTGACAACTTGTTTCCTCTGGTTTAATACTGTTCACACCTTACTCTAATCTACACGTGCAGAAGTACTGAGTCAACACTAGGCTTGAGATAGGTTAGGCCTATCTCCTCCTCTCCCCACTCTACTATACTACAGCAGCCAAAACAAACTAACAATCCCAAAGCAAAATAAAAACAGTCTAACAAACAGCAAATAACCTCATTGTAAGGAACACATTACTGCTAACATATTAATGAACTAAATCTACTAATTAGAAATATACAATACCTGATGTATGAAGGAACACTGAACAACTATAAGAAAAACATAATGCTAAACTTATAACTATTGTCGCCCTTACTTCTTAGCGACTTAAACTCTATAGTGTTCTATACAGTTGTATTATATACGTATATGGTTACAAAATATCGTTCTTATTAACTCATACACATCTGCTATTTCCGAGATCTCTTGTTGTACAGTCATCATACACTGACTGACAGAGCAAATGCAACACCAAGAAGGAGTGGTTCGAAAGGGATGAAAGTTGGGGAAAAAACAGAGACGGCACGGACGAATAATTGATGTTTATTTCAAACCGATATGCAGGTTACACAATGCGCACGGCATCGACTCAGTAGGATGTAGGACCACCGCGAGGGGCGATGCACGTAGAAACACGTCGAGGTACAGAGTCAATAAGAGTGCGGATGGTGTCCTGAGGGATGGTTCTCCATTCTCTGTCAACCATTTGCCACAGTTGTTCGTCCGTACGAGGCTGGGGCAGAGTTTGCAAACGGCGTCCAATGAGATCCCACACGTGTTCGATTGGTGAGAGATCCGGAGAGTACGCTGGCCACGGAAGCATCTGTACACCTCGTAGAGCCTGTTGGGAGATGCGAGCAGTGTGTGGGCGGGCATTATCCTGCTGAAACAGAGCATTGGGCAGCCCCTGAAGGTACGGGAGTGCCACCGGCCGCAGCACATGCTGCACGTAGCGGTGGGCATTTAACGTGCCTTGAATACGCACTAGAGGTGACGTGGAATCATACGCAGTAGCGCCCCAAACCATGATACCGCGTTGTCTAGCGGTAGGGCGCTCCACAGTTACTGCCGGATTTGACCTTTCTCTACGCCGACGCCACACTCGTCTGCGGTGACTATCACTGACAGAACAGAAGCGTGACTCATCGGAGAACACGACGTTCCGCCATTCCCTCATCCAAGTCGCTCTAGCCCGGCACCATGCCAGGCGTGCACGTCTATGCTGTGGAGTCAATGGTAGTCTTATGAGCGAACGCCGGGAGTGCAGGCCTCCTTCAACCAATCGACGGGAAATTGTTCTGGTCGATATTGGAACAGCCAGGGTGTCTTGCACATGCTGAAGAATGGCGGTTGACGTGGCGTGCGGGGCTGCCACCGCTTGGCGGCGGATGCGCCGATCCTCGCGTGCTGAGGTCACTCGGGCTGCGCCTGGACCCCTCGCACGTGCCACATGTCCCTGCGCCAACCATCTTCGCCACAGGCGCTGCACCGTGGACACATCCCTATGGGTATCGGCTGCGATTTGACGAAGCGACCAACCTGCCCTTCTCAGCCCGATCACCATACCCCTCGTAAAGTCGTCTGTCTGCTGGAAATGCCTCCGTTGACGGCGGCCTGGCATTCTTAGCTATACACGTGTCCTGTGGCACACGACAACACGTTCTACAATGACTGTCGGCTGAGAAATCACGGTACGAAGTGGGCCATTCGCCAACGCCGTGTCCCATTTATCGTTCGCTACGTGCGCAGCACAGCGGCGCATTTCACATCATGAGCATACCTCAGTGACGTCAGTCTACCCTGCAATTGGCATAAAGTTCTGACCACTCCTTCTTGGTGTTGCATTTGCTCTGTCAGTCAGTGTATTACCTCTCTGCTGCGCTTGTAACTTACATTGTCATCATGTTTTGCTTATTACATTTTTCTATTTCCATACTACCTCTCATTCCTCTAATAATACTTATAGTTACAAATGACTTGTCTAACCTCATGCTCATCTACATTACATTTACTAACACTGGTATCACTTTCAGTTATTGCTAATCTCATTTTAATTTCTTTCTTCCACATGTTTCTTAGAATACAGAAAAATTTAGCTAGTTTTCCTGGGGTGATCCATTCTTTATTTAACAATTTGGTTATTGTATAAAATTCTTTCTCTCTTTCTACTTTTAATTTATATTCATCTCCAAGGTATTTGGTTCTCAGTGCATCCGTTCCCTTACATGTTCTCAGTAAATGGGCTTCTCCCATTATGTCGTCACAAAATAAACAATGATTTACGTTATGGTTCTCGCTTAGTCCCTTATTTTTGTATAAACCCAAAAGCCACCACAACACACCTCTTAGTTCCCTATTTGGGATTCTTTTTTTTCTTATTGACATGTTTTGGATAATTCCACAAAATTCTACTGGTGTCCTTTTAGTTTCACATTCTGCCCTAATCATCTGTCTCTCTATGTCCTTCACTCTAATCGTTAACTTTTTAATGAAGCTGTTTTCTTTACCGTTCATCTCCATATCCCAATATAGCCTCATTCCTATTTTGTCTAGCATACTTTTTACTTTCGATAACCAATAATCCTCATCCAAGTGTCTCATCTGGTGCTGGTAAGCTAGGTTTAATATTTCCCTCCCCTCTCCCCTTTTTAATCTTAACCAATATTTTACTATTTTCTTACTTATGTCTGCTTGGATGCTGATATCTCCACATATAGTTCTCACTCCACTATTTGCTGAACATTCTGGTAGACCCATTATTATTTTACAGAATTTGTTACTTATGACATCTAGTTCTTTTTTGTCAACTTCTATACCCCATATTTCAACACCATACAGTGCTTTTGATACCACAAGAGCATTGAAAATTTTTTTATGTAGCTTGTATTCTAAATTAGGCATCTTCTTTTCTAAAGCCTTTATACTTGATAGGGCGGCCAAACCTTTTATTTTTGCATGGCGTATCTGTTCCTTCCACAACCCATTCGCTGTTAGTATCATTCCTAGATATTCTAATTTATTTACAACTTCTAATTCAACACCATCTAACCACCATCGCCTTTCATTTCTTTTTAATTTATTTCCTCTTTTACAAACCATTACTTTTGTTTTCTTGGTATTTATTTTCAAATTCCATGCATTACAGTATTCTACCATTTTTTTAAGGTTTCTTTGCATACCGACTGTTGTTAGTGAGAGCAGCAGAATGTCGTCTGCGAAGACTAGGCCGGGGATCTCTTTTTTCTTAGGATTAGGGCATCACATGAATTCCCGGCAAGACGGATTGATTACCTCTTCGCTTGTGGGATCTTCAACGCTCTGCGGTACATCAACATTCCTAAAAGGCCTGCGGATGAATAACGAAGCCTTCAACATTGTAAAACAGCACATAAGATGTTTTAATTTCTTCCTGTGGTGCCCTCACCTCACGGAAGGTCGATGACTGTTATGTTTTAGTAATGATTCCTTTTTAACTTCCCGTGTCAGAGTTGCCGTATTATGGATGTAGAACCACAGTCGGAGGCTCAGACATTGAAATGTTTGAGATCATATGGGGGAAGTAATTTCAGAACCAGTCGGTAACTAAAATCATTGAATGAGGTTGTGAATCAGTGGACCTTTTTCACTCAACCCCGCTCCCCCCCCCCCCTAAAATTAGACGTGCACTAACGACTTCACGGAGGTAAGTTCCTCTCTGTATAATATTTGTATATAAAGGTCTCTAGATTTAGTTTAACATTGGCAATATTTTAGAAAATTAGTTTTTATTCATTTAAGGTGTTGTAAATATGTGTAAATAAACGTCTCTAGATTTAGTTCAAACTTGGTAATTGTTTTAGGAACTTTGTTTTATTTATTTAAGGTGTATTTGTTGTATATAATGTTTTATAATGTTTTATTGATTCGTCTGTAATTGGGTAAATAGCCTGTTGATGATAAATAAATCTATCTATTTAATACCGTGCGTGCCATTCCAGGCAGTAAATTATGACAAACTAGCTTTTGCCCGCGGTTTCGCTCGCTTAGAAAATAATTGTTTAGCCATTTAGAGAACTGATGACTCCTGAAAATGGTGTCAAAGTGTGTCTTTTTTTTTTTTTTTTTGCTCGACCATACTACAATACGCTAATTACATGTTATGTAACTGTCATATTGCCATTCATTAAAGTACGGTACTGTCATTATTGGAACCATTAATTTCCAACTAAACAATATCCGATAGCGATTAATATCGTTCGTGCAGCAGTCCTGAATGAATAAACAAGACACTTAGATAAATATTGACCCAGCTTCAAACACGGATGGATTTCAGAAACTGCACAATCAACGACCTGTATTTAAAATAAAAATCACTTCTCTTTATGTCAGTTTTGTCCGCCTCCATAGCGTAACGGTTAGCACTATTAGCTGCCGTCCTCGGGGGCCCGGGTTCGATTCCCGGTACTGCCAGAAAGAATGGCAGGAGGGCTGGTATGTGGTTAAAATGGTACCTGCAGCTCACCTCCTTCGGGGGTGTGCCCGAAAAGAGCTGCACTACCTCGAGATGAGGACACGAGTTTACGTTTGTCCGGCTCATTTGCTCCAGAGGGTTCCGGGTTCGATTCCCGATCGGTTCGGGGATTGTAATCTCCATTGGTTAATTCATCAGACTAGAAAGATCTGCACCAGGCCACTCACCATTAATATTAATGTCAGTGTTATTATTATAAATTTAGTTCATTTCCGGCTCAGTAGTTAAATGGTTAGCATGTTGGCGATCGAGTGAGTTGGTCGTGCGGTTTTAGGGTCACGCAGCTGTGAACTTGCATCGGGAGATAGTGGGTTCGAATCCTACTGTCGGCAGCCCTGAAGATGGTTTTTTCGTGGTTTCCTATTTTTACACCAGGAAAATGCTGAGGCTGTACCTTAATTAAGGCCACGGTCGTTTCCTTCCCATTCCTAACACTTTCCTATCCCATCGTCTTTATAAGGCCTATCTGTGTCGGTGCGACGTAAAGAAAGAAAGAAAGAAAGAAAGAAAGAAAGAAAGAAAGAAAAAGAAAAGCATGTTGGCCCTTTAGTCCAAGAGGTTTAGGGTTCGATTCCCAGCCGGGTTAGGGATTTTAACTTTTGTCAGTTAATTCCTATGGCTCGGCGTCTGTGCGTGTTCGTGTCGTCTTCACAATAGAATTCATTTTTAAGTAGAACCCCATCTTAACAAACGCGCAGGTATATGGCGTCAACTCGAAAGACCTGCATCAGGCCTTTCCGGAGGCCACACGCCATTAAAAATGTATTTTGTTGAACTAGTCGGGAACTCTCATGGTCATTGCCTGGCTTCTGTCGCAGTAGTCGAAAACTGACGAGTGTGGATCTGCTTATTTCCAAAAACTATATTCCACTATGCTGGATCATTTACTTATTTCTGATAAAACCATTAAAGGTGTTTCATGAACATAAATATTTTGATTTCAATTATGACATCTTGTTACAAGGTATTTCTTATTAAAATTGATTGTTTTTAGATTTTATTAAAGTACTCATAGATGGTATACACATGCACTTGGAGTATGAAATAACGATTAAAAGACGTCGGAGGGCTGGACCTCACGGTTTGCCCCAACGAGCGTCAAAACCAATGTAGATAAGATGCATACGACTGTTTTTTGTTCGATCCTAATTAAATGTTTAAATTTTGAGTGTTTACAATACATCTGTATGTATATATGTATGTATGAATGTTTGTATGTATGTACTTTCTTTTTCCAATCTACTACTATTACAATTGTTTTAATTCCATACCTTAAGGCCTGAAGGGGCCTCTTGCAGGGCTACTCCTTCTCTTAGGCTGGAAGATTTGGAGTTGTGAAGGTGATATACGGAGAAGGTGAGGTGGGGTTGGCACCGTGGCCTGTACCAGGAACGGTCCCAGCATTCGCCTTAGTGCAGAAGAATGGAAAACCACGAAAAATCATTCTCATGACAGCCGACGGCGGGGACCAGTCTTCCGCCTCCCGAATGTAGAGCTGCAAGGCTAGTAAAACTAGTCGCTGTTAAGAGGAAGCCTGCTCTACTCAGGGCCATTTTCTCCAAATCGAGTTAAACCTGGTATAAATTAAACCCGTTTAACTTTAGTACCTAGTTTAAAGTTGCGTCCATTTTCTCCACCAGTTTCTGACACTCGTTTAGTTTAAACGGGCGAGCTGTCGTTGGCGCTAACGTTGGCTGCACTGAAGGAATAGTCGAAGGCATGGTCGATTGGAATTGGCCAATCATAGCCAAGTAATTCAATGACCGACATTTTTGTAATAATATCAGCTGTTTGTGGCGAATTAATGCTATCGTACGTAGTGAATAAAGAACAAATTCGGCGGGATATTAGCTTTACTGATAAATAAATTGTTAACATTTGTGCGAAGTGTTGTGTCATATAATTCTACCTATTGCTGTCTACAATTTATTGGAACGCACTTTTATTTCTTATTTTTCTCTGTCATGCTTTACCATAAACAAGTACCGTGGGCCTAATACGTGTCTTTTGATGTCTGTATTGTCTTATGGAACACACGGGAACGTTGAAATATTAAAATCCTGGTCTTTCAGCAATAGGCCTACGGTATTCCTTTCCTCAGAAAATCAACATTTATGTGAATTTCAAGTAAACAAATTCTAAGCATGCTCGGGATCTATCTCCTATCAAAATCCATCGCCCTCGGCCGGGATCAATCTCACAAACCTTGGATCCAGCAGACAGACCACTGAGGATGTATTATTTGGAGATGTATTACTTGATTCCATATTCGTTTATAACATAACCAAGTTCGCGATATGTCGTACTGTATGCATAATACTCTTCTCCCTATAGCATTAATATTTCTATTGCTGGTATGCTGGCAATAGATACGATGAAACATTTTTCACTATAATTTATTCTATTACAAGTTTGCTAGCAAGCATGAAACACTTTTTTGTTTTTCTGATCCTATAAATATATAATCTAGCGATTAGAAATTGTATACCACCGCCTCTCCTACCGTGCCGGTCAACATTCTGATGGTAAAAATATTTTCGATAAATGGGATTCGAACCGCCTTGTCACGGATTCGGACGATGCGGACTTTACGCTTTAGCGACCACAGCCACCAGGTACCACTTGAAGAGTGGACATATTACACATGTTATGTAGGAATATTTTTATGCTTCACATTACAGTATTCATACCACCAACAGTATTTTACAGTATATAATATTATAAGGAGACTGCAATTTAAGGTCTGTGGTCCCCGTTGTTAATGAAAAAATGCCTGCTGCATCATATCTTAAAGCAACCAGAATCATTGCTTGTAGCGAAATAGCATTATTTCGTGCAGTTGACGTTTTAAATGAATCCTTCTTCGATACTAGACAATCCTTGCTGTTCGCTTATGAATTATAAATCCATCAAAGAACTCCGTTACATCTGATTTTCCAAGATTGTAAACTTTTGTTGGAACGCGGCTTCTTAACCTCTCTTGCACATCAAAATTATTTCCTATTTAACCAAAGACTTCAATAAATTATCCCATTTTTCTAATGCTATAATTTTAGTACGTTTTTCATTAAAGTGCTGCAGTACTGGTAGTCAAAACTAACCCTTTTATTAGGAAAATCACAGATACGTTAATAAAATGTCAAGAAGATTGAATATAAACATCAGTTTAAACCAACAATATAGAAGGTTTAACTCTGAGCCAGGTTTAAACTCGATTCAAAGTTTAAACCAATATGGGGAAAATGAATGTTAGTTTAAACTCAGACTTAAACTAGATTAAAATAAACCTGGTTTAAACTCATTTGGGGAAAACGGCCCTCAGTCTCTTCCAATCTACTACTAAACAAGTTTTCATTCCGTCCCGGAAAGAGATGGCGAGCCACCTAGACGGTAACGCCGTCTCCCAGGCCAGGGAGATCGGAGAAGGTGAGGGGTTTGGCGGCCGTGGCCTACGCTGATCCAGAAAGAAGAGAATAGCAGTGTAGAGAAACCACCAGCCGATAGAGAATCGCTTAAAATGGGCATATAACACCACAATCGGGAAGAAACTCTAGTTCTAGCGCCTCCTAATCGTATGCCACTGAAACTGATGTCTCCAGAACAACATGTGTGATGCTAGAATTTGCATTTCCGATTCTACGCTGTGAGCAGAAGGCAGGAAAGTACCAAATACGGTGAGTTTCTATCATTGGTTGGCCGGCCGACGTGCCCAACTTATCTGGCTCCCGTTGACTCATCACTCCCCGCTCCGCGGCGTAGCAACAAGGACAGCACTTCGCTCACTTTATCCGTGCATGACATGAGATAACAATTTTAAAAAATCAGGAAATAAGAATTAAGAAAATAAGCTCTACCTTATGACAGATATTTGAAATGTTCTCCTGCATCCACACATTTCTGGCATCGTCTTACGAAACTCCGATTCACATGCATAAGTTCGCCTTCTGTAACTTTGGCTATTTCTCTCCGGATATGTTCTTTCAGTTTGTCCAACGTGTGGGGTTTTTTGCATACATTTCTTTAAAGCTTCCCCCTAAATAAAGGTCACAAACAGGTAAATCTGGGGACCGTGACGGCCATAAGTCGGTACTGATAATACGGTCTTTAAAATTTTCCTCAATTAAGTTTAATGTCTTATTAGCTGTATGCGCGGCTTCACAATTCGAGAACAGTTGGAGCCAAGTTAGAGCGACAGATCAACACGTTCTAAACGCGGGCCTGAACTGCGAAGTGCAGTAGTGGCGTGCGGTAAACACATTCGTTACCCCAGCTGCAAATTATTTTTTAAAAAAGCAATCGCAGCCCCACCTCACTCTCTAAAACCAACATTATTATTTTATAAACTCATTCGATAACTAAGTGGGAATGAGCGGTTATGTGAACGAATCGTATCCACGAAATTTCATTGTAATTTTTGTCCTAAATGGAGGAAAATAATTGCTTTCACGCAAATTAACAGTAAAATTAGTGGTAAATTGATAAATACCATTATTACTACAGAAATATAGATAAGAAACTATGGCGACTATTTCGCTGTATACACGACTCTCTTCTGTGGCATCCCGCTTCATCGTGCCGTCTTTTGTTTCCTTCCTGAGGTCCACGAATGAATGTGTTATGTCTGTGAATTCTCAATATCTTTGCCCATCATGACTAGCGCGGGCAGTTCAAACGGTAAAATGGAATTGAAAAGTATATCGTAAATAACAAAAACAAAAACAAAATTGTTGAAAGAAAAATAATTATATAATTAATGGGTTGTGGGCACAAGCCAACAACTCGCCCCACCAAGGAAAATCAAGCAAAGCAAAGCAAAGCAAAGCAAAGAAGTTCAAAGACCGTAAGTGAGCAAAGACATCACACACAGACGTGTTACGTGAACAAAAGGCATACTGAAGCGCTGTGACGTAGTAGAATTCATAGTCGTAATGTAGCAAAGTATATATTTCTCTAGGAATAATGGTATTTATTAATTTACCGCTAATTTTACTCTTAATTTGCGTAAAAGCAATTATCTTCCATTTAGGACAAAAATTAGAATGAAATTTCATGAATACGATTCGTTTACGTACCCTGCATAAGAATATTTCAACCACATACTCGCACATTTTTCCAAATTGGTATTCACGGCAGTAACGGTACCATCAAGCTACAGCAGATTTAAAAAAATGTTTTACCCACTGACTCTTCGTAATAGTTCAGTCATGGTTTTCACAGAAATATAAAGGGACTAACTTCTTGTTTTTTAATTTAAAAAGCCTAACCTAAATTAAATGAGCAAAATTTAGCAGGTATTTTACCGTCGCCGAAGTTTTACGGTTTCACTCGCTTACTGAACGTAGGTACAACAACGACAAACGAGTGAAATATTCCTCACGGCCTATACCACTGTTATATTTACGAAGAATGCCACAGAACTCGTGAAAGCTTCACCTATAATCCAAGAGGAACGCTACAAAAATTCACATTATACCACCATTACAGGCAAACTCACTCGTACAGGGCAACCTAAGTATTTTTCCGCGTGCATCGAAAAACATTCTCTACTCGTCCCATCAATGAATCGCTACAAGAAAATTTAAAACATGCCGAAATCCAAATATAAAATGCATACTTTTATTACAGTTTATTTCATAAAATGGCTATTTCTAGTAGCAGGACTATCTGCAAGTGGCTATACTGTTTTATGTTGTAGCCTCTGGTGTGTGGTGCTGAAGACTTCAAATGTTAACCTTAGCAACTAACATGTACCCAAGCTAGCTGCTGTGCTGCCGTAAGATGCTGTTAATCAAAAGCGAGGCCAACAGCTATCACCCCACCTTCCGGAGAGGAGGAGGCTTGAAGCTCATGCGTCAACCAAGTGTCTCAGAACTCACGAGTCTCATAACTCACGAGTCTCATAACTCACGAGTATCAAAATTCACGAATTTCAAGAAGATTAGTAAGAGTACGTTTCTCTACCTGGGCCAGTCTCAGAACTCACGAGCAGGGCCAGTTCCTACCAGTGATGGGATAATCAAATGCAAAATAATCGCTTATTCGATTATTTCATTTTTTGATTACTCGATCACTTTTCATTCGATTATTTTTTGATTATTCATTTGAAATTCCGTTAGAATGACTGGAGCAAGTGAATAGTGAATGTTTTCGAAATAATCGAATGGAAAGTAATCCTAATGTTGCCCTCACAGTCTCATCACAGGGAAATTAAAATTACATATCTCAATTCCCTTACAGGAAGTGAGCGGGTAGGAAAAACTGTCTCTGATAAGCTTTCCGAAAATAATATGAACTCATGGTCCCACACGTATGAATGAGTCATGAACACTCAGATGCCATTACTTAAAATGCACCCAAGCACCCACACAGTTACACGAAGCGCAATACTATATACATGTAGTATTGACTACTTGGCTCACCAAATTTATCAAGTCACTAAAAAGGCGTCAGAATTTTATCTAAAATATGGCGAAGTCGCTGGTGGCTATCTTTGAAATTCTGTTGCTGAATGACTTTTAAAAAACTCCACATCGCTAATGATGATGATGAAATGAAATGGCGTATGGCTTTTAGTGCCGGGAGTGTCCGAGGACATGTTCGGCTCGCCAGGTGCAGGTCTTTCGATTTGACTCCCGTAGGCGACCTGCGCGTCGTTAGAGGATTAAATGATGATGAAGACGACACATACACCCAGTCCCCGTGCCGGCGAAATTAACCAATGATGATTAAAATTCCCGAACCTGCCGGGAATCGAACCCAGGATCCCTGGGACCAAAGGCCAGCACGCTAACCATTTAGCCATGGAGCCGGACATGATGATGATGATTATGATATTAGTGGTTCTTTCTCCAGCGAAGAAATTATGTAAATGGTCAATACAAATCAATAAGGGTTGAAAAACCGAGCTCGACAGCTGCAGTCGCTTAGGTGCGGCCAGTATCCAGTATTCGGGAGATAGTGGGTTCGAACCCCACTGTCGCCAGCCCTGAAGATGGTTTTCCGTGCTTTCCCATTTTCGCACCGGGCAAGTGCTGGGGCTGTACCTTAATTAAGACCACGGCCGCTTCCTTCCCTTAGTTTGTGTTGCGTATTTTAATGTGTTATTTAAACGTTTAACGTAAATTATGTATATATATATCTGTACTACCAGGCAATGCCTTATTCCTTTGTTTCCTGTATTTTCTCTTATTTTATTAGAAAATAAGACATTGCGAATTAGATCCACTGATTGTTGTAATCTCATACTCATTTTTCTTCATCACCATTTTTTTAAACTCTAGTCAGTGGATACATTTTAAAATTTTAACTATCATATATCATGTCGTCCACCTCGTTCCATTAGGGGCCGATGACCTTCGATGTTAGGCCCCTTAAAACAACAAGCATCATCATCATCATCATCATCTTCCTTCCCACTCCTAGCCCTTTTCTGCTCCATCGTCGCCATAAGACCTACCTGTGTCGGTGCGACGTAAAGCAACTTGCAAAAAAAAAAAAAAAGGGGGGGTTTGAAAACAATAAAGAAAATGTGGTGGTGGTGATTACTGTTTTAAGAGGGAGTACAACTGGCCAGCCATCCTCTATTAGTAGTCTACTAATTAGAGGGAAAATGGAAAGTGTCCTACACTTCGAAAAATGAAAGTATCGGGTAAAACAAGACAAGTGCCACGAAGGGCGTGAAAATGAAAGACTCCCTAGGCCTTGGAAACCTAATACCGTCGGGGTTGGAAAAGAACAAGATTTGACTGTGGAAAGTCGGTTAGGATAGATGAAAGCAAGGAGCCTGCCAGAAGTGAGTGGAATCAGCTAAGGGCCTCGCGGTTGCCAACACAAGCTCAATCAACCAATCAATCAATTTCTCACCACTGATAAGCATTTAAGGCAGTTACGAAGGTGGCAGATTGCCTACCAGTTGTTTGTCTGGCCTTTTCTTAAAGAATTTAAGAATCCCTGGGGCCCTTTACTGTGGATGTTAGACCCTATTCTGCCCCCCCCCCCTGCCAATCCAAAGGGGAAAATAATGGTTGGTAACGAAAGGGACAGAGCTGTATTCTTCTTCTACTTTGTTCGTATCGGCCTACGAAGGACCACATTATTTCAGCTGTCTTATGTGGGCTTTGATCTTTGCCCAGTGCTCCTTCATTCGATGCCGGTGTTGCTCTTTTCTTTCCTCCGTCCACATACTTCCCGTCTTTAACTTCGGCCTTTCTTGAAAACCCTGGTGGTCTTTTAGTTTCCTCGTCAGTGGGTTGCGTTCCAAGAACGCATCTTCATAAGTGATCCCCATCTCGTGTAGGTCCCTTTCCACCTCCTTGAACCAAGTTCGCTGGGTCTTCTTAAAATAGGTAAAGATCTGCTTCGAAAATCGTGAGGGTTTCATTCTTAGTAATCCGGCCCCGTGGTGTAGGGGTAGCGTGCCTGCCTCTTACCCGGAGGCCCTGTGTTCCATTCCCGGCCAGGACAGGGATTTTTACCTGGACCTGAGGGCTAGTTCGAGGTCCACTCAGCCTACGTGATTAGAATTGAGGAGCTATCTGACGGTGAGATAGCGGCCCCGATCTCGAAAGCCAAGAATAACGGCCGAGAGGAATCGTCGTGTTGACCACACGACACCTCGCAATCTGCAGGCCTTCGGGATGAGCAGCGGTTGCTTGGCAGGCCAAGGCCCTTCAAGGGCTGTAGTGCCATGGGGTTTGGTATGGTTCATTCTTAGCAAGTGGCCATAAAATGCAATTCTCCTTCTCCACATGACATCAGAGATCTTCTGGACAGGAGTATACAGCTCATTGTTATGCCGACTTCTATATTCATCTTCGTCTTTAATTGGGCCAATAATTGTCTTTAAGATCTTTCTTTCTTTCTTTCTTTCTTTCTTTCTTTCTTTCTTTCTTTCTTTCTTTCTTTCTTTCTTTCTTTCTTTCATTCTTTCTTTCTTTTATTTCCAATATTTCTATGAGGCCTTTCTTGTTCATAGCAAGGCGTTCCGCTGCATACAAAGCCCTAGTCTTATGACAGTGCAATAATGTCAGAGTTTTGCATTCAAGGATATGGACTTTTTGTTGTAAACGTCTTTGGTCAGTTGATAAGCCATTTCCATTCTATTCATACGTGACGCCAAGGCTTCTTTTTCAGAGATGTTTGGTACTATCCTCTCGCCAAGGGTTACGTCTCAAAACTCCCGAGTTTCAAAACTCACGGGCTAAAATTAGTGACAAATAGTATCAAAACTCACGACTACAAACTGGTATCTAAAGTAAACATGCTAATGAGTCTCAAAATTCACGACTTCGGACAGCAGGACCGCAGGAAGGATGAGGTGCGTGGTGACTCACGCTTCCCGTTTTAGTCGCCCCTTACGACAGGCAAGGGAAACTGTGGACGTTATTCTGCCACCCCCATTCAGATGGGGGAAAATAATGGTTGTTGAATGTAAAAGACCGAGGTGTATTATATTATTATTGTTTAAATATTTTGCTGTTGTCTTAAAGCTAATATAGTGCATTTTTTACCTTTCACATACATTTATAATTGACGCTGTGACGTCTGTGAGGATGAGACCTTACCTAAGATGAAGTCTAATGCTGAAGACGGCACGAACACCCAGTCCCCAAGTCATAGGAATTAACTAATGAAAGTTTAAATCTCCGATCTGACCGGAAATCGAACTCGGGACCCCTGGACCAAAGGCCAGCATACTAACAATTTATGCATGCAGCCGGACGACATAAAATTAAAGTGGGTATATTGCCCGCTGCTAGTTAAAAGGAACTGTCAGTTGGTGGTGCTGGGGCTTAGTTCCATTATGCGGCCAGAAGGCGGCATTGAAAAAGGAATTATATTAATTTTTTTGCTAGTGGCTTTACGTCGCACCGATACAGATATGTCTTATGGCGCCGAAGAGGATAGGAAAGGTCTAGGAGTTTGAAGGAAGCGCCCGTGGCCTTAATTAAGGTACAGCGCCTGGTGTGAAAATGGGAGACCACGGAAAACCATCTTCAGGGCTGCCGACAGTGGAGTTCGAACCCACTATCTCCCGAATACAAGCTCACAGCCGCGCGCCCCTAACCGCACGGCCAACTCACCCAGTGAATTTTATTTTGAAATATTAAAGATCAAGTCACTTAATCCACTCATTTAGTTTCAACACTTGGAGATTCATTTAAAAAAAAAGGTGTATTCCTATTTTTCGTAAGAGTTCATCTATTCGCTTATTTCAATAGATTGTCTACCCGACACACTTAAACCGAAAAAAATGTCCATGTCGCATCCGATTATTCTGTGCGAAATAACTGAATGATATTTGAAACTCATTCGATTATTTAAATTGATTATTAATTCGCTTATTTAAATAATCGGATAGAAGTTATCCCATCACTATAAGGGTGGACAATTATCCATTCAAAGAAGAACTGGCCCTGGTCGTGAGTTTTGACACTGGCCCAGGTAGAGAAACCTGTTCTTACTAATCCTCTTCCTGGAATTCGTGAGTTTTGAGACTCGTGAGTTTTGAGGTTTAGTGCCATTTCGTCCAGCAACAAATTTCCTTAAAAACGTGCCATTTCGTCCAGCTCGGTTTTACAAATTATTATACAACTTAATGAGTGCCATCTCGTCCAGGCGAAATGTTGACAAGGGTTGAGGCAGTACAGGTTAACGCTTACGTGCACAACCACAGGTTGTGGGATTTCCCACCCATCCCTGCTGTGAAATTCTATTCCTCCGACTTCATTCGTTCGAATGATCACTATGAATTAACATCTTTGTTGATTATGGAGTTTTGAACCACCACAAGGGATCAACCTAGTTTATTACTTAACGGGTATTAGTATACGGTTAAGAATGAGAAGAAGTGTGGTGAATTTGTGTGGCGTTGTGTTAACCGTTCTTGTAGTGGAAAAGTGTTTACTTATACTCCGTGAAATTATTAAAGAAATCCATAATACGTGTTTTCCCGATGTGGTTGTCCACAAGGCTATGGTGCAGGGAAAGAAGAGAGCTCGCGAAGAAACCGATAAATAGATTTCACAGGTAGGTTTATATTTTTATTAGTGACAATATTTACGCCCTGGACTCTAGGACTCCGCCCCACTGGCTTTTAAATGGGCATATATTAATTTAAATTGAGTTTGAACTCCTTGCAAATCCTGAGGCAGAAGGCCGAAGGAAGTAAACTAGCGAAGCGAATTTACATTCTGCGAGCGATGTCTTGCTCGACAGACAGACAGAGAGACAGACAGAAATTGAGATAAAGTTTGATTCGGCTTCTACGATGTATAATACATGAAATTATGCCAGAATTTCACTATTCCAAGTAATGTACACACATAACTCTTATTTTATTGATATAGATAGTATAGTTAATTCCTTTTGGTTTAGGATTTTGGATGACGAATTCAAACCTCTTCTAAAATCTGGATTTGAACTAGTTACCAGAATTCCTCAGTTATATAACTGCAAGTCTACTCTGCATAGACAGCGAAGGGATGCTCAGGGAATTCAGGCTGAACCCAATCATCGAGATAAAGTTGAGTTGGATTCAGAAAGTTTGAAGATGGCAGATGGAAATAATTTCTTACTAGCTGACGACTGTGGTGGTGAGCGGATACTTGTATTTGCCAGTTCCACAGGAAAAACTGTATTTAAAAGAAAATAATATTTTTTTCATGGATGGCACCTTTAAGGGTGTTAGCAAACAATTTTCTCAGTTGTACACCATCCATGTAGATTTAGGAAGCACTGTGGAAGAAACAAACGTAACCCGTAGTTTTCGCATTACTTTCTGACAAGAGAAAGCCAACTTACATTCGCCTGTTTAACGCCATTCTTCGGGTGATTCCAGACTGGTCCCCTGAGACAGTAAACGCAGATTTCGAAGCTGGAGTGATCGAGGCAATCAACACTGTATTTCCTGCTGCGGAATTTCATGGGTGCTTTTTTCATTTTTCACAAAGTCTATGGAGGAATGTACAAAACCTTGGGCATGCCAAAGATCACAACACACGCCAGGAAATACGAGACTCCGTGAGAATGTGCGCTGCTCTGGCCTTTTAAAAGACGACAGATGTGAAGGAAGGCTGGCTACACATCCATAGTGTTGCTGTAGCACATGAGAAACTCAATGAGTTTTTTGACTATTTCATTGTCCAGTGGTTAGAAAACCCTCATTTCCCAATTTATGCATGAAATTGTACCGGCAGGCGACATCGTAATAACAATGCTGTGGAAGGATGGAACCATCACTTGAATGCAATCATTACCAAACCACACTCTCGAATAAAACACCTAATTATGGCACTAAAGAGAAAAGCAGATTTCTGACACGAAAATTATCAGGATTGGCCTAAATTTAGAAGGTCTAAACAGGGGAAACAAGTACATTGTAATGGACAACAGAATAGAAAGAGTAATTGAAAAATTGGAGAAGTCACGAGACATTGAAAAGTTTTTGAGGAAAGTCTCCTGCATAATTAAAATGGATTAAGAGGAACCAAAAAGTTACTGATTTGCATCATCGAACAACGCATTAGTTGCTGCATACATTGTACATTCTGTATATATTTGTAAATAGACACAAAACTTGACAAGGCTGAAGAGCCGCTTCTTCCATTGCCAGATTTGGTTTGTGATTTTAATCAAACCTTTGTTGTAATGCGAAAATTGGCTGAACGTGACTTCGTAGCAGTCTCGAGGAACGCAGTTAATAGTGAGTATATTATCTTATATTTAATTTCTTCTTCTTCTTAATCTGTTTACCCTCCAGGGTCGGGTTATCCCTCGGACTCAGCGAGGGATCCCACCTCTACCTCCTCAAGGGCAGTGTTCTGGAGCTTCAGACTCTGGGTCGGGGGATACAACTGGGGAGGATGACCAATACCTCGCCCAGGTGGCCTCACCTGCTATGCTGAACAGGGGCCTTGTGGGGGGATGGGAAGATTGGAAGGGATAGACAAGGAAGCGGCCGTGGCCTTATGTTAGGTACCATCCCGGCATTTGCCTGGAGGAGAAGTGGGAAACCACGGAAAACCACTTCCAGGATGGATGAGGTGGGAATCGAACACACCTCTACTCAGTTGACCTCCCGAGGCTGAGTGAACCCCGTTCCAGCCCTCGTACCACTTTTCAAATTTCGTGGCAGAGCCGGGAATCGAACCCGGGGGTGGCAGCTAATCACACTAACCACTACACCACAGATGCGGACTTATATTTAATTCCCTTACGAATTTTTTGTCCAGTGAACTACTTTTTTATTATAAGTCCGATTTTGATGTTTGAAGTGTCAAAATAAAGGGAACTTTCCCTAGATGTTTCGAAAGGACGTGATTTCCCTAAATTCCCTTAGGGCTCCCTCCTCAAAGCCCTTCAAAGTCCCTATGTAATTTTAATGAAATAAACAAATATTCCTGCTTGATATATGATATTTATTTAAACAGATGTTTTAGTAATGCAATTTTGGATATATTTTAATTATCACCTGATTTGTGAAAAAATTTGTTTTATTCTCACTGTGTTGTTTACATTATAAGCAGTTCATTGTAAAATGTAGTTGACTGGTGGCAAACGAGCGGAGCGAGTAACATCTATTATTACAAATATCAAAAAATTACCTGCTTCTAACAAGGAACGCAATGAAGTTATTGTAGACCTGCCAGACTTTCAATCATAGGTATTTGGACGAAATAGCACTAGTGGGCCGGTAGAGAGTTAACTACCTGCCTCTCTTCGTGGAATTTGGACGGAATGGCACTTGGACGAAATGGCACCTGGACGAAACTCGTGAGTTTTGAGACGACACGTCGCCAAGATATTTAAACTTATCTGTCCGTTTGATTGCCCCCTGGTTTACTTATAGCTCTCTTGGTGCTGGCTTGATCTTAGTTATGAACTGCGTATTCTCCAAAGAGATCTGGAGTCCTGCTTTTTCCGCTTGTGTTCTTGAGGTGATTAATTTGCTTTATAGCTATGTCTAAAAAATCAGAGAAAATTGCTAGATCAACTGCAAAGAAGGTGTATTATTATTATTATTATTATTATTATTATTATTATTATTATTATCATCAAAATATTTTGCTGCTGTCTTAACGCTAATATAATGTATTTTTTTCCCTTTGACATAAATCTGTGTGGCCTCCGGACAGGCCTGGTGGGCGAGTCACCGCGCACCTCATCCCTCCTCCGGTCATCGCAGGCACCGACTGCCCGCAGTCGGGAGTTTTGAGACTCTTTAGAATGTTAACTTAGCTACTAGTTCGCAGTCGTGAGTTTTAATACTACTTGCTACTAATTTTAGCCTGTGGGTTTTGAAACTCGTGAGTTTTGAGACGTAACCGTCAACCAAGCGACTTGAATTTCGCTGGGGTAGCTCTCTTGCGCGCCGGTAAAGAAACCCAGCTCGCTGGAGTGACCTAGACTGCGGTAAAGCGAACGTGTTATCGAATAGAACCAAGCAACCATCCTCTATTAACACTAATCAGAAGGAAAATTAAATATTAGTGGCGGTGGTGATTATTGTTTTAAGAGGAAGTGCAACTGGGCAACCATCCTTGACTTCGCTGTTTGCAGTTTTTGGTAAAAAGAAACGTTCTAAGAAATAATAATAGGCTATAACGTTGTATTTCTATGCATAATAAATATTTTGATAAATATTAGATATTTTAAATATTTTGAAGGATATAGCGCTTTTGAAAGAAAAACAATACTTGTTTCACTAATTTTACATCGATTTAAAAATTTTAATTAAACACTTGAAAATAGTTCAAAAAATCTAAAAATAATTTAATAATTCAAAGTGAGGTATTCTCTCAAAGAATCGCAATCGCTTAGCTATGTTGACGGTGCAAGTCTTGGGTCTCTCGAGCTGTGTTTATCAATCTTCCCTTGCAAAAATGTTGTCACATTGTTCTCCTCTCAGATTTAGTGACTCTTCTTTTGTGATCCCTTCGCCAGTCCTCGATTTAATGCAATATGTCAAAAGCGCCTTTTATCGCCCAAGCTTCACTTCCATAAAGGGCTACACTACATACAAAAGTCTTCAGAAACATTATTCTAATAAGCACATTTGTATTTGATGAGATCAAATTTCTTCTCTCTTGATCAGAACCGTCCTTGCTTGAGCAAGTCTACAATTGAATATTGCTTTGCCAGGCAATTTGAAAAACGCTTCATTGACTTCCTGTGAAGTAAAGGTCTTTTTCAATATATAAGGACATCCTAACAGACAGAAAATTTGGAAAAATATTCAGTTATTAATTGTGCCTCCAAATGAAAATTAAAGGTTGAATAGCATTTGCACTTTTGAAATTTTTCGATTTTGTTTCCTTTTCTGTGTACATCAAATAAAGCTTAGATATTAAGTTACATATTTTTTTTACATATTTTGTTAATTTTAGCTACATATTTATGTACATATTTCTCATTTTTATATTGCATATAATCCGGGTTCTAGTGATGACAAAGGGTAATTAGTTTAATTTAGAAAGTGAAAGTATATATGATGCACGCTATACTTTTACAGTTAGATTGGATATCCTTCCTCCCAATAAAGGACACCTGCTGGATGCGGACATATTGTTAGGTAGCTTCGGCATTTGTCAATGAGAGGTTTCACTGAGTATTAGTCAAATATGATGGCTTCTCTGGTGTCCTCTAGTCTGTAGAGACGTTTGATTTGACGAGGCGGGTTGAATAGCCTCTTGTTGTCGGCGAAACATGTGAGGATGTGGATGGCTTGCAATAGGTCAGCAGTAACCGCTATCTCCTCATGATTCACATTCCATGAGCAGTAAACCTTAAAAAGCGCACTTGAGGATCACCCGCTCTTGCGTAAGACTACGAGTGACGGTTACACGATATGTATGGCTGAACAGCTAACGGCCATTTGGTTTAGATTTGACGGTTTTTAAATCAGATGGCCAAAAATGTTTGGCACGCGCCTTGGCAAAATTAACTTACATGGGAAAATATATCGTGAACATCAACATTACTGTAAAATTTGTACATGCCTTTTAATCGTGTATGACTGTGTTGCAATTATTTCGTTACGCTACTTGTAATGAACCATTTTGTAAATTTTCTGCGAATTTCAATTATTGTACAGAGTGTAACGAAAAAAAGTGGGCAGAGTTTCATGTATGGATTCCTCGCATAGGCTTTAGAGTAGACAAAATGTTATATCAACACGGTCCCGGAAATGCATGGTTGCGAGTTAGTACGACTTGCAGGTAGGATCAGTGTGCACTCCAGAACCTTTGCTGGAAAAAGTGCGAGACATGTGTTACTTGTTTTTGTGATGTGTAATAAACAGAGTTAAGGAATAATGGAGTAAAAGTAAATTAATTTATGTTATGATTACTTTTTAGTAATTTTTACTTGTAATCATTCTTTTCACAAAATGTACTTTTTATTTGTAACCTTAAAATAATAATCGTTATATTTTCGTAGCCGATATATATCGCATTGAGAGTTTGACAACTTCGGAGCCCCACTGCTTGCAAGACGTCGCCCCAGAGGTATGAAGGCAACAATACGACGCTTACTCAATTACTGGCAGCTTTTTGTAGTACCTAACTGGTTAAGATTTACATGGCCGAAAATAGAGCTGGAATGGACATTAATCTGTCGTGCCATTTCATTTTCTGTTGATATAGAATCATATCACTTAATGTGTTCTTGAGTCATAGAACCACTGTACCGCCAGTATATTCTTTTTTTTTTTTTTCGAAATAGTTCTCACATGCAGTTTTAGCAATAATAAGGAATATCCTTAATTAAATATCCAGTTGATGTGTAATTTGTTGCAGACTTTTTTTTTAACCACGGGATACCTTCAAAATCTTTTTGAACAAGAACCTCACGTTCATCGAGAGTCGCACCAACTGCTCAGCGGCTTCCTCACAGTCATAAATGAGACTGAAACCTCGGTGGAAGCTACATTTTGTTCTGGCTTGTGCCAAGAGACAGATGCAAAAATACTGCATCCATCGAGAATACCAATAGTAATAATAATAATAATAATAATAATAATAATAATAATAATAATAATAATAATGGCGTGTGGCGTCCACCTGTGATGAATTCTAATGATGAAGGTGGCACACACACACACACGCACACACCCAGCCCTCAAACTATCGGAATTAACCAGTGAAGGTTAAAATCCCCGACCCGGCCGGGATTCGAACCCGGGATCCCCTGGATCAAAGGCCAGCACACTAAGCATTTAACCATTGAGCCGGACGATAATGGCAACACCCGGAGATGCTAATGTAGTTCCACCTAATTAAATGATTAATGATTAGAACGTATTACAAGTTCGTTTTTTCATCGGTTCTAAGACTGCAGTGTTATTTAATTATTTTTATTTATTTATTTATTTATTTATTTATTTATTTATTGATTGATTGATTGATTGATTGATTGATTGATTGATTGATTGATTGATTGATTGATTGATTGATTGATTGATTGATTGATTGATTGTTCGTTTACTGCATGTTATTGAAATGTAAATTTCGGCAAAATAAAAGGAATAACTCGAGATAAATTGGTTGAGAATTCAGTATTAGCGACCTGTTTGCAACATTTCTCTTTCTACTCGTAAGGAAAGGGGAAGAAAGGCATGCCTAGGATGACGTGGTGGCTGACAGTAAAAGGGGAAGAACGTCTACCGGGAAAGAGCCAAATGAAATCATTAATTTAATGTTATTTGTGTATTTAGCATCCCACTAACTAAACTTTTATGGTTTTCGGAGACAGCGAGATGTCGGAATGTTGTCCCGCAGGAGTTCTTTTCGTTGTCAATAAATCTACCGACACAAGGTTGACGTACAGTATATAAGCACTCTCAAATACCATCGAACTCAGTCAGGATCGAACCTGTCAAGTTGAGCCCAGAATGCCAGCGCTGTATCTTCTGAGCTACTTAGCGAACAAATGAAAGCCCTAGCTAAGAACGGGTAACGAACGCTCCTTTGTCGATGCTCTATGACCATTACGAGTTAAGGGAAATAAGTGAAATTATATTTCCAAAATTAATTAATATTTATAATCGTTTATTATTATTATTGCTGTACTTTTACGGCCGCATTGGACCACTGTAGTCAATTTCTGTCCGGTCTTCTATGATGTTTTATGTTTTTTTCCTTTTCTATTCTTCCAGTATTTCTTCATTCTGTCTGATCTTCGTTGTCGTTCTTCTTCTGAAAATACCCTTTTAGTTGTTTCTCTATCACATTTTGGTAGGAATCTAATTTTACTATTCTTCAATTTATTTACTTTGTTTGATTTATTCTTTAAATCCTCCAGTGTTATGTCTAATTCTTTCATGTCTTCGTTTACTTCTTTTATCCAGACAGGTTGTTGTTTTTGTTACCAAAGCTTTTTCAAAATTCTGTGTATTAACCTGTCTTGAGGTGTTCTCAACAGATGGCCAAAGAATTATATTCTCTTCTTTCTTATGAAATCCGTTATAGGTTCTATTTCCTGATATTTTGCTGCATTTGGGATGATGCGCCATTCTCCTTCTTTTTGGTAATTCGTATTAATGCATGTTCTTACTATTCTTCTTTCTGTTTTTTAAATTTTGTCTATGTCATTCTTTTGCTCTAGTTTAAATAACGTTTCACTTCCGTAAGTTATTTCAGGTTGGACTACAGTCTTATAATATTTCAATTTTGTATTTATTGACAAACATTTCTTGTTATATGTATTTCTGGTTACTTTTTGGGCTCTGGATAATTTATTCGTTCTCTCTTTCCAAGATTTTTTTCATTTAAATTGTATGTTATAGTTTCTCCAAGGTACTTAAATTGTTTTACAATTTCTATTTCTTTCCCACATATCAGAACACTGCTTATTAAAAGGGAATCAGTTACCATTATTTTACTTATAAAGATTTTGCAATAAAATATCCCATTACATAGAATTTGAACGCTATGGAAATGAGCTTAACTCATCCATGTGTGACATTCTGCATATACGTGTTCTTTAGATGACAATGTCCTCCTTTGTGTCAGGCCATTGCTAATTACCTTTGCACCGCCTTGTTCTCGTGACTAATGTACGAAGATTGTGTTCGCGCTCCATCAGAATTGCAAGAAGAAGAAGAGGAATAGCGTGAAATGAAGGAGGAAATGTGTTCCATCCAAGGGAGGGGAGAAATGAAAACAACTCCTCTGTATTCACAGAATTTGGGCTTATCTGATAAATAATAATGTCCGACCCATTGGCTGAATGGTCAGTGTTTAGGCCTTCTGTTCAGAGGGTCCCGGGTTCGCGTGTGATTTAATTATTCTGACTTGGGGACTGGTTGTTTGTGTTCGTCCCAACACTTCATGTTCAGACACCACACTACCAACCGGCACAGAAATTCTCAATTGTGTTCACATCCCTCCGCATAGGGTTGGCATCAAGAAGGGCATACGGCCGTAAAACAGGGACAAATGTACATGTGCGACACGAATCGCAACCGCGACTCTACAAGGTGTGGGAAAAGCAGTATAATAATAATAATAATAATAATAATAATAATAATAATAATAATAATAATAATAATAATAATAATAATAATAATAATAACCCGTGTCGTATTCGTGCGACACCTCTAAACGTAAAATCAAATCAAAGTGAAACAATACAATAACACACACACACACACCAGCATACTCTCCGACAAATGCAGACGGTGCGCCGTTCATCTCGAGACCATCGACCATATCACTGCGGGCTGCCGAGTACTTGCCCCCGTAGAATACACGAGACGACGCAATCATGTCTCGGGAATTATACACCAGGCACTTGCTCAGGAAAACCAGTTAATTCAGGAGCGTATCCATTATTACAAGTACCGTCCAACACCATTCCTGGAGAACGAGTCGATTAAGCTTTATTGGGACACTGCTGTAGTGACAGACAAAACAGTCAACCATAACATACCAGACATCATACTGGTAAACAAAAAAACAAGGACAACTTTCGTTATTGACATCACTATCCCCAATGACACTAACATTGACAGGAAGTATCATGAAACAATCTACAAGTACAAAGAACTTGCAGAAGAGATCAAGAGGATCTGGAAGATGAAACTGGTACGGATAGTTCCTGTGATTCTGTCAGTCAGTGGCCTCATTCCACACACACTTCACAAGAGTCTGCAAGAATTGGGTCTTCCACCGAACAACTACAAAATAATGCAACATACTGTCCTCGTGTCAACAAGCAACATTTTGCGATCGTTCCTCTCGCAAGTATGAAGATCCCGTGATCTAGAGTTTTATATATACCTGTACATCAATATTTGTATTATAATGTGTAAATACTTCAATTATTGTAAGGCACTTGGTGCATCCCGTGCCCCGTTACTACCCATATTTCCTGTGGAGAAGTGCATAATAATAATAATAATAATAATAATAATAATAATAATAATAATAATAATAATAATAATAATAATAATAATTGTATGTCCCAGCTACCTCGCACAGGCATTTTGATCTGATTTGTCAACACAGATAGGTCTTTTTTTTGTCGACGATGGTATAGGAAAGGGCTAAGAATGGGAAGGAAGCGACCGTGGCTTTAAGGTACAGCTGGTGTGAAAATGGACAACCACGTAAAATCGTCTTCAGGGCTGTCGACAATGGGGTTCGAACCCACTATATCGCGAATGGAAGCTCAGAGTTACTTTCCGTTTTAACCTACCAGATGGCAGAGAAAAGGATCTCCTTTGGGTGATCTTTGGCTGAATTGTAATTTATTTCGTTGGTCAAACACTAAATTTATCCTCCGAAAACCGTAAACGTAGTTAGGGGGACGCAAAAACCAATAACGTAACAAAATTGATCAGGAGAGATCTTTTACATACCAATATCGTACAACATGGAGTGCCGAATGGATGTTTTTCTGCCCTTCATAAATCCGACTACCTCTTGCAGGTTTGAACCCACGATCTAGGGCTCAGAAAGCCCGCACTCTGCCACTGATGCACAGAGGGGGCTATCTTACCAGCTGATACATCATTGGTAGTACTCACAAAGATCACGAAGGATATTTGTTAGGATTGTTTCATTAAATTTTCCTCGTGGTTATTTGTCAGTGTTGATAAATCGTTGTTTAATCTTCCTCTGCGTTAGTTATTCGTATTGTTTGGGCCTAAGAGTACACAAGCTTGTTTTTCTAATTCAGTACAGTATTTCTTTTGAGTCATCACAACCACTGAGGTTTGTATATACCCTGATAACAGGAGTCTCGAGTGTAAAGATCGTTATTGGGCCGATGGCTTGTATGTTAAGCCCCTTTAAACAACAGGCATCAAGCAAAGATCGTTACTTCCTCTGGGTCAATGCAGTTCACTTTATCTAAAATGAAAATTATATCTACAATGAAACATTTTAAAGAAATTCAGTTGCGTTTGTTTCGTGGGTCTATGGAACTCAAACTGGTAACGATTAATTTATTTGCATCTAACGAATCATTTTCGAGAGACATTTGTATGGAATCTGGAGTTGACAAGTGTAGAATTCAGTGAATCGAAAGGGGGAATCTGAGTCAGGGCCTATGAAAATATCACGAATGAAATAATCACTACCGAGCTCGATAGCTGCAGTCGCTTAAGTACGGCCAGAACCCAGTATTCGGGAGATAGTGGATTCTAACCCCACTGTCGGCAGCCCTGAAGATGGTTTTCCGTGGTTTCCCATTTTCACACCAGGCAAATGCTGGGGCTGAACCTTAATTAAGGCCACGGACGCTTCCTTTCCACTCATAGCCCTGTCCTGTTCATCGTCGCCGTAAGACCTATCTGTGTCGGTGCGACGTAAAACAACCTACAAAAAAAAAAAAAATCACTTCTCTAGAGAACGATATGAGGCTTCATTGATAAGAGTCTTCTATTGCCTCTGCCTGGCTGAGTGGCTCAGGCAGTTGAGGCACTGGCCTTCTGACCCCAACTTGGCAGGTTCGATCCTGGCTCAGTCCGGTGGTATTTGAAGGTGTTCAAATACGTCAGGCTGGTGTCGGTAGATTTACTGGCACGTAAAAATAACATCTGCGGGCTACATTTCGGCTCCTCGGCATCTCCGAAAACCGTGAAAAAAGTAGTTAGTGGCACGTACAAAGCAGTAACATTAAATGCTCTTGTCTCTCATGCATGGGCATACATCTGTACTCCACATCACAGCCTGTAAGATAGCATCATCGACCATCTGTACTCTAATGCGCCTCTTTTTGATAATATGAAGGGTGATCAAAAAGTAAGATTACGAAGCCTGCATTGGAACGCGTACGTTTTATTTCTTACAACAAATAAGCCAACTAATAGTACGCCTCGGCGACCCCGGGTTCGATTCCTGGCCGGGTCAGGTTTTTAAAATTGTAAACGATTAATATCCCTGGCCTGGGGACTTGGTATTTGTGTCGTCCTTAACGTTCCTTTCCTCACATTCAACACTCTACATTTCCGCAATTCCACTTATACGCAGGTTCATGTCATATGGTGAAAGTAGTGGCAAAAGATCTATAGACGTCGACGCCACGAACAAATATATATACACAGGGCGGCCCACTTAAACTTTTCACCACAGATATATCTGGAACAACAAGAGATATTGAAAAATGACTTTAACGGGCATGAAGGCAGGGAAGGGGCCAATTAAAGTAAATATTATGACTATTATGAGCCAGTCTAAAACGTAGGAAAATAGTATTTTCAACATCAACTTACGTTTTTTAAATGGACACCCTGTATTATTTCGTAAGCAATCGTTAATATGAAAAATCACATAAGTAATGGCGTTTGTTTCATCGCAATAGGTCAATTACATCCCGAGATATTGAACGTGAAGTTGACGCTTGAGATAAACTAAACGCGCAGCAGTTGCACATCCCGAGATTCCAGCACGAATCTCACGATCCTCTTACTCGCGATATGATTGCCGTACTACAATGCGACAGGCGCTATACTTAATGCTATTTGCACTGCTATCAAGAGGGATGAAAATAAGAGAATTTCGTTACTTTTTTTTTTTTTTTTTTGCTAGGGGGTTTACGTCGCACCTACACAGATAGGTCTTATGGCGACGATGGGAGAGGAAAGGCCTAGGAGTTGGAAGGAAGCGGCCGTGGCCTTAATTAAGGTACAGCCCCAGCATTTGCCTGGTGTGAAAATGGGAAACCATGGGAAACCATCTTCAGGGCTGCCGATAGTGGGATTCGAACCTACTATCTCCCGGATGCAAGCTCACAGCAGCGCGCCTCTACGCGCACGGCCAACTCGCCCGGTAGAATTTCGTTACAGTAACTTTGCTGTACGAATTATGATGTACATTCTGAAGTAGTACAGTACAGGTACTGCAATGTACTGTGTAGGTAAATAAAACACGCAAGAGAGGAACCGTTATTTACATATCCTTTTGCTGTGGCAGGAAACCCTTCTCTTATTTTCATCCCTCTTGATAACAGTGCAAATAGCATTAAGTACAGTGCCTGTCGCATCGTAGTACGGCAATCATATCGCGAGTAAGAGGACCGTGAGTTTCGCGCTTGACTTTCGGGATGTGCAATTGCTGCGCGTTTCGTTTATCTCAAGCGTCAACTTCACGTTGCAATATCTCGGGATGTAATTGACCTATTGCGATGAAACAAACGCCATTACTTATGTGCTTTTTCATGTTAACGATTGCACACCAAATAATACAGAGTGTCCATTTAAAAAAACGTAAGTTGGTGTTCAAAATACTATTTTCCTACGTTTTTGACTGGCTCATGGTATTTACTTTAATTAGCCCCTTCCCTGCCTTCATGCCGGTGAAAGTCATTTTTCAATATATCTTGTTGTTCCAGATATATCTGTGGTGAAAGGTTTAAGTGGACCACCCTGTAATTATATATTTAAAGTAGGCCTACATACATTAGGCTATTTCTCAACATAATCTCCATATCGGTTTAGGCACTTATCGGTTCATGGCATGAGTCTGAATATTCCCCACTCGTAAAAATTCCTGTCCCTGCGTGTTCAGCCACGTTGTCGCGAAGTGTTTCACCTCCTCGTCTGAAACGAATCGTCGACCGGCTAGGTGCTCCTTCAAGTGAGGAAAGAGGTGAAACTCGCTTGTAGTGAGATCCGTGCATTAGGGAGGGAGGTCGATGATGTCCCAGCGAAACTGCTTCAACAGCGTGATGGTCTGCTGGTCTGTATGAGGTAGCGCGTTGTCGTGAATGAAGATGACGCCCTCGGTGAAAAGTCCTGGCCGTTTCATCCTGAGTGCTTCGCGCAGTTGTGTCAAGGTCTCGCAGTATCAGCGGTCACATTGTGTCCCCTTCTCAAAAACTCCTCCAGTATGACACCCGCGCTGTCCCAAAACACTGTGGCCATCACCTTCCCGGCAGATGTCGTCACCTTAACCTTCTCTTTCTTTGGAGAGGAGGTGTGTTTCCACTCCATTGATGATCGCTTACTGCTGGGGGTGAAGTGGTGGATCCATGTTTCGGCACCTGTGACAGTGCAGTGAAGAAAACTGTTTCCTTCCGTGGAAAATCGTTGCAAAAGTTGCAGATTTGCTCCCATGAGCTTCTCGTTGTGTTGTTTGGACAGATTTCGTGGAACCCATCGGGAACAAACTTTCCGGTATTGCAGAATATCGGAACAATATGATGAACTCTTTTTCGAACGACATTCCCAATTCTATTGTCATATGCCGTAACGTGATCCTCCTGCAGTCCTGAATCAGCTCCTCCACGCGAGCTGTGTTCAAATCTGTTGATGCGTGCTGGGTTTGCCACAGCGATCCTCGTCGGCTCTACTGGCTGCAAACTTTTGACATCATTCTGCGACATGCTGACGAGACATTAACAATCTCTCCGTAAACCTCTACCAGCTGCCGGCGAATTTCAGCCGCGGTTACATGTTTCGCCCACAGAAATGGAATAACTGAACGGATTTCTTCGCGAGACCAGTTTTCCAAACGAGTCGTCATTTATGTTTATCTACAACTAGTGCTTTACATGGCGAGTGGCGGAAACTCTGCACAGTTGCCAACCGCATGTATTAGAATTACCGCACACTGCTAATTTCTCTATAACAGACGAACCTCCAGGAATATCGGCCCTATAACCTTAGGCTTGGATAATCGCTCGTAAAATGTCCCTCAGCCATGGCCATCCATTAATACTTCACATCACCGCCTGCACGGTTGCTATATCGCTAATTTCGTGACCAAAGTTTATACTCTTTATAGGTCTTGAACGGTTGAACGAGTTCTTAAACTTCGCGAAAATTAGAAACTTTTTCCGGACACATTCGCTTACCCAGAATGTTAAATAATGTGCGAGTATGTCCTTAGTTCCACTCAGCCTACGTGATTAGAATTGAGGAGCTATCTGACGGTGAGATCGCGGCCCCAGTCTCAAAAGCCAGGAATAACGGCCGAGAGGATTCGTCGTGCTGACCAAACGACACCTCGTAATCTGCAGGCCTTCGGGCTGAGCAGCGGTCACCTGGTAGGCAAGGCCCTTCAAGGGCTGTAGTGACATGGGGTTTGGTTTGGTTTGGTTTGGTTTGGTTTGGTTTGGTTTGGTTTGGTTTGGTTTGGTTTGGTTTGGTTTGGTTTTATGTCCTTAGTGATTGAAGGTGGCTGTGGTGAGACACAGTAAAGGTATTTGGAATGCCTCACAACGATAACATTGATGGTCAGTGACCCGCTTTACATTTTCCCTTACGAGATGCACGTGCTGTATTGTTGCCCGGCTGAAGTCCACGAGCTTTATCTTATCCAGACAGTAACAAGAGACCATTTTAGTTTCATGAATTTTTACCTGAAGATAAAGATTCATTCATGGAAACAGACTCATACGCATGGCAGTGTTGTGCGCATGTGTTTAACTTGAACACAGCTCTCCCCGTGATAACCGTAAAAAAAAAAAAAAGGTTTGTTGAGTTTTACGGAAGTTCTTCGAGTTAATCGGAAAACGCAGAGAGAGTGTATGTCACATATAGTTAATTTTTTACAGAATGTGAAATTTATTATCATTGACAAGCTGTACCCCTGTACTGCGCTACGTGTATGCATGTTGCAGAAAGTTCAATGATAAATGCATATTACTTGTAGCAGCAGGAATGGCCAGGTTATATAAACTATACTTCTATCCAGGAGAGGCCAACCCGCAGTATACACCGTGCCACTTTTTATGTTCAGAGGTTGGAACGTTTTACACACATCGCACCTCGTACCCTTCCTAATCACCGGAAGCTTATGTCAAAAATTCGACACCATCACGATGGTAAAATCGCCAGAACTTCAACCAATGAAATAAGCAATCTTCCACCCGTCGTCATGGGACATAGGACCCCTTTTTGAGGTCAGCGGTGCCATCTTTCTACCCCACTTGGTTGCTTGGGTGCTATGGGGGTCGCAAACGAGTTTGGTTTGGATTTCAACTTCATCGTAAATCCCCACCTCGCCAAAGAAATCATTAATATTACACGTTTCTAATTATTTATGTAGAATATGTAATCAGAGTTTATAAGTATGTTATGTTTGAATCAAATGTAATGATAATAGAGTAATGACTCCTAACTGTGTTATTGAAAGTTTATTTGCCCCATAAATAATTATCCAAGAAGTAATATATAACTGGAAAAGATCCAAAGGACAGCAGAACGATGTGTTCTGTGTGATTTCCGACAAAGGAGTAGTGGTACGAAAATCTTGCAAGGTTTAGGCTGGGAAGACTTGGAAGTAAGGAGACGCGCTGCTCGACTAAGCGGAATGTTTCGAGCTGTCAATGGAGAGATGGCTTGGAATGAGATTAGTTGACGAATAACCTTGAGTAGAGATTTTAAGAGTAGAAAAGATCATAAAATGAAGAACGAATTGCAATTCAAGAGGACAAACTGGGTAAATATTCGTTTATAGGAAGAGGAATTAGGGATTGGAATAATTTATCAAGGGAGAGGTTTGATAAATCTCCATCTTCTTTGAAATTGTTTAAGAACAGACAGGTAAGGTACTGTTAGGGAATTTGCCACCTAGGAGTTATGGCGACGATGGCATAGGAAAGGGCTAGAAGTGGGAAGGAAGCGGCCGTGGCTTTAATTAATTGTCATTACGTTTGATTCAAATATAACATACTTTTTATCTTCTTATAAACTTTGTTTACATATTCTACATAAATAATTAGAAACGTGTAATATTAATTAATGTGCCTGGTGTGAAATTGGGAAAGCATGTAAAACCATCTTCAGGGCTGCCGAAGGTGGGGTTCGATCCCACAACTTTCCGGATGCAGGCTCACAGCTGCGTGCAAAGAAAGTTCTTAGGGAGGCTTTTGGGGGGTGCATTTTTTTAAAACCAGTTTTTCAATGTTCGGGTTCACTAGAAGCAGCAGGTCTATAACTATGAGGCGCTGAACAGTGAGTATTGATTGATACGTTTTTTTCACCATGCTCATATAATAATTTCTTGTGGCTATTTCTAGCCGAGTGCTGCCCTTGTAAGGAAGACCCTCCGATGAGGGTGGGCGGCATCTGCCATGTGTAGGTAACTGCATGTTATTGTGGTCGAGGATAGTGTTATGTGTGGTGTGTGAGTTGCAGGGATGTTGGAGACAGCTCAAACACCCAGCCCGCGGGCCATTGGAATTAACCACTGAAGGTTAAAATCCCCGATCCGGCCGGGAATCGAACCCGGGACCCTCTGAAGCGAAGGCGAGTACACTGACCTCTCAGCCAACGAGTCGGACACCATGCCCATAATAGCAAACTACTTTTCACATGAATTTTGACCCTAATTTACAGCATTATCGCGGGGTCGTGTCTCGCAGCACTGGAATGTGACAGCGAGGAAGAAACTAACTCCAGTACAGAAGACAGAGGAGAGTCTCATGTCCTTGACGGAGAGGATTTCCTGAATGATGAATAATGCAGTGACCGAGCAAGTTGGCCGTGCGATTAGGGTCGCGCAGCTGCGAGCTTGCGTTCGGGAGATAGTGGGTTCGAACCCCACTGTCCGCAGCCCTGAAGATGGTTTCCCGTTTTCACACCAAGCAAATCCTGGGGCTGTACCTTAATTAAAGCCACGGCCGCTTCCTCCCCACTCCTAGCCCTTTCCTACCCTATCGTCGCCATTAAACCTATCTGTGTCGCTGCGACGAAAAACAAGTTGTAAAACAAAAGATAATGCAGTGATATTTGAAAAAAAAAATAGATAACGTGCCGGTACATAATGTATCAGTGGCGGCACATACGAAACTCAGTATGTTTGAATACGTAGGGTTTTTGAAAATATTTTAAAATTGATAATTGTTACTACTTTGCGCATGGCACGCGTGCCTTGAGTTGATCGCCCCTGCTCTATACTAATACGGAGTTAGTCAAAATATTGTTTTACCACTAAACTGGTAGGACTTCACAATTACCACTCATGAATGTATTTCAAAATGTTCGCCATCATGTTCAATACATCGAAACCAGCGATTCACAGTAGTATTTAAAACCCTCACATACATTTCCCCGGGAATGGATGTTGTCACATTCCTTATCCGATCCTTTTGGTCATTGATGTCGCACACTTTCCTGCTATACACACGCTCCCCATAAATAGAGCCCTGCAGGGATGCGGATATCCGCGGAGTTAGTGTTTTGGCGGATACTAACTGTATGGCAGTGCGGATAATTTTGCTGATAATTTTTAAATAATGACGTTTGTTGATTTTCACTCAGATATACTCTTATTTTTCCTGGTGATTAGGCGATTGGGGGAATGGTGATGTACACTGACTGACAGAGCAAATGCAACACCAAGAAGGAGTGGTCAGAACTTTATGCCAATTGCAGGGTAGACTGACGTCACTGAGGTATGCTCATGATGTGAAATGCGCCGCTGTGCTGCGCACGTAGCGAACGATAAATGGGACACGGCGTTGGCGAATGGCCCACTTCGTACCGTGATTTCTCAGCCGACAGTCATTGTAGAACGTGTTGTCGTGTGCCACAGGACACGTGTATAGCTAAGAATGCCAGGCCGCCGTCAATGGAGGCATTTCCAGCAGACAGACGACTTTACGAAGGGTATGGTGATCGGGCTGAGAAGGGCAGGTTGGTCGCTTCGTCAAATCGCAGCCCATACCCATAGGGATGTGTCCACGGTGCAGCGCCTGTGGCGAAGATGGTTGGCGCAGGGACATGTGGCACGTGCGAGGGGTCCAGGCGCAGCCCGAGTGACGTCAGCACGCGAGGATCGGTGCATCCGCCGCCAAGCGGTGGCAGCCCCGCACGCCACGTCAACCGCCATTCTTCAGCATGTGCAAGACACCCTGGCTGTTCCAATATCGACCAGAACAATTTCCCGTCGATTGGTTGAAGGAGGCCTGCACTCCCGGCGTCCGCTCAGAAGACTACCATTGACTCCACAGCATAGACGTGCACGCCTGGCATGGTGCCGGGCTAGAGCGACTTGGATGAGGGAATGGTGGAACGTCGTGTTCTCCGATGAGTCACGCTTCTGTTCTGACAGTGATAGTCACCGCAGACGAGTGTGGCGTCGGCGTGGAGAAAGGTCAAATCCGGCAGTAACTGTGGAGCGCCCTACCGCTAGACAACGCGGCATCATGGTTTGGGGCGCTATTGCGTATGATTCCACGTCACCTCTAGTGCGTATTCAAGGCACGTTAAATGCCCACCGCTACGTGCAGCATGTGCTGCGGCCGGTGGCACTTCCGTACCTTCAGGGGCTGCCCATTGCTCTGTTTCAGCAGGATAATGCCCGCCCACGCACTGCTCGCATCTCCCAACAGGCTCTACGAGGTGTACAGATGCTTCCGTGGCCAGCGTACTCTCCGGATCTCTCACCAATCGATCACGTGTGGGATCTCATTGGACGCCGTTTGCAAACTCTGCCCCAGCCTCGTACGGACGACCAACTGTGGCAAATGGTTGACAGAGAATGGAGAATCATCCCTCAGGACACCATCCGCACTCTTATTGACTCTGTACCTCGACGTGTTTCTGCGTGCATCGCCGCTCGCGGTGGTCCTACATCCTACTGATTCGATGCCGTGCGCATTGTGTAACCTGCATATCGGTTTGAAATAAACATCAATTATTCTTCCGTGCCGACTCTGTTTTTTCCCCAACTTTCATCCCTTTCGAACCACTCCTCCTTGGTGTTGCATTTGCTCTGTCAGTCAGTGTATAAAGAGCCTTGAGACCATCTGACCTAAGCGTAACTGGCTCCTTTCCGCAGTTAATGGAAGGAATGAACAAAGGTCAATACGTCGGTAGTTGTCGTAAGAGGAAATCCCTCATAAACCTGTGACTGTAGGGTTTCTGGTGCCAGGTGTCAGGCCCATGTCATTTTCCATACGTTGGGTGTAATACAAAGCAAAGTTATCTCCGTACAGGCCATGAAGGCCCCTGGAGGGGTGGAAGGTAAAGGCTTCCACTATCCGTAACCTCGGCACTTGATGGGGTGGAGTGGTTAGCTCTACGCCCGGCCGCCTTTGCCCACAGGAATTAACCTGGTACTCATTTTTGGTGTAGGCTGAGTGAACCTCAGGGCCATGTGCACCTCCGGAAGTGGAAATCTCGTTTCTTAAATTTTACGACTTCCTGACGGGGTTTCGATCCCACGTCTTTCCGGGCGAACCGAGCACACCTTTACCGCCTCGGCCAGACAGCCCGTTGGGTGTAATACGCTGTAGTTAAGTATTGACAATATCCGCGGATAACAATTCGCGGATGCGGATAACCATTCGCGGATGCAAGCGGATATTATTTTATATATCCTTCAGGGCTCTACCCATAACCAGAAATCACAGGGTGTCAAGTCTGGGTCGTACTGAGGCTAGCGCAGTGGTCCTCCGCGCCTATCCATTGCCCAGGGAATGTCTCGTCGAGATAGGCATGAACAGCACGGGCATAATGTCATGGTCTGCCATCTTGTTGGAAATACCCTTCAAGTCAGATTTGTAATGCTAGTCCATCAATGGCGTACTGCTGCAACATCGTTAAGTATACGTCTGAATTCACTGTTGGGTGTTTCAAAGAAGTAGGGTCCAGTTACCCCAGCGGCGGTCACAGCGCACTAGTCACTTGGGAATCACTTTCATGCTCCCGAATGACTCGTTTTCACTGCCCCTAAAAATTGTGTTTAGTCTGTTCAGTAGTCCACTTGTATGCCTTCGTCGCTGAACGCCATGGCCTGGATATTCGATATTTCACATAAAATCTCACGGCATTCCATTCTAAACACGGTTTTTGCGTCATTGTTAAAGCTTGGAGGACTTGCCTGTGATATGGTTGCATTTCGCACAACAGCAATGTTCGTTTCACATCCTCTTGACCTTGTGCATCCTGCATTTCCTCAATACTGTAGTTGATCGCTACTGATCCAATTTTCATAAAGTTGTGGCAAACTGTTAAACGGCATGGTGGTGTATGTGCAAATCGCTACCGAAACTTCGGACGGATTGTAGTCGGTAAGCCATGAACTCCCATCAAGCTTGCTACAACTCTTCTTTGCTCCGGTGTTAATCGGTCGGCCATTGTGTAACCTATGGCGTCGAGTCAAGTTGGAGAGATGAACATTAAAAACACAAGAAGCAATAATAATCTGAAAAACGATACACAATGGCACCTAATTGGTAACAATATAATAATAATAATATGATATATTTTTGTGTCCTATTCATGACATAACATAAAATATTCATACCATTTGCGTAGTAACATGATTTTGACTCGCCCAATATTATAAGGAAAAAGTTTGTGAGTTCGTTTATATATGGAAGGTAATCCACTCAACCTATTTTAGTAATTCTTTCACCATCACAAAGCTTATTTTAACAGATTGCCATATATACGCAGTAAAATGCCGATTAAGACGCTGTCCAAGAGACCGCATGAATACCGCATATTAAACGGGACTGCATAGTAAGCGGGAAGAAACTAAACAATATAATTACAATTCGTATGTTTCTCATTGAAAAGAGACTGGAATTCCTAACGAATCGGCAAACTGTTTCTGATTAAGGTTATTGTTTCCATCGTGCTTTCACAAAATTTCTAATTTATCCGTCAAATAAACGCTGTTGTCCTTTTCGCACTTATAATTGCAGACAAGCTTGCCTAAACGGTTGCTTAAAGTAACCAACTCAACTCTGTGGACGCGTAACAGGGACTAAAGTTTATAAAACCACAACATTCGGGATCAGATTATTCGTTCTACGTCATGCTACCCAATCTCTATCACGTAGTTCTTTAATTCTCTCATGATTTTCGTAAAATTTGTACAATTTGTACAAATTTTTCAAACGTGTTCCGGGCTGCGTGATAGCAAGTAAAAGTCATTGTTACCTGTGATTGCCTACTAAGTACCGACTATGCCCCACTAGGTGTAGAGGAAAACCTCAACGCTGTTCTTTAATTCTTTCAGGACATTCAGCACCATTCTCTTATTCGAACCCCCGTATGTTCAGAGCAGAATAAATTATTCATTGATCTATTTTCTCTTTCTACTAAAATCTCCGTCTAGATGACGTCATTGTGTTAATTTGAAACAGTTGAACTGCCCATTCTTCCTCTGTCTTGCGTTTTATATCCTTGACCTAAAAGCTGGCTATTTCGTGACAACTCAGATGATCCTTTAGACATCAAACTCAATCAAGGTTAGTGGTATAAATGTTTGTCAAATAAGCAGCAACTCTTCTGCACATTAATGTGTATGTTCCAAGAACGACGTATGAACAACCGATCGTGCCATTCGCGGTGTTTAACAGATATAAGGCTATTATACACAGGTCAAAAAATAGGGGAACATGTTTTTGAATGTATGTCGTGCACCAAAAAACATTACCTCACACCCAGTTATATTACCAACTAAACCTTTATTTTTTACCGTTGAAGTATACGAAAGAACATCGATGGATTCACGTTCATTTTCAGAACACAAACGGAAATGTCCAAATAGGGACGAAAACAAAATGATAACAGTCCTCCAGGGTGGATTTTTATCACAGTTGGAGAGCTACTGTATGGTGTATATCTTCCACGACCATTTATCACAGCTTGGCACCTGCGTGGCATGCTCCGTATAAGTCGACGGAGGTCACGTTGCGGTATCCGGTCCCATTCTTCAATAAGAGCCTGTTCGAGGTCTTGGAGAGTCTGCGGTGGAACAGGGCGCCCACGAACACTTCTGTCAAGCCTGTCCCACACATGCTCGATGGATTAAGGCCGAGACACACTGCTGGCCATTCCATCCCTTGAATGTCTAGTTATCGCAAGACAGCTCTGGTGATGTGCGCTACATGAGCCCTGGCATTATCGTGCATAAGTACGAATTCAGGGCCAACACCGTATGCAAAAATCAACACATGTTGTAGCAGTATCTGTTCGATGTACCCCGCAGCGGTAAGATTACCACGGACGACGACAAGATCCGTTCGGCCATCAATACTGATGTCACCCCACACCATCACAAAACCCTTGTCCGAATCGGTCGCCTTCCTGAACAACATTTGGCATGTATTGCTCACCACGGCGTCTCCATACACGTTGACGTCCATCACGCTGTGTCAGGGGAAATCTGGACTCGTCTGTGAACAACACAGGTCTCCATTGGCGAAGTTGCCAATTGACGTGGGTACGGGCAAACAGAAGGCGAGCTGCGCGATGTTGCTGCGTTAAACGGGGCACTTGAACAGGACGTCTGGGTCGTAAGGAGACTTCTCTTAACCTGTTCCTTACTGCCTGGTCAGACACCGTGACTCCAGTGACTCTCCTAAGGTCTTGTTGCAGTTCTCTGGCAATTGCTGAACGACGCCGCAACACAGAGATTATGAGATATCGGTCATCCTGTGGGGTTGTCATGCATCCACGAACTTGTCCAACCCTCCTTGTGAACTGGCCTGTCTCATTGTAACTATTCCACAAGCGGTGAATAACTGCCGGAGAGACATTGGGATCCACAGTAACACGACGAAAAGTCCATCCTTCCTGGATCAAAGTGACGGCCCTCGTTAAGATGTCTCATAGGATGTACTGGTTGTCGTACAACGTGCTCAATTGGTCGCAGTAGTCTGTGTACATCACAACGACAGACGGACGCACAGCTATTCACTTTGTTTTGAGGGGACACATGACAGTTTAATGCATGGCTACGCCTACAGATGGAGTATAAATTCGATTTGACATACCCTGAGTAGCTAAAGTCTCGAGGTATGCTGTATGACCATTGGAACCCTATCAACCAAATTTATGTTCACACAACCGACGTTACAAAACACGTTCCCGTAATTTTTTTGAACTGTGTAGAAACTACATACATGAATTCTGGTACTGTTCTTCCGTTATTGCGAGTTTGATCAAAATTGGATCAGCCATTTGAGAATAGAATACTCCCGTTCCCTAGTTGCAGATAGCCTGAAACTGGGGAGAGGGCGTTGCAATCCGTTTGTTCGATACATGTATTGCATTATCCTAACAGTTATTTGACTATTACTACATTAAATATTGTGCTGAAAGCTAATAATGTTTATATTCATTCCACAAATTATTGTCCCTTTTTTAAATTTTCTTTTTGTCCTAGATGTTGTACAATCCTACATATTCTAGAACAAACATATATCTTACTCTTCGTTCTTTTAGTTAATGCTTATTTTATTTTATTTTCATTTCCTTTTGTCGCATATTTTTAAAAATATGTTCTTCCCTGTGTAATCCACTCTTAACAATAGGGAACGTGCATGACCGGGGATTTTAATTAAAAACGTGCTAATCTAATTCAACATTTCGTGCAGAATTCAAAAATGTGGTCAGAATTAAGAAATAACAACTCCAAACATGATCAGAATCCAAATTAAAGTACGAAAATGTCACGTGACGCAAGTACGCAATCTCATTGATCTGACGTCATCGTCCAGATTAACTGTATTAGCAGACGAAATAACACATAGTGTGCTTTGAGAAACAGGATACACTTCGCGTATTTCTCCTTTATGGTAGTGGCATGTAAAAAGTGAAGTTCAGTTTCTATACAGTGTGTAATAATCTCAGTGTTATTTTTTGAACCTAAAAATGAATCCTGTGCAGACAGTGAAGCAGAAACGTTATAAATGGTGTATAATTCCGATGTGAATAAAATACGTGGCATACCACGCCAAACAAATTATTTATCAGTGTAGCAAAGGACTGTAAAACTAGGAAGAAATGCCGGTGATATATTGAAAAAGTCTACAGTTTATTGCTGTGAGAATCATTTTAATGTAAACTGAATTTCTTTGAACTTGTAATTACCTTTCCATGCCTGCTATTCTAATGGTAAAACTTTAAATGTGATCTATGATACTTTAATTGAATGCTTCAATTACATACTGGAGTATGAAAGTAATAAACAGCGCATAACTTAATGCTGATTATTGAAGTATTCTTCCAACCTAACCCAAGTTTTTGTCCACGAACCCACTACGCTGGCGTAGCAGGGGTAGAGGTGATACTCCCACGTGGCGCGTCCCAGGTGGCGGATAGGGGGGTCCTAACCGGCTTAACGGCGGACTTGAGGGAAATAAAATACCTCTCGCGGACCAAACACACAACCCCCTGTGGGTGGGGACGCAGACGAAGAATACACCCACGGTATCCCCTGCCTGTCGTAAGAAGCGACAAAAAGGGGCGACCAAGGGATGATTATATTAGAACCATGAAACTCCTTGTGATTAGTACCACCACGCAGGGAACACCATGGATCGCTTTTACTAGCGCTTAGTACCACCATGTTAGGTACCAAATAGGTTTGTGATTAGTAGCAAACGAGAGCGCGACGGCTTTTACAGTACCTGTGATTAGTAGCACTATACGAGCGACACCATGGGATGACGGAACCCATGGTTCTGGCTTGCCTATGATTAATACCCACTATATCAGGAACACCACGGGATAGTACGAGTCCCTGTGGTTAGTACACTTGGGTGATGAACACCATAGGTTTGCGTTGCCTGTCAGTGGCGCCGCAATGTGCGAAACACAGTAGGTCTGTAATACATGTGCGAATTTCATTAACTGTTAGTAGTACCATAATGAGTGGAATACCGGGAGTCTACGCTACTCTTGATTAGTACCGCAATATGACAAATACCATGATTCTACTTTTCTAGCGATAAGTACCGTTATGAGGGACCGATGGCTTGGATTTTGGACTCCTTTCGACTGCAAGCATCTTCGATTCAGTATCGTGCTATAGAAGCTGTCCCTTGGTTGGTAATACTATTCTTTTACGCCAGCTTCTGTGCATGTGAGGCACTGTGGGTCGGTTTCACTGATCGTTTTAAATTCATATCCATCCATCCATCCATCCATCCATCCATCCATCCATCCATCCATCCATCCATCCATCCATCCATCCATCCATCCATCCATCCATCCATCCATCCATCCATCCATCCATCCATCCATCCATCCATCCATCCATCCATCCATCCATCCATCCATCCATCCATCCATCCATCCATCCATCCATCCATCCATCCATCCATCCATCCATCCATCCATCCATCCATCCATCCATCCATCCATCCATCCATCCATCCATCCATCCATCCATCCATCCATCCATCCATCCATCCATCCATCCATCCATCCATCCATCCATCCATCCATCCATCCATCCATCCATCCATCCATCCATCCATCCATCCATCCATCCATCCATCCATCCATCCATCCATCCATCCATCCATCCATCCATCCATCCATCCATCCATCCATCCATCCATCCATCCATCCATCCATCCATCCATCCATCCATCCATCCATCCATCCATCCATCCATCCATCCATCCATCCATCCATCCATCCATCCATCCATCCATCCATCCATCCATCCATCCATCCATCCATCCATCCATCCATCCATCCATCCATCCATCCATCCATCCATCCATCCATCCATCCATCCATCCATCCATCCATCCATCCATCCATCCATCCATCCATCCATCCATCCATCCATCCATCCATCCATCCATCCATCCATCCATCCATCCATCCATCCATCCATCCATCCATCCATCCATCCATCCATCCATCCATCCATCCATCCATCCATCCATCCATCCATCCATCCATCCATCCATCCATCCATCCATCCATCCATCCATCCATCCATCCATCCATCCATCCGTCCGTCCGTCCGTCCGTCCGTCCGTCCGTCCGTCCGTCCGTCCGTCCGTCCGTCCGTCCGTCCGTCCGTCCGTCCGTCCGTCCGTCCGTCCGTCCGTCCGTCCGTCCGTCCGTCCGTCCGTCCGTCCGTCCGTCCGTCCGTCCGTCCGTCCGTCCGTCCGTCCGTCCGTCCGTCCGTCCGTCCGTCCGTCCGTCCGTCCGTCCGTCCGTCCCTTTTAAACAACAAGCATCAATCAGTCAATCATCAAGTTTTTGGTGATCCATATTAAAGTAATAAACCAAAAGGTTTATGAACCAAATTGATTGCTCTAATTATACCAATTTATCTTGGCATACGACAGTTATTTATTTATTGAAGAACTTACATTTGTAAACAAATTTAGGCTACAACTAAACACTCTATAACACCGAGCGAGTTGGCCGTGCGGTTTGGGGCGCGCAGCTGTGAGCTTCCATTCTGGAGATAGTGCGTTCGAACCCTACTGTCGGCAGTCCTGGAGATGGGTTTTTTTTTTTCATAGTTTCCCCTTTCCACACCAGAAAAATGTTATGGCTGTTCCTTAATTTAGGCCACGACCGCTTCCTTCACACTCCTAGCCCTTTCCTATCCCATTGCCGTCATAAGACCAATCGGTGTCGGTGTGACGTAAAGCCAATCGTAAAAGAAAAAGTAACAGAAAGTAAGCGTCTACGTCTTGAAAAAGCAACGTGAATTTAAAACAATCAGATGTATATCTCTACAAAACCAATGCTTATCGGTTAGCGTGATCTCGGTTTTTTAAGTTAACTATGCTCATTAATAACGGTATTAAATAAATAATATAATTGCTCACTGCAGTGAAAACACATTGCTACAAATAATAGTGATGTTGGTGTTTAAACTATTGTCCAAACTTAGCTTAAATTTAGATTATACACGCCAAATAAGTAAACCAGTGGGTAAAAGTCACAGCAGCCAAAGCCGTTCCTGTATTGGGTGACTAAAATGTCTCCACGACGCTGTTCTTGCTTGAAATGCTCAGCTTGTGAAAAAACGGATAAATGAACTAAATATATTTATTCAATCTATATTTTTCAGGAATTATATGTTATAGAACTATAGTACTATAATGTTAGCTGCCGAAGTCCGACTTGTTACTTTAGTAATGGTGAAAGCCCGAAAATTTAATGTATTTTATATTATGGGAATCAATCTAGAAATATATTCCAAAGGGGATTTAAGTTATTTCTATTCATGTTTCTTGTTATCATTATACTGTGAGTTACATCCCTTACCCCCCACCAACAGCGCGTGGCAACTCATCCAAATCTTGACCACGCCCAATGTTGCTTAGCTTCTGAGATCTCACGGGATCCGGTGTTTCAGCACGGCTACGGCCGTTGGCTTGCACATATATAAAAGATGCCAATTTGCTTCTTTTTTTTCCATGAATTTCTGCAGCCACAGAAGGGTCGCTATTTTTCAAGAATTATGCTACTATGATGGTATCCACACACGATACATTGTATGTCTGAGCTTTTTTGAACTCTTCTGCTGTCATTTCGAAGTTATTCGCGATCGCAGATAATCAGTATTCTGCTTTTTAGTAACACCTCATGCACAATGGCTGGTAGAGCTTCATGAGGTACTTGACGGTGACGTCACAGCCCGCCGCTTACGTGATAGGACGTTTTACTCGCCTAGCAGGAGACTTTTAAATATATTTTAAATGATAGAAAACAAAGTAATTTATCACAATGCAATATGCTTCCTTACTATTTCATTGGTGTACTTAAAAAAAAGGTAGTTTTGAAAATCACGCATGTTCCCTATTGTACAGAATTCCTTCTCTCTATTTTTCTTTGATATTCACTACCCAAATATTTAAGTGCGTCAGTTCCCCTGCATACTCTTAATGATGCGCCTCTTCCGTTACTTCTCCACAAAATTAACAATGATTTTCGTCATGTTTCTCTCTGACCCTTATTTTTATAGTGGTATATCGCCATTAGCCACCATATCATACATCTTACTTCTCTGTTTGAAAGCCTTTCTTTCCTTGTTGACATAGTTTGTATGATTTCACAGAATTCCGATAATGTTCTTTCAGTCTTACATTCTGACATAAGCATCTGCTTATCAGCCGTTGTCCCTACTTCAGTTCAACGACTGCATAGTTAACAGTGCCATCAGTGTTTTGTCCGTTTATTTGATGTTTCTGAACAACTTGTTGCTGTACGAATTTAATTTCTGCGCGATTTAAACTTTTAGAAGTTAATCAAATTTTAAAATTCAGCCACTATAAGAAATTACTTTTTTAAATAAAGGAGCTCTTTAAAAAAAGGAGCAGAAAGCTTGAGACTCGGTTAAATGCCACTTGTATTAGATCCCCAAATACCAATGCAGCAGAACCCCGGTAACCCGAACCCTGCAAAATCCGAAATTTCGTATAATCCGAATTCCGTGAAAGCGGAAAAAATCAAAATCGTACGTTGAATGAAATGAAATGCCATGTGGCCTCCGGAGAGGGCTGGTGCAGGTCTTTTGATTTGACGTCCGTGGGAGACCTGCGCGTCGTGATGAGGTTGAAATTATGATGAATGATGATTGACGAATTATGGTTAAAATTCCCGACCCTGCCTGGAATAGAACCCGGGACCACAATGACCAAAGGCCAGCACGCTAAGCATTTAGGCATAGAGCCGGACATATGTTGAATGTAAAGAAAGGATGTAACTACAGTTGTGTACTTAAAATGATTATTGATTACTTAAGCTTGTATTTAGTTAGCCCCGCGGTGTAGCGTGCTTACCTCTAACTCGGAGGCCCCGGGTTCGATTCCCGGTCAGGTCAGGGATTTTTACCTGGATCTGAGGGCTGGTTCACGAGAAGAAGGAATGTTTCAGCCGCGGTCAGTAAGAACTGCTACTACTACTAAAATTGTTTTCATTTCGTACCCTGAAGGGGTAAGGCAGGCCTTTTAGAACGTGAACGTCCTCTCAGGCCATGGAGATTTGAATTGGTGAAAGTCAGGAGGTTGGTGGCTGTGGCCTACACTAGGAACTGTCCAGGCATTCGCCTTAGTGTAGGAGAATAGAAAACCACGGAAAACTATTATCGGTGGTGGTGACCAGCCCGTCTTCGTCTCCCGAATGGAGAAGTGTAGAGCCATGGCCACCCATCCTCTGCTCGCTGGTCGGTCGGAGTGCAGAGCTGTCGGACCACCGTCCAACCGTGGCTACTTGTAAGCCTAAGCCTACACTAAAACCGTCGACCCCTCAGTAAGAAGTAGCTGTACAATCAATGGGAGCTACATAGGCCTAGCTGTTTTTAACAAAGAGTAAAAGAAATGCGTTAAGTTTAAATAAAGCTTTTCTTGTTTTCAATATTGCAATGGAAATGGAGCTGTTACAAGACCTTGTACATTTTATGATCCATGGGCATATGAGAACACTGCTGACTGCTACACAAATTGTGGAGTGTGGCCTTGGTAGATACCATGGCCGTTGAGAACAATATTCCACAAACCCACTTATTATCAACCGTTTGCCCTACTTTCTGTTTTATCACAGCTTCCATTGTTAGAAACGTACGTTAAGACCTTCACAAAGGTCCAAGTTTAGATGGTGATGATAATCGCTATTTTAAGGGACCTAACATATAGGTCATATGCCCTGATGGCATGGAATTACATTATAACTTAAAATTTACCCACTGACTAAGAAGAATATGTGAGCTCAATGCCTTATTTTCAATACGATGGTTAAAACTAGAATAAAATATACTAAAATTCAAGAAGACATTTGTTTAAAAATAAATGTGTAAATATTTAAAACAGTTCAAAGATAGGCAGGTCAGTTGGTAGACGCGGGAGGGTGTGGGTTCCGGTGCGGTTTGCCATATTTCTTCTGTACTTTGCTTATCTCCAACACGAACTATATGTACGGTACACGGCCTAATTAGAATGTCATTTAATTTCGATCCTTCAGATACATCATCAGCCATAGACGCCCAAGAGAGTTTCGGTTTACTCGGTCTGCCATCTAGTAGACCTAGAGTAAAACGAAACGTCGAAATTGACGAGCAGACAGCCAGACGGCGTCAACTAGGAATGTCTGCACACAGTAGATGAGGCCATACGGTTATTATTATTATTATTATTATTATTATTATTATTATTATTATTATTATTATTATTATTATTATTATTATTACATACCTGCTAACTTTACCGATTTTCGACGGTTTTTCCCGCCTCCCGATTATTATATTGTTTCTCCCGATTTTATCTAATTTTTTTGTGAACTTCACACATTTGTTTTCAAATCCCGCCATTTCAGCAGTGTACGCCAGTGGGCGAAAGACCTTCGCTCATTGGCCGCTTTCAGATGAAATTTCGACGTTTCTTAATACGAAAAATACGCGCGAATGTGCGAAGTTTATTGAAACCTATATATCGCGACGCGTATATCGATTGTAAATCTCTCGTTCTCGCGTGCTATGTTCGTGTTCGTTCACATCAGTCTAGTCGATTGTAGAGACTAGTCGCTAGATTTGGAGTCTATGTTAGTAATTTAGTGACAGAATTTCAAAGATAGCGATTTTAGGAGCTGTTTGTAGACAGTTCTGTTGAATTTTAATTTATTACTTGATAAAAATAGCGTGACGCGTGATGCATGATCTATGCATTTGCTAAGTAATAGCATCTAAGTGCATGACTGATTCACACATGTGGAGCATGAGTTCATACTATTTTCGGAAGGCTTATAACAGACCGATCATCTCACTTACGTACTTCCTGTGAGGGAATAGATGTGTAATTTTTAGCCTTGTAGCCTCGTATAGCAACAGTCGAATTTATAATATATGCCACAGTACTTCTGCATTGCGCAAGACATGTAGAATAAGCAATTTTGACCAATTGTATCTCGTGATTATCCTGGTTTTGTTTTGGTTTTGTAAAGTTGGCAGGATTATTATTATTATTATTATTATTATTATTATTATTATTATTATTATTATTATTGTTGTTGTTGTTGTTGTTGTTGTTGTTGTTGTTGTTGGATTAAATGCCACCTCCAAGTAGGTAGAAGAGGTCAAGAGTGATACAGAAGAAGTTTGAATTACAATAGAGATGATCCGCTGTAGAAGAGAGTTCGGCAGAAGAGTTGAGAGTCTAAAGTCATTTGAAGAGGAACCACTAAAAAGGAGGCCCAAGCGGTCATTTCTGAAGATAAGAGAAAGATGAGAAGTAAAAGAATAAAGAGGTTCTGGGGAGAGAAGAGAAGAAAGGACAAGAAGTCGTAAATTATATGCGATCCATAGTTGACCAAATTGGACAACAAAAAATCAAAAACAATAAAAATAGCTACACTTTCCTGTACAATTAAGACATAATTTCTAGTTCTCCATAGCCCTTCGAATCATGGCCGCCTGGGCGTGAAGCCAGTGGTGATGTCTTATTCCTGTGCGTGCTTCTTGGTTTAGAAGTTATTCGTGCATCTAATACATAATTAAAACATAAAGAAACAAAGATAATAAATGTGATGCAGTGTAAATTCTTTTTCCTCCTTTGAACTAGGCTTTCTCTGTGTTTAAAAAAGTGGTTTTCATGACAGGAAGTAAAGCGCGCCGTTTGGCAGTAGAATAGCCTACTGTATCTATTGCTAGCGGTGTAGCGTTCCTGTGAAAATGTAACATTTCTGTATGTCTTCAGAAAGACATGTAAAAACTGTTTTAACAACAAAGCAAAAATTGGAAGTTACAGAAGACAATCGAGAAGGGATAGTCGACGGTGGCAGATTATCAGTAGCGGCAAGGGGGGAGGGGGGTTTCGCCCCCCACTTTGCGGAGAAAACATTACATTTTTATTCCACTTTAGCCAGATGATACTAGGAATTATTAAAACAAGCAATTTGTACAAGCCCTGTTGTCCTGTCAGCTAAGTGTTTCCATTCTTATTATTAGCGGAAAAAAAAAAAAATGTCGTTCGTCGCGGCTAAGTGATTTGAATAGGGCCACAGCTAGTAGTGGACACTTTGCACGTGCTGTGAGGAAGGGTAGCAGGGGTATATTTTTTTTTTCCAAGTTCATGGGCACTGAGGTATGATTCAGCCGCTTGCCGCGCGCATTCGTCAGTCTGGCAGTCTCTTGAGAGACATATGCATAGAGAGATACAAGGACGCCCATACCCGGGGGCAAGCTGCCTCCAAACACCCCTCCCCCCCGCTAACTCTCTGGGAAAGGCAAAAATATAGTGTAGTCAGGTGTTTTCCTTTCAAGAAAATTATTTAAAAGTCAGTATTACGTACAAGCGATAGTACCGTCCCCACCAATAGGCAGGGGATACCGTGGGTTATTCTACCGTAGAATACAAGTCGCCATTTATCTTCCAAAATATTAAAAATACTACGTACACCCAGGTATGCCTCCCCCCCCCCCTCCTACAAACTGTTATATGGGCGCCCATGGAGAGATATGCATTTATTTCTGCTTCCTCCATTTGGAGGCTGCAGAAAAGACAAAGCTCACATGAAAATTAGATTAATAATTACAAGTGTCGTTTAAAATATGTCTATAAATGATAGGTGTACCATAGTAAAGTCTACTTAAAGAGTATAAATGACTTTTTACTATTGCTAACGATCCTTTCAGGGCTGCTAACCCAATGTCCTTAAGAAATTGTTTATGCAAATTACATTTAAATCAATATTGAATTTTCATGACCGCATTGTAATCGAAACCGACTTTCAACCTATTAGGTCGTGTTACGTACATTTAGTACGTGTTGAAGAGATGTTAAGTACAGAACAAAAATGCGCAACCAAACACCAGTGGGATCCGAACACACAACCTCCCTTGTGTACATCATGTGGTTGAGTCTGTTAGTTTCTTAGTATGTAGCTAAACACGAAATGATTTTTAATTGCATAATCACGCCGTACTTCAATTTAATTGTGAAAGTTGTATTGCAAAGTAGGCCTATTGAATCAAAATCTCAAAAATCTATTATTACCGCACCTAAGTTGGTAAACTGTCAACCGTTACCTCTCTGTAGAAATTCGCTCAGAGAGCATAAAAACTTACCATTTTGTAGCCGTTTTTCCCCTTTTCACTTTTGACGTTTATACCCCCTCCCCTGCCCCGAAATCGCCCTCTCTATCCCACAAACCCGGATTTCTGTTGTCCGTACATTATTCCCCCCCCCCCCCCACTTCTAATTCCCAATCGCCGCTACTGCAGATTATTATGGAATGTACAAACTGTCTCCAATTTTAACAAGAGAAAATCTGGATGTTTTATGCGGAACATTGATAGTGGTGGACCTTCAAAACATGAACGTTTTAAAAAGTCTACGTATGAAAAGTTGGATGTTTCACTTGTACAGTGGTTAGCTTAAAAAAAGGTCGGAAGAAACTCTAATCACGGGTAGAATGTGTAGATAAAAAAGTCATGTCATTCCATTGAATATTATTGAACAGAATTATCCAGGCATTTCGGTTATTTTTGTGTGTGCATGTTTTCCCCTTCATTAGCTCGAATAACCGGGAGTTAAAGTGTATTAAGAACTACACCCGTACAGTTTTAAGACGGGTGCTTGGGAAATGTTATGCGTTACATCTGTGAGAGTGGCTGGTCTCTTGTTATCGCCAGTGGGTGGATTGTGTGCCTCGCGGAATGTGTCATGCCATTCCGTATCGAGTTGCAGGCAGCTCGTCGTCATAGCAACAGACAAGGCTGCTAAAGGATTTCGTTAGCACTGCATTCCTCTAAAAATATAAAACTTGAATAGTGCCTGAGAAGTACGCGAGAATTGAATTAACCTACTCCTGCGTATGAGGAGATAGATTGAATGGACGCTGTTCCGATTGAATTAGCCGAACCGTTTAGCCTGAAGTGGGCAGTATAATACAATATATATATTTCGTATGGCATGAGGATACATTGTTACAATTTGGTTATTAACAAATATGTACAATGAATGAGCGCCTTCGCAATTACATAACTAAAAGCTGCCACGCCCCCCAGAGGCTCTCAGTTTGGGAGAGTTCGATGGCGATCACGGGGCCCCCAAGTTGAGTCCTCTGTCATTCCTCCCGGTTATTTCTTTCTGTTTCCTCACTTTCGTCTTTGCTATTCCATCTCCTCGGTTAACTCTTGCTCCCTTCGGTATTACGTTTGCAAGACATAGCGAGTACTTCAGTTTCATGAGCTCGACAGTTCTCTCCTTTCGTTCGCTGATGTTTTCGTTCTCGAAGGGGCTGCCTAGCCGAGGCAGTAAAAGTGTGCTCGCTTCACCGGGGAGGGGTGGGTTCACTTTCCCGCCAGGAAGCCGAAAAAGAAAAAAAAAAAAAAAAAATTGAAACGAGGTTTGTACTGCAGGAGAGGCCCACGGCCCTGAGGATAACTCAGCCTACACCAGAAATGTCAGCCTAAAGGCTGGTTGGATCCTCAAATAGCAACTTACTGTGGGTGAGGGCGGTAGAATAACACCCACGATATCCCCTACTGTCGTAAGAGGCGACTAAAAGGGGCCACAAGGGCTCTGAACTTCAGAGCGTGGGTTGGCGACCATGGGGCCCTTAGCTGAGTCCTGGTATTGCTTCCACTTACTTGTGCCAGGCTCCTCTCTTTCATCTATCCTATCCGATCACCCTTGGTCAACACTTGTTCTTTTCCGATCCCGATGCTGTTTTCCGAGGGCTAGGGAATCTTTCATTTTCACGTCCTTCGTGGCCCTTGTCTTTCTTTGGCCGATATCTTCATTTTTCGAAATGTCGGATCCCTTCCATTTTTATCTCTGATTAGTGTTATATAGAGATCACCACCACCTATAGCACCCCCAGAGGTTATGTGAAACCGCAAAAAGCAATGGCGGACCGAAGATAAGGTGTACTAGGCAAGATGAGGAGTGAGGTCTTCTTCTTCTTCTTCTTCTTCTTCTTCATGTGGCCTCTAAATATTAGTTCCTAATTAGCGTCAACCTCTAAGATCTTTTGCTACGATGTTTTTCCTTCATTCCCACCTAGATATACCTGCTCCCCTCACAAAGCTGCAGGTTGTTCTTATAGTGTTTTCTTGGATTTTTTCTCTCTCGTCACCTGGTAGTTCTATAGTGGAGAGTATGATTCTACCCAGCGCCTCACATTCGAAAAGTATGTGTTCAGCTGATTCCTCTGCTTCATTGCATTTCCTACATATATTGTCTCTTATTACTCCAATTTTATGTAGGTGTTTTTTCAGATGACAGTGTCCTGTCAACAGTCCTACTACCCATCTTATATTTTCTCTGCTCAGTTTCAACAGTTCTTCAGTATGCTTCTAGTTTGTTCCCTTTATCAGCTCCTTTGAAAGCCTGCATCCTGGAGCATTTTTTCAGTTCTCCATTTGTTTCTTTTGTACCCATTTTCCTATGTGGTGTCGGACTTGTCCATACGAAATCTCGCATACAGGTTCTGGGCCTACAGAATGTGTTTCTACCCCTTTCCTGGCCAGTTTATCTGCCTTTTCATTTCCTTCTATTCCTGCATGCCCTGGTACCCGTATTATTTTGACAGTGTTGCACTTTGAGAGCTTCAGGAGAAGTGAATGGCAATACCAGACAATTCTGGATATTATCCGGCCTGCTTCTAGTGCCTTAATGGCCGCTTGGCTGTCCGTAAAAATGAAAATGTTCTTATTCCTTAAAGGAGTGGGGTAGTTTGCCGTTACTTTCCTCTCTGGGCCAGATGAATGACCCTATGAAAAGCACCTTTCGGTACACTCACACGCAGGAGTCGTGCTCCTAATGTCGTCTTCAGCAGCGTCCATTCTGTCACGGCCATAAATGAGACTGAGGCAGAGGCTTCGGTGGAAGTTACAGTTATATTGCTTTGGCCTGTGACAAGAGACAGATGCAAAAAATACTGCATCCATCGAGAAAAAGAAAAGAGTAACGGTAATTCCTGAGGGTAAAGACCGGACTAAGAACAATTCACTCTATCCCACCTAGTGCCGAGGTGACGGATAATGGAAGCTTCGGCAAGGTCCCTACCGGCCTGTGCAGAAATGGCTTTTTTTTTTAAATTTTCTTTATTGTTTCATTCTTCGAAGGGTTGGTTTTACATCTCCGGACCCGTATTCTCAGTCGACACAGTGAACAGGACGAAATCAGTCTTATAATAGACTGGCCTCCTTGCGTTCCGGATCTCAGCCCAGTCGAAAACGTGTGAGCTGAGACATTGCGCATCATGAAGGAGAACTGGCCAAGACGACTTCTGGGATGTAGCTCTTGATGCCTGGGAGGAAATTGCCGAGAGCAAGCATTGTGTTCGTCACTGTCTTCCGTTCGTCACAGACTACAAGCGGTATTCGAAGCCGAAGGCATTTATACTGATGTCATTGTTTTTGACACAGAGAAATGTCTTGTTGTTGTTGTTGTTGTTGTTGACAGATGTTTCAGTTTACTGGGAACCATAGCAGGGGGATTGAATAATGCTTCTGAGATGTACTTGTGCATAATTATTAATCATAAAAGGTTTATTATTCAGTTGTTTTATTATACATAACAACACTTCGTGGTTTTCCATTTTCACACCAGACAAATGCTGGGGCTGTACCTTAATTGAGGCTACGGTCGCTCCCTTCCCGCTTCTAGCCCCTTCCTCTACCATAAGACCTATCTGTGTCGGTGCGACGTAAACCAAGTTGTAACAAATAAATAAGAAATATAACCCTTCTTTTCTATGCAATTTTCACATGTATTTCCTGAAAATTGGGCTAAAATTAGAATTACAGTCTGTGAGATGAAGAATGGTGTCAACACAGCACTTGCTGGAGTTAGTGAGTAGTAAGGAAAGCCGGGGGAGGAGAAGAGCCACACTCAAACTAGCTGCCGAAAATTACTGTAGTTTCGTGTTATCCATTTTGTGGTGGCTTAATGTCCTTAGCAGCCAGTACAATAAAATCTGTTCGGGTAACAGCAACAACAGCAGAAAGCTTTAACGACATTTGAGAAAACGACTTCTTTTTCTTGTTTATGAAGAGAACAAGCATTGATTTTGAGTGGAATTCGACCATCAGTAACCCCACTCCTCCCTCTGACTGAAATCTCACTCCTGCGTCAATTTGTTATCTCTTAACAAATGTACCTTTTTGGAGCACGCATACAACTAGAAGTCAACATAAACACTTCCGTTATCCTGACCCCCTATGGGCGAAAGGAAAATTTACAACTGTCTCGTGCACATTTCAAGCTGATAAGATAACATAAGCTTGTCTTGGGCGACAATGGATCATGAGTCATAACATAACCTATATATATTTATTGTTGTCCAGTACAAATACAGTTTAAGTAAACAGATGGACTTTAAGTTTGCCCGGGGTCACGAGAGTAGGAGGAGGTTTGCTTCTAGTATTTTTTTTTTTAACGTTATTTGGGCAATGGATTTCATACGAACTGACAGTGAGAGATTTAGTTTTAGTTTATCCGATAATCATGGGATCCTGAAGATAATGCGCCGGCCTCACAATCTGCGTACAGTTGCTGCTGTTTGGATTCAGTTCTCGTGCATCCCAAGTTGCCGAATATCTTTCAACAATCCATTTTCCCATTGCTTTCTGAGGGTCTAGGTAAACTGTGTCCTGGTGAATTTACGATCCTTACCTGCTAGCTAAAGTGGGTCTTCGTTATTATGTAGGTTCTGGATTTTCCAGGCAATTGCTTACCTTTCCCAAAATATTGTGTTTTTGATATAGCTATGTGAAACGTTCCATTCTTGACTCTGTTCGTGGCTTTTATTACGCTCACCCATCGATTTCCAATTTCATTGCCTATTCTAAGATTTTCAGTCAGAAGTCTACACTTTATTTAGGAGTACAGAAAAACAGACTAAATATAGAAATGAAAAGAAACAGTTTATTAAAGAAAAAATGAACTGATCACAACGGAGAAATTCCTATCTTTGACTTCGCGAAATCAGTGTTTAAAATTTTTACCGCCGTATATTTTTATTTACGTAAAATTTTTACTTTTTTTTTTTTGTGGGGGTACGATACAGTCAATCCCTATACGCTGTTCCCTGGGTGAAACTTACCTACTTCCTCGTCCCCTTTTCTTTTGAATTACCTCCGCCTCTCCCCCCCCCTCCTCCTCGTCTACTTCATCCTTCTCCTGTACCTTTCTCAACTTGGGTGGAAACCCACAGTACAAGAGTATTGTAACTTTTATTTCACAGAGAGAGAAAATCTTAATACTAGGAAAACCAGAAAGGTTCAGCCTATTGATTAGTCCGCAAGGACAATTAGAAAAACACGTTTAATTGATTTTCATTTGATTCCCGATGGATTCTATTTTTCTAATAACTTTTAAGTTGTACAGATGATTTTGTACTATTTGGGGCGAATCTCTCAAAATCGCAGTTGACATTTCTTGTAGAGCATTAGTAGGGAGTTAATAATAATGGCGTGTGGCCTCCGGAGAGGTCTGGTGCAGATCTTTTGATTTGACGACCGTAGGCGACCTGCGCGTCGTGATGAGGATGAAATGATGATGAAGACGACACACATTCCCAGTCCCCGTGCCAGGGAGTTAACTAATATTATGGTTAAAACTTCCGACCCTGCTGGAATCGAACCTGGGACCCATGTGACCAAAGGCCAGCACGCGAACCATTTAGCCATGGAGCCGGACAGTAGGAAATTGAAACATTTTGAAAATATCCACGGAGAAATTATTTGTGATAGTTCCGCGCGCACCAAACAACATACCAATAACTTATTTTCACAACTTTATGTCCTCGAAACTGCACTCATTTTCTGTAATACTGTGCTCTTTTTACTTGATTTTTATAACTTTTAATGTACACGTAGTTGCTGTTACCTATACTTAGTTAAGTAGTTTTACATAGTTTTTAAGTTTAAGATAGGTTACTTTTTAATTATTTGTATTAATTATTAGTTTGTGTACCATTGGTCAGGAGATCTCGACAGTCAGTCTGACCGCCAAGTGCTGATGTTCAGTTCAGTAATGGAAATTTCATTCCAACTACCTTAGCAGGGGCACCACGGGCAGGGATCAGCTTCACCCCCATTGTTGCATATGTGGGGTATGCGCTCCTCCCCTGAGTGCGACTATGGTGAGAAGAAACAGACCATCCGTCATATTGTCACCGAATGTCCTAGGAGGTCATACTCCGTCCGGTCAGCTGAAGGAGTTTGTGTGTGCTTCTGACCGGGTTGTACAATGGTTGGACAGCTTAGATTTAAGTTTATGAACTGTTTTAGAGATTGGTTGATAGTTTAAGGTGTTATATTGTTTGTTATATTTTTGAATATTTGTATGTAGAGCTATGTACTAGCCATAAGCTAAATAAATAATAATAATTAGTTATTTATCATTCCAGTTACGTTACTGGTTAAGTGAAGACTGTCCCTAACTTGGCTAGGATAAATAAATTATCTATCTATCTATCTATCTATCTATCTATCTATCTATCTATCTATCTGTCTATCTGAAACTAATAGGCTGTCTGACGAAAAAAGAATGGTGTCGTGAAAGTTTTGTTCATACGTCCCGAAACTTCAACTCGGCAAAATATCAGCTTAGTGAAATATCCGCTCACCCGTTCTCCCGCATGCACTTCCATCGTTTAGTTTACTTTGATTTCTCCCTTATGAGTTTATGAATTGAATGGCTTCATTCCTTACCCGGCCAGTTGACTGGAAAATATGCTGTAGTTTTTCATTTTTGTGATTCCCGTCATACTTTTTATAGGCTTCGGACTACCTAAATAATTGAAATATCTTTCAACTATTTGGGCGTGTTTAAAATCAGTTTATATAAACTTCCTCGGTATTTCCTACTAGAAATATTTTTACATTATATTTACAAAATACACTACATTGACATTAAGCATCAGAACCACACTCAAATAAATAATTGTGCAGAGATCGTTTTTTTTTAATTGTTTCATTCTTCGAAGGGTTGGTTTTACATCTCCGGACTCCTACTCTCCGTCGAAACAGTGAACAGGACGAAATCAGTCTTATAGACTGGACTCCTTGCGTCCGGGATCTGAGCCCAATCGAAAACGTGTGAGCAGAAACAAAGCGCATCATGAGGGAGAACTGGCCTGACCCTGCCTCAAGATCCCAAGATGATCTTTGAGATCTAGCACATTTTTCTTCTGTACTTTACATATATTCAACACGTACTATATTTACGGTGTGTTGGGTATTCAGCCCGAAGGCTGGTTTGATCCTCTGCAGCTCCGCCAACAGCTGTCATAAATAGCCTAGGCGTCACTGAAGAGGCGTACTAGGGAAATGAGGAGCGAGGTAGTTTCCCATTGCTTTCCTCACCGAGCCAGCTGTTGCAATTACATATCAGTCTGCTCCACTGAAATGCATGCACCAAACGACCCTATGAGCATAAGGAATGGTATTACTAGCATCACTCATACCTCAGTCACTTTCATATTGTCAAAGCCAAGAGTGAGACTGAGACAGGTCAGTGAAAGTAACAAATTTGATATATACACGACCTAATAAAATGAAAGTTAATTTCGATCCTTCAGATACATCATGGGATTAGAGGCTACCTCCAGGCAGATAGAAGAGGTCAAGAGTGATGCAGTTGAAGTTTGAATTACATCGAGTTTTTTCTTTTCAATTTGCTTTACGTCGCACCGACACAGATAGGTCTTAGGACGACGATGGGATGGGAAAGGGCTAGGAGTGGAAAGGAAGTAGCCGTGGCATTAATTAAGGAACACCCTGGTGTGAAAATGCGAAACCATTGAAAACCTCTCAGGGCTCCCGACAGTGGGGTTCGAACCCACTATATCTCGATTGCAAGTTGGCAGCTACGTGACAAACCGCGCATCCACTCGTTCGCTATCATCGAGGTTAAAGCACCTTCAGTAAGAATCAGATCGCTCTGAGACACGCTCGTATGTTTGCTGTAGGCTATCTTCGTACCTCTTTACTGTGTTCTCGATTGTTTTATCCAGTCCGGCTTCCTGGCTAAATGGTTAGCGTGCTGGCCTTTGGTCATAGGGGTCCCGAGTTGGATTCCCGGCAGGGTCAGGAATTTTAACCATCATTAGTTAATTTCGCTGGCACGGGAGCTGGGTACATGTGTCGTCTTCATTATAATTTCATCCTCATCACAACGCGCTGGTCGTCTACGGGCGTCAGATCTAAAGACTTGCATCTGGCGAACCGAACATGTCTTCGGACACTCCCGGCACTAAAAGCCATATGCCATTTCATTTTCTTTTATCCAACCGTCGGTTATGCAGTTTTCTTTCCGACAAAATTTAACTGAAATCTCTTGTACTTGAAGGCTGATTGTTCCGTTTCTTCAGAGAAAGCACCACGTCTCTGATTCTGGGAATACTCCCAGGGCAGTGAGTCATACACACGTGCCCTGCAGGACCGAAATATGGAAAAGCCCGCAGGCAACATTCCATTTGAGCGGAAATTTCACAGAGCCCACTTTTTCATACAATAAAAAAACAAGTATAGAAATTGGCTACTCAACACTTACCAGAACCGGTTATTATCTGGGACTCAATTTACATACAGTATACCCCTTTTTGAGTTGGGACCCAATCTATCATTCCCGAGAGGACAGGTTCCTTCAGATTGCTTTGATCCGGATGTGATCGGACATGTCCTGCCCATCGTCTCTTATATTTCATTCTTTGTACAGGTTGGTTTAGCGAATCTGTGAGAGGAGCGCACGTGGGATCAGTGCACAACTAGCGCAAAGATCTGAGGGGGAGTTAGTGGAATGAGCACACAGTATGATTATCATTTAGAACCTTCCTTCACACTTTACTTCCAGACTTGCTGCTGGACAATGCGTAGATTAATAAACGAAGGTGATTTAAAGGTTCTTTTATCAGCAGCTTTGAATATTTTTTTTCCCTTGTCAGAAACAACTTCGTTAATTGTAATTTTATTTACTCACAGCTTCGTCGACTTTTCAGAGCGATCTTCAGTCAAACTTGGCAACATACGGCAAGGAATTGAGGCAACGAAGTAAATCGTCAGTTTCAAGATATTTGTCTATGTGTGTATGTGCTTGCCGGTTTCAGTATACTGTAATTCCACAGTCTTCCATGACTTCCCAATGAAGAAATAAATATTTAGTTTATGTATTTCCACCATCCTATTAAACTTGGTTTTCCAACCTTCAACACGGTTATTTGTCCTTTCTCTTTGCTATATAGGAAGGAACTATCCATGCCAGTGAACGTCGTCTATAAGCAAGAATTTAGGAAATTGGCGAATAGAGCTTATGAACTTGTTACCGAAATTCTTAAATAATACGTAAAAACGTCTTAGAAGACCACTGGTAACAAGCCAAAATCATATTAACTTAGTATTTCCTAAATTTCCTCGGATGAAGATGTGTTGAGACTTTCCGACTAGAGGAGCTTCCTTATGCTCGACTTGATAGCGGACCATGAAAAGAAATGTCTGGTGTTTGGAAGTAACACTGACAAGAAATTATTTAAATCATGTGATTCTTTCTGCCATATACCGAGTGTTTCGAAGATATAAACACAAACTACAGTGGTGTTTACAGGGCAATGAATCAAGTCCTAATTAACATAGGTCCAGAAACAAACAGTTTACGGAATATGACGTAATCACTAGCCATAAAAACGTGTTTATGATTTTTGTTCCAAGTACCAGGTTCTATATTGGATCTCCAACAGCGTCTTGTGTTTGCAGCGGCATTTGGATCAGTTGTCTTGGCACCTCACATGTTTCCTAACGAAGAGATGACTGAAATCCATTCTATGTATGTACGTGCCAACGTTATAATGTATTATCTCGGAAATGGTTTGTTTCCCAAAATATGTTTATTAGGATTTTGTCCGTGTTTTACTTCGTCTTTTACTCACCTTTGCAGGTTGTACTTTAATTTTGCAACATCTTGTAGATACATCTTCATTATAGACTGTTATGCCACTCAGGGTTCAGTCTGCAGGCCTTTGAAGAACAGTATATGTAGTCAGAATTCTCTTTTCGCAACTACTTCTGTGGCCTCGTTTACTTCTACACGTCTTATCTTTAAATTATTAAAACAGAGTCTAATCATAGTCGCCTTGATCTCTCTCTACTTCTCTTACCCTCTATAGCGAATGCCTTTATTCTCCTAGGTACCTCATACTCCTCCATTCGTCTCACATGACGCTACTGCTAAAGCAGGTTCATCCATGAGTTCATTCCTCATTTAGACATCTCTTCATTCCAAGTACCCTCCTGCCATCGTTTCCACCTGTTTGTAGCAGCAATCATTCTCGCTGCCTTCTTAATGTCTGATACTTTCATCTTACGAATAAGTTTATCTTGAATCAACCCAGCCTTCACTCCCGTACACCAAAGTCCGTCAGAAAACTGATCGAAGTAAATATAATTTCGTCCGGGAGCTCGCTTCTTTCTTACAGAAACCGTTGATCACAACTGTGAGTTCACTGCATTAGTTTTGTTACACCTTGATTCGATTTGCTGCACGTATTAATGTGCTACGACCGTGGTGCCAAATTCCGCATTCGGGAGACGTGTGGGTTCGAATCCCACCGTCGGCTATCCTTAGAATGATTTTCTCTGGTTTCCCACTTTCACTTCCAGGTAAATGACGGGACAGTTTCAGTTCATAGGTCACGCCCGATTCCTTCCACCTCCTTACCTACATTCATCATCATTCCTTTCATCTTCATTAGCTCGTCAACTGAGGTTGGCGTCAGGAAGGGCATCCGGACGTAAAACATGCCACATCAATTCATTTCACCTCGTATCAAGAAACGAGATTAAGTAGCAGACACACAACAGCAACACTACCATTCTGAGATATGCTAATACAAGTATTTCTTTTGATTTACGGCGGGTTTTTATCTCTTTCTTAATTAAGGTACAACCCCAGCATTTGCCTGGTGTGAAAATGGGAATGCACGGAAAACCATTTCAGGGTTGCCGACAGTGGGATTCGAACTCACTATCTCCCGGGTGGAAGCACACAGCTGCGCACCCCTAACCCCACGGCCAACTCGCCCGTTACGGCGGTTTGTGACTGAATGTCTCGGATATAATGTTTTCGATCCAAACATCTGTTACTGCTTTTACGCCCTTCTTTCTACTTTTACATTTTTCGGAACAATCTAAACATTTCTGGTCATCCTAGAATTGATAAGGAAGATCATTCCCAATCGTTGTTCGCGATGTGTTCTGAACGTCCATTGGTCGAGAAATTATTTCCAACCAATTACTTTCCGGAAAAACAAAAACCGGAGGAAATAGAGGAGACCGTTCAGATAAAGAGGCGGAAATGGAACCACATTGAGCATTCACTGAGGTGGGGAGGGATATCATCCAGAGAGAGACCTTGGAATGAAACTCAAGAGGAAAGAAGGGAGAATGATAATGATAAATTGATGATGCTTGTTGTTTGAAGGGGCCTAAATCTAGGTCATCGGCCCCTTATGATACGAAATGTAATGACAAATTAAAAGTCCAAAATCCTCCACTGACCAGAATTCAAAACGTGAGGACGAAGAATGAATGAATGGATGGATATGAATTTAAAACAATCAGTGGATCCAACCCGCAGTGCCTCACATTCACAGAAACTGACGTAAAACAATAGTATTACTGACCAAGGGACTGCTTCTATAGCACAATACTGAATCGATGATGCTTGTAGTCTAAAGGGGTCAAAAATCCTAGTCATCGCCCCCTCATAATGGTACTTATCGCTACGAAAGTAGAACCATGGTATTTGTCACGTTGCGATACTAATCAAAAGTAGCGTGGACTCGCGGTACTTCACACAGTATGGTACTATTCACAGGTAATGAAATTCGCACATGTAATACGGACCTATGGTGTTTCGAACATTGCGGCGCCATTTACAGGCAAGGCGAACCTATGGTGTTCATCACATACGTATAATAACCACAGGGACTCGAGCTATCCCGTGGTGTTCCTCATATAGCGGGTACTAATCATAGGCAAGCCAGAACCATGGTGTCGCTCATATATTGGTACTAATCACAGGTACTGTAAAAGCCGGCAGCGCACTCTGTTGCTACTAATCACAAACCCGTTTGGACCTAACATAGTGGTACTACACGCAAGTAAAATGGACCTATGCTGTTCCCCGCGTGGTGATACTAATTACAAGTAGTCTCATGGTTCGAATTCGATCATCCCCTGGTCGACCCTTTTAGTCGCCTCTTACGACAGGCAGGGGATACCGTGGGTGTGTTCTTCGTATGTGTCCCCCACCCACAGGGGGTTAATGATAAATTAAGTTCTATCTGCTATGAGAGATGGCTGTTCTTTGTTCGCGGCCTAGGAATGACGGGAAGACTTAGGAAAATATCGGGTTCTGACCCCAGTAATAAGTACACAATGCCTATGCTGGCGAGACCTACAGTGCACTATGTCTTCTGGTAGGGGCTGGAACAAATTTGTTACTTCTACTGAACTGTCTCAGTCTCTCCATGACTTTGACATATTGCAAACGAAAATGACTAAAGTGTGAGCGATGCCAGTAATGTCATTCCTTATGCAGCCAGTTCCTATTATGAATGCTTTGGAAATGTCACTCATAGGGTCGATTGGTGTGTGCATTTCAGTGGCCTTGCCAGACTGATATGTAATAGCAACTTCTGGCTTTGTGAGGAAAGCAACGATAAACTACCTGGCTTCTCATTTCCCAAGTATGCCTGTACAGTGACGCTATCTATAATAGTTAACGACAGAGCTTTTGAGGATCCAACTAGCATTTCGGCTGACTACTCAACATACATGCAATAGTAGACTACACAGGATGAGTCAGCTAAGATGTTCATATCAGATAACTCGTAAACCGATTACGATTTCGAAAATCTACCTTCACTTCAAGTAATGTTCAGAAGGGGCTGAACTTGCAGTACTTTTCCACAGGATGAGTCAGCTAAGATGTTGATGTCAGATAATTCGTAAACCGATTACGATTTCGAAAATCTATCTTCATTTCAAGTAATGTTCAGAAGGGGCTGAACTTGCAGTACTTTTCCAGCGTGTGTCAGTATCTGCTGAGATAACAATACTCATTTTATTTTGTTTTGTCCCGTTAAAGAACAGTCACACCATCATGAGGGTTGCTGCGACAATGTTTTCTTCAACCAAGTTATAGGAGAACATTTAAACATCAGTATCTCGGACTTTCCAACAGATAAAACATATTCACGCATTCTTAGAATCGCCAGAAGACGTACTGTATCTGTCACTGTGCGGCGTGAAGCAAAATTGTATTTAGAAAAGAAAAAAAATCAATAGGGTTAAATTACATGTTCTCTGATTCATAATCTCTCTGACGATTTGTAATGTAAGAGTGCGGAAAGTATTACAGTACTGTAAAGTGTCATTTACAGTACTTTTAACTGCCATTTAAATTAGTAACTGGGTTTTGAAGCACATGTTGTTGTGTGTTTAGAAACATCCTTGGTGTTTATCCACCGAGCGAGTTGGTTGTGCGGGTAGGATCGCGCAGCTGAGAGCTAGCATTCGGGAGATAGTGGGTTCGAACCCTACCGCCGGCAGCGCTGAAGATGGATTTCCGTGGTTTCCCGATTTCACACAAGGCAAATGTTTGGACTGTACCTTAATTAAGGCCACGACCGCTTCCTATCCACTCCTATCCCGTCGTCGCCATAAGACCTATCTATGTCGGTGCGACGTAAAGCAAACTGAAAAATAAATCCAAGTTTCAGTTCACAAGTTTCTTGCGTACAACAAGCAGTCTTTGCTTGTTTCGTTGATTATGAAGAGGCTTTAGATATTGTTAAATATATTCTTAGATACAGCAGCTGAAATGTCCGTCTCTTTGGCTAAATGATCAGCGTCGATGCCTTCGGTTCGAAAGGTCTCGGATTCGATTGCCGGCGGGGTCGGGGGTTTTAGTCGCATATAGTTAATTCCTCTTCCCCGGGTGTTTGTGTTCGTCCCAATACCGATACTCTCCTGTCCATACACTCGCAACACACATTGCGCTAAGACAATTGACAGAAAAGACGTAGTAGTGAACACATCTCTCAGGAAGGGCATCCGGCTGTAAAACAGGGTCATATCGACATGTGTGACACAGTTCGCATCCGTGACTCCACCAAGGTGTGGGAAAAGCTGTAGAAGAAGATACATCAGCTGAAACATATTGTTGATGTGAGGTCGTGTGAACTCCAGAGATACCTGGTGTAGGTCTTTCTAGTTGATGGCTATGGACAACCCACGCGTCTGGATGAGTGTGATGATTAGGATCCGGATTTTGATTACATGTCATATTTTAATTGGTGCATCATACACATTGCTGGCTTATATACAAATCCAGTTCATGGCCCCCACCTTACTGAAAGGCATATTTATGAAATTATATTTTTCGTCGTTTTTGTAAATATTTTATTTTCGTGTCATTTGTTTCGCCTTTACGTCATGATTTTGTCATTTTCTTTATTTTTCATGTTTTCTTATTGGTGATTTTTAGCATGCATCCATCTTTTACATCATCATGCAACCACTTTCTTCATCTGCGTACCGTACTCGAAAGTTACGTGAATGTCCATCTTGGGAAGTTTCGAGTACGATTATCTTTATAGGGAAGTTGTTTTCCTTTCCAGATCATTATTGTTTACGGACTTGGTCAAAATAATTACGAACTACAGATCCTCGCATTCCTTGTTGCTAAGGACAACCGAAATTCCATAACAAAGAACTGAAATATATTGTAACGTAACAATTACAAAAAAATATAAATTATGAATATTGTTCATTCCTAGAAATGCAAAAAGTTTAGTCTTTAACACTAAACAGTTGGTGTTTTAAGTCATTTTTGTTAGGTTTTAGGACATTAATTGAGGATTTTGAGGTAATTCCATAGGTCACTTTTTTTTAGCATTTCGTCGTTGCGCGTAGAAAGCCCGCTTTATGATAATATTTCAGCTTAGAACTCTGACCAGAAAGGTTCTGTCATCTAAGGTTCAGTATTGTACGAACTTTATCAACGAATTTTCGTTTTATGTGGTACATGTGCTGCATGGAATTCCGAGGTGTAAGGGCGATTTTTAGGTCAACAAATCTGGGCCTTGATGATTCTATCGGAACCAAACAGCTCACATCAAAATTGGATTGCAAGCTTTTGAAATGTGTATGTGCCTTGAAATGTTGAAACTCCCAGGGGTAAACCGCGTCACTAACAATGAGTTGCTCCGTCATGCTGGGAAATCATGCGATGTCTTATCGCTCATACAACATAGAAAAGTGGCCTATTTCAGCCACATCTTACGAAATGACTAGTGCAGCTTGATAAAACTGGCCATAACAGGTAACAAAAGCGGAACGTCGAAGTGGGTGGATGGAGAAGACTACCCTGGTTCGACATTTGCGATGTGGGAAGCGCAAAATAGGAAAAAAAAAAAAAAAAAACTTCATGATGGTCGCCAACCTTGTGCGAAGAGACAACACCAGATTATTATTATGGGTGTTATGTACAAGCTGATGAAGTATGTATCTAATCTCTCCATATTTTCACGAAATATTCACTACAATTATTATGCCTTTAGCATCGAAACTGTACCGATTTTAGGAAAATGTTTTATTTCGATACCCAAGAAACTGTCAAGTACTGTGTTCTACTCCTTGAACTAATATTCGCATCCAGTTAAGCTCGGTGTACTTTGGTTTTGGAGACTTTATTTACTGCTCTGGAATAGATAGCCTGAAGACTGCTATAAAAACGCAAATCTCTAATATAAACGGATACATTTTCTTACAGGAGTTGAACTCTGTAACAATATTTGAGAATCATGACCTTGAGATATCGATCAAGAATAAATTTCTTAAGAATTACTTCATGGATCTGATCAACCGGTAAATTGCTAGATAAAGCGGTAAATATGTTTGTTTGTTTGTCCAACCATTGTCCCGTTCCTCTACGGGGTCGGTATGAGATAAGATGAATCTTTCGTGGCGGGTTTTTATGACCGGATGCCCTTTCTGACGTCAACCTAATCAGAGGAGTTAATGAGATGAAATAAATGACGTGGTATATGATAGTAGGAAAGGAGAGGATGAAACCTGGTGCCGGCATATAGCCTACTCCTGTCGAATTGCACCAAGGGGTCTGCTCAAGGCTTAACGTCCCCATCCGACGGACGAATCATCATCAACAGCGTTATATGCCCTCACTCCATGTGAGCACTGCGGAGAGGTTTGGAATTTAATCCAGTGATTAGAAATTGTATACCACCACTTCCCCTACCCTGCCGGCCAACATTCTGGTGGTGAAAATGTTTTCGAGCAGCGGGACTCAAACCGGCTAACCTCGGTGTCAGACCGTTTAGATTTCAACGCCTTAACGGTCATGGGCACCAGGCGGACTAAAAGCGGTTAATATCTCATCCTTTAATATTACAACACAATGAGGAAATAGTGCTTTAAAAATTCCAGGGAATTTATGCTGATAACGATGGCATTTTCTTTCATTTCTACAAGAAATCGGAGAAATTTAACTGTTTCATCAATCGAATCCAAGGAGAAATTATTCATCCTCTTAAATAAATCATTAATTTAGGAATCATGCTATTTAAACTCGCTGCCTTTTAAAATCGCTACGTGAGCGCTATGTGTCGCTCGAAATCTTGAGATATTTCTCTCCTCTCTCCCTTGCTTCCATTAATGGACATGGACTAAGAAATCTAACTGCAACAAAAACAAATCAAGTTTCGGTAATATCTTTTCAGCTTGAACATTATCTGCATGGGGGGTCACCGCATTTAAGTCGAATTAATCCAATCGCCTGTCTACCAATTGTTGGACAATCTAAACTCCTAAACTGAAATTTTCCTTGAGCAGCCAAATTCCCTCTGGCGGAGTTCCTGGTTACGCAGGGGAGGCTGTGCCGATTTTAGGAAAATTTCGATACCCAAAAAAAACTGTGAAGTGTTGTGTTTATTGAGTTCTGCTCCTTGAACTAATATCTGCATCCAATTAACCTCGCTGCACTTTGGTTTGGGAGAATATTTACTGAAGGACTGTGTCGGAAACAGACGTTAAATGATAACCACAGAATCACACATCCAGTTATAAACTTTGAAGCTTTTCTTCATACATTCTCCAACTGTGCTTAAAGTTGACGCAGTCTCTGACTAATTACATGTGAGATATACCATTTTTAGGCCAAAATTCAGCACTTCGGCTTCGGAAGCACACATTCTTTCTTTTCTCTTTAAAGATGATTTGGAAATTAGCCTCTCGTTAATGGGATGTATTCAGTCTATACACCGTATTATAAACGAAGTAGATATTCTTTTTCTTATGATGATGATGATGATGATGATGATGACGACGATGATGATGATGATGATGACCTCAGTCGACCATGAGAATGTCGTTTGTGGTGACATGAACGAAGCTTGATTGTGTCACGTTGTGATGATTCAGACCGTAACGTCACTGCACAAGTTCTTTGTTATCGCATTAACTTATTTTAGTGCCAGTGCGTTTGTAATTGGTCCTATTGACGTATTAGAAGAAAGAGCCACTCAATTTAGAGGAGCCGTATCTTGTGTGTATTTCTTACTCAAACATCAGTCGTTAATGCTTTGTGACTGGATGGTTGGTGGAAAAATTTGAACTGAAATATATTCTGTTTATCTTCTTCTTCTTCTTCTTCTTCTTCTTCTTCTTCTTCTTCTTCTTCTTCTTCTTCTTCTTCTTCTTCTTCTTCTTCTTCTTCTTCTTCTTCTTCTTCTTAAGACGTCGTCTCCAAACGGAGGTAGACGAACCACACGGTCAGCTCTGATATTGAGGTTGCAGCCATGCCATGTGGATTTATTGGAATATCTCTCAGGATCTTTAATGCAGTGGTTTCCCGTTGCCTTCTGCAGCGTAATGCCGTTGACCAAACTGGTTCCTCCGCCTTTGGGAACAATTTCTTGTCCCCAGGACAATAGAGTGCCCTTACCCATACTCGCTCATCCACTCTCAAAGAGACTGTTGGCACTTGGTATAGGGAATCTCCTTATACCGGGAAATAATCGGTCCCTTCATTCGTTAGCCGCCTGCATATAAAATATTATTTTTATATGCATTCGTTGCCCCTCTCTACCGCGGGGAGGTGAATGTCAGGATTTCACCGTCATTGAAACAAGGACCAAATGGCATTTCCTTGTTTCTCTGGTTCTTTAGAGAGGATTCTGTTTATACATTATGATATATAAAATAATAATTATAATAATATATGATACAGGCCATGGAAGCCCCTTAAGTAGTTTAATGTAATAGGCCTAGTTATACTATTCCTAACCAAAGCAGTATGACGATCCATAGAGATTCCATAATTGAATGCAATTTCTTAACGACGAGATTGTAAGAAAGGGGCGAATTTGCGTTAGTAATGAAGAAAAACCAAAATATATCTTTGAAGAACTTTAAGATTATACTATAAGTGACGTCTTAATGAAGTTTCACATGTACTACCCTTTTTTTTTTTTTTTTTTTTTTACGTCTCGCGGACACAGGTCTTAATGGCGACGTTGGGATAGAAAAGGGCCAGGAGTGGAAAGAAAGTGACCGTGGCCTTAGTTAAGCTACAGCTCCTGCATTTTCCTGGTGTGAAAATGGGAAACCACGGAAAACCATCTTCGGGGCTGCCGACAGTGGTGTTCCAACCCACTTTCTCCCGAATGGAACCTGATAGCTACGTGACGCAAACCGCGCAGCCACTTGCTCACCACCACCACCACCACCACCACCACCACCACCACCATAGTATTGCAGATCTTCTTATGTGGTGCCGTCTCCCTGTCAATTTCGACTGCTCGATTGTGCTACTGTCCAGAAACGAAAGTGGAATTCTTTTTGACGAATATTATAGTCGAGTTAATTTAATTTTGTTGGCGGCACTGACAAATGAGTGCACCACCAAATATGTAGATGCAAAATGTAGAGTTTTCACTCTTATTTTGAAAAGCGTACGTTCCTGAGCAGGGAAATAGGTATAGATATGCCGGGTAGTCCACCAGTCCCGTATAAATCATAAAGATACGCAACACATCTAACGCAGACAGTCCTTAAGGTCGATATTACTCTGCTTGCTACCGCTATGTTAGTAACGTAAAACGAGGCAGAATTACACAGGAAAAAGGACTGTAGCCCAGTGTTGCCAACCCATAAATATTTTCTCCGCTAAATTTTAGTTGAATATCCGCTAACTTCCACTAAATTTCGAACTGAAGCAAAATAGCATATACCAGCTGTTTTAATTAAAGAGAATAACTCAACATTCACCAGTTTCAGAACAGGAGTTGATCTTCTTCTCCTCCCCGCACTATATAATTTGAAGCAGATGTGCTGGGTTGAGGTCCTGTGGTTTCATATGAAGCCACATGGTACCATTCTTTTTCAAAGTATATGCTGGCACTTCACAGCAGCAAAGCACATAGGAAAATTTCCAAATCTATTTCAAAAGTCATTTTCACTTTCATTGCTGTTTTCATTGTTTTTGATAAGTGCGGAAAGAAATAATGTTAAACAATTTCGCACTTATATTCCACTGCCAATAGATGCACCGTCGGTATTTGGGATGAGTGGGAAGCTCAACCAACTAGTCTTTTAAAGTTTAATTATTTAACCACTCTTTACGAAATATCTGTCTACTTTTTAACATATTCTTTCGACATATTGACGTGCCAAAAAGAACCTGATGTCAAAAGAAACACGTTATCAAACACGACACTACCCGGCTCGTCAAGAGTACAGTAAGGATTTTAACAAATTCTGACTGAGGCTGTGGGCCAGAGCTGGTCTAGAAAACGAGTCGTAGTTTGCAGTATAAGTTCAATAGAATGGGAATAAGTAGCCTATTATGCTGTAGTAAGTTCTATATTATTTTTTCTCCTGGCGATGAAAAGTGCTGTTGTTACCGCTGAAAATCGCTAAAAGAAGTTTGAAAATCCGTCAAAAAATCCGCTGTCCGCTAAATGGAAAATTTATCCGCTGTTCTATTTAAAAATCCGCCAAATTTGGCGGAAAATCCGCTGAGTTGGCAACACTGCTATAGCCTGTCTTCGTGGATAAAAGGACTGTTCCATTGCGTGCCGTTGTAATACGGATACCTCTAATACACCCTAGCTGATAGGTTGTGACAGAATGCACAATGAACGCTGTAAAACATGAATTACAGATATAGAATAGTTATTTACGCAACAGTCGCAGAAAGTTATCTTTTACGTCAGGAGTGCGATGATCACGGGAATGTCGAAACGAGTAACGTAAGCTTATCACTTAACTGGTTGTTGCGTACAATATTGTATTTCATACTGTGGTGAATTTATTTATTTTAAATTAAATGAATTTATTTATAAAATAATTTTGATTCATTACGACGCAAATCGTCCATGCATTGACTTTTCTTGTTTTGTTGTTCGTGTCTGGATATGAAAAATAACAGGTGTGTACATGAGGTTATGTTGTAATAAAACATACAAATTAATGTTATTTGAAGCAGCGAACAGTCCACTAAGCTACCAGAGTCGTAAACATGGTCCTCGGGTCCTGGATTAATTAAAGTAATACGAACTTTATGATACAACTAGCTGATGTACCCGTGCTTCGCTACGGAATTCTACATTGTATACGGAATTCTAGCGTGCACGTTGTGAACAAGATTGTATTAAATTGCATAGCTCTTAACGTTACCCTAGAAACGCGATGGGGAAGTCACCAAACATCTTTTCTCATATGAAGACTGAGTTAGGGAATTTTTACTGTAATGGTAGACCCGCTTGCCTACCATCAGTCACAATCAGGTTGGGGAGTTTTCATTATAATGGTAGACAGTCACTCTCCACCTGTCGTTTTACATCCTCAGAAAGACTGCCTTAGTGGTTTTCCCAACTGAAATGAACATACATTACAATGATGTCAGGAATGGTGCGATTAAAAGCAATGTTTTCATATGAAATACTCGATGAAATGAAACACCACACATTTTCTCACTTTTAACGAACAGAACTACACTGCCGATCTGACAGTCCAAAGTTCCAGAGCTGGAATGACCAAGCCGCAGACAGCCGTGATTCGTGAACACGCTTCGTCTTTTTTCGTCGAATAGTGGAGACTCTCAGGGCAAAAACTATGCCCTTTTGCTAATCTATTTCCTAGGAGTGCCCAATGAGTAGGAAAACATCAGTTCACTACACTGGCGGCGGAAAAATCTATCTGACTTGGAGGCAAATTTTTCCTCCAAGCCAGAGGAGAAACCCCCTCTTCACTTCTAATTTGGAATAAAATGAATGTAGAATTTAATAAAAGTGAATTGTTATTCTAGACCAGGCCATACTACTACTACTACTACTACTACTACTACTACTACTACTTAGTCAGCCTCTGCCTTAAGTATGCACACTATTCATTCAAAACAGCGCATCAGAGTAGTAATCGAATAACTCGAATACTATGAAGAACCAGTGTGTTACGTACCAGCTGTATCAGAAAATGTATGAACCAGAGGAATGGCATGCTAAAGTATAAAGTTTTCTAACTCCCCGGCTATTTCCCGCCAGTATTCAGTCAGGCTGTTATACTCGGTACGCAGCAGTAATCCCATCTATCGCAGTTAAGAGGCTGCATAAGGGACAGAGAACATCACAACAGACAATGGTCAATGTAATGTTATTGTTGATCAATATTCGATATTGTAGGCCTTCACATTTAGTTTTCTTCCGACTCTGAAATACCACTCATCATAGAGGAAAGGTAAAACTGAATAAAACATAAATGAACGGAAATTGTATTCTCTGTAAATTTTGTTATGTAATACTTTTCGATAGGACCAAAAACATAGGTGTTTAAACATTAACATTTAGCCGCCTTCCCCTAAACTACAATTTCATCCAGGGTGAATAAAATTGTTTATAGCTTAGACTGTAGTTTCTTATTCCCTGACTCTATATGCCGATTTTCATTAAATTCTGTTAACCCATTTTCTAGTGGCTCGGAGTCGTTGTGCACTTAGCAACAAAAACACAAATTCATGAATATTTGTGTTATCATAGCCGGTAGGTAAAAACGTATAAGACATAAATGGTCGGAAATTTAATTCTATACAACTTTGGTTTTGTAGTATTTATCGATGCGACCACTAATAATATAAATATTTGAGAATTAAATTTTAGGCCTTTCCCTAAACTACCATTTCATACAGCGTGAATAAAATTATTTATAGCCTAGATTATAGCGACTTATTTCCCGACTTTGTATACCAATTTTTATTAAGATAGGACCACTAATGCCATAAATATTTGAAAATTAAATTTTAAGCCTTCCCCTAAACTACCATTTCTATCAGCGCGAATAAAATAATTTATGGCTTACATTGTAGCGACTTGTTCCCCGACTTTGCATACCGATTCACATTAAATTCTCTGCAGCCGTTTTCTAGTGATGCGTGTACCGACAGACAGACAGACAGACAGACAGACAGACAGACAGACAGACAGACAGACAGACAGACAGACAGACAGACAGACAGACAGACAGACAGACAGACAGACATTACGGAAAAGTAAAAAAGGGCATTTCCTTGTTACTGCGGATATGACCAATGCAGAAATACCATTATTTTCAAATTCTAAGCAATGTACAGACAAAACTCTTATGTTATATATATAGATGTGATATATGCGACTCTTGGAAATGAATTAACCTACACATTAATTATTGTGATGGTTTCATATTACTTAACTGGGAATGCAGAGACGCCATTTTTTGTGTGGATGAGTACGGAACCATGGCGCTGTAATCAGGCGGAAAAACAACACTGTGAAGTTTTGTGTTCCTGGATTCATGATCTCTCTGACTATCCGTGTCGTTTTTTTTGAAGCGGAGTTCAACCAGTCAGAGACAATTGCGTGCGGGAAGAAGCAACGACCTATATACTGTATACTAGCTGATGTACCCGTGCTTCGCTACGGAATTCTACATTGTATACAGATTTCTAGGTTAGGTAGTGTACACGTTGTGAGCAAGATTGTATTAAATTGCATAGCTCTTAACGTTACCCTAGAAAAGCGACGGGGAAGTCACCAAACGTCTTTCTTCATATGAAGACTGTTTTCGGGAATTTTCTTTGTAATGGTAGACCCTCTTCCTCCCGCAGGGGTTGAATTTTGAGTTATTTAGTGAATTGTGGTGCTATAATTTGGAATAGGCCTAAATTGTAATTCTAGGCCAGATAACTACTACTACTACTACTACTACTACTACTAAGTGAGCCTCTGCCTGAAGTGTGCACACTGCTCATTCAAAACAGCGCGTCAGAGTAGGGATCGAATAGCTGGAATACTGATGAACCAGAGTGTTACGTACCAGCAGTATCAGAAAATGTATGGACCAGAGGAATGGCATACTAAAGAAGAAAGTTTTCTAACTCCCCAGCTATTTTCCGCCAATATTCAGTCAGGCTGTTATACTCGGTACGCAGCAGTAATCCCATCTATCGGAGTTGAGTGGCAGTATAACAGACAGAGAACATCACAGCAAACAATGGTCAATGGAATGTTACTGTTGATCAATGTTATGCGCTTTCGATATTGTAGGCCTTCACATTTAGTTTTCTCCCGACTCTGAAATACCACTCTTACCATACTCAGTACGATAAAACTGAATAAAACATAAATGATCGGAAATTGTATTCTCTATAACGTTTGTTATGTAGTACTTTTCGATAGGACCAGTAACATCGGTATTTAAAAATTAAATTTTAGGCGCCTTCCCCTAAACTACAATTTTATCCAGGGTGAATCAATTTGTTTATAGCTTAGACTGTAGTTTCTTATTCCCCGACTCTATTCAGGGTTATTAACCTAAGATGTTACACGGAAATAATTTCTAAACCATTGAAGATATCGGTATTTTGTTTTCATATTCGTAAATGGTACTCAGGGTCTTGTAAAATACGTGCTACTTATTCTCATGGGGTGATTAAAGACCGAGATATTGACACTAACTCCATATTCTTAAATGGAACGGAAGAAATGCATACAGCTGGACTAAAAGTTCAACTGCGTACAAGTTCAAATATGTAAGTATTTTCAAAATCGGACAGTTACCTTTTGAGATATCAATAATAACACATTTGGGCTTTTGCTTACCACATCAGGCAGCGTACGGTCGGCCAAGGACGTATTGGCATGCAAGCTGTTTCCTGGCATTGATTCCAGCCACAGAATGGATACCAAGCATGTACTGTAAACTATTGTACACATAATGTGATGTACCGTAACATACCCTGGGTGTGTAACGTTATTGTATGACTGGCGAACACACAACGGGGAAGAGAGATTATTCAGACACTATTCATTTTTTTTTTCTAGAAGGAGCTCTTCCGGTGTCCTGTATTATGTTTATTTCTCAATTCATACAGTAGTATGTACTGTACACTCATACCAGTGACAATTATAGCTTTCCTTATGTTCTTTTGAAGTCAAGGTAATGATTCTATTCCTTTTAAAAACACCACACCTCCCTGTCCTGCCATGAGTTCGCCTGTCGTACACACTTTACATTCTTGATATCCATTCTGTGGCTGGAATCACACCCAAGAACCTGCTTGCGCATCAATATGTCCTTGCCCGACATCACGCTGTCTGATGCGGCATGCAAAACAGTGCATTCTGTTCTTATTGATATCTCAAAAACTAACTGTCCGATTTTGAAAATACTCACATATTTGTACTTGGACGCAGATGCATTTTTAGACCAGCTGTATGAATTTGTGCCGTTCTATTTAAAATATGGAGTTAGTATCAATATCTCGGTTATTAATCACCCCCTGAGAATACGTAGCACATTATTTTACAAGCTCCTGGGTACCATTTACGAATATAAAAACAGAATGCCGATATATTTAATGGTTCAGAAGGTATTTCCGTGTAAGATCTTAAGTGAATAACCCTGTATACCGATTTTCATTAAATTCTGTTAACCCATTTTCTCGTGGCTCGGCGTTAATATGGACTTAGCAGCAAAAATACAAATTCATGATATCTGTGTTATCATAGCCGGTACGGTAAAAATGTATAAGACATAAATGATCGGAAATGTAATTTTATATAACTTTAGATATGGAGTATTTATCGATAGGACCCCTAATATAAATATTTGATAATTAAATTTTAGGCCTTCCCCTAAACTACCATTTCACTCAGCGCGAATAAAATTATTGATATCCTAGATTGTAGTGGTTCATCCCCCGAATTTACATACCGATTTTCATTATATTCTCTTCAGCCGTTTTCTCGTGATGCATGTACATACATATAGACAGACAGACAGACAGACAGACAGACAGACAGACAGACAGACAGACAGACAGACAGACAGACAGACAGACAGACAGACAGACAGAAATTACGGAAAAGTAAAAAGTGAATTTCCTTGTTACCGTGGATATGACCGATACAGAAATGCCATTATTTTCAAATTCTGAGCAATGTACAGACAAAAAATTGTATTTTTTATGTATATATACTCCTACTACCCTTCCTCACAACACATGCAGTTTGCGCTACTTGCTGTGGCCCTATACAAATCGGTTAGCGCGACGAATGATATTTTGTGCGTATTTCCGCTAAAAACTTTGTTAATAACTAAATAAAATAAAGGAAAGAATTAGCCAATAAGACAACAGGGCTTGTACATATTGCTTTTTTAAAAAATAATTCCTATAATTCCTAGTTTCGGCCGGCTGAAATGGAATAAAAATGTAATGTTTTCTCCACGAAGTGGGGTTGGTGGTGGAGGGAGGGGGTTGTTCACCCGCAATCACCGGTACTGAGTGTCGAGACTAGTTCGCTAATAAGCCAACGTTAATTGGTGCTGTAAGGTTGCAGGTACTTGGGGCAAGCGTAGTTCCCGTGCTGATCTGACCCTTTGCACCCCAAGCAATCCAAATCATACTGTAGGAAAGTTACCATGACTTACACGAACGATAACATTGTAGGTTAAGGATTGAGATCGCTCAGATGACGCATGTAAAGAACAAATAACTTTGTCTGTCGAGGGTGAACGCTTCCGAGTTTCCCGTGTCTTAATGCGTAGTCTTCCGCAACGAATCCCTCTGTTTGTCTCAGGGCCATTAACCTCGCGGTTTGGCTCCTGATGATGATGATGATGATGATGATGATGATGGTCTTAACAACAACAATAATCATAATGTAATACCTTTTTTATTTGCTTCTCTAGCCCGATAAGAACGCATATAAAACAGAGGAAACTAAAATAAATTTAAAAATCGCTTTGGTTGTTGATGTTCTCGATGTTTGATTTTGTTTAGATCATTAATCCATAGACTGATTTGATGCAGCGCTCCATGCTACTCTATCCTGTGCTAACCTGTTCATTTCTACGTACCTTGGTGTACTCCCACCATCCTTACCTCCTACACTAACTTCAAAAACTAACTGAACAACTTCGGGATATCTTAAGTTGTGTTCTATCAAATTTAGCAAAATCGTTCTCCTCTCACCGGTTAATTTCAGTATCTCTTCATTCGTGATTCGACCTACCCATCTCATCTACAGCATTCTTTTGCATCACCACATTTCAAAAACTTGTATTCTCTTTCCTTTTGAGCTAGTTATTATCAGTGTTTCACCTCGGTACAGTGCCACGCTCCAGGCGAACGTCTTCAAAAATATCTAATTCCTATGTTCGAAACGAGCAAATTTCTTCTCTTAAGAAAAGCCTTCCTTGCTTGTGATAGTCTGCATTTTATGACGATCATGACCCGACTTCGTTCAACTGCACTCAGTTACTTTTGTTTTGGTTTATTTACTTGCACCCGGGACTCCTTCTCCAAGACTGTGATCATATCATTCTGCAATCTCTCTAGATCTTTTGCAGACTCAAAATAACAATATAATCGACAAATCTAGGAGTCTTGATTTCTTCTTCGTGGATTGTGATTCTCTTCTCAAATTTCTCCTTGATTTTCTTAACGCATTTTTATATGAACATTGAAAAGGATTGCTGCTTCTTTTTCATAACCTTCGATTCTTATCACTGCAGACTGATTTTTGTACAAATTATAGATAATCCTTTCTCTGTATCTGATCGCGATCACCTTCAGAATCTCAACTAGCTTGGTCCAATCTACATTACCGAATGCCTTTTCTAGATCTACTAATGTCCTGTACGTGGGCTTATCCTCCTTAATTTGATTCTCTAAGATCAGACGTTAAGTCAGGATTGCTTCACTTGCTCCTACATTTCTTCTGAAGCCAAACTCATCTCCCACTTCAGCTTCTCTTTAAAAATATTAGACATGGATTTTGAAATTAGTCTCTCATTAATGGGAAGTATTCAGTCCATACATAATGATTATAAAACTAGTATATATTCTTATTTTGCGGCCTCATTGGACCACGTCAGTCAATCATTTCCTGGTCATCTTTTTCGATAGTTTTCTTTCCGAATTGCCCAATAGCTTTTCATTCGTTCTGATCTTTTCTGTCGTTGCTCATCTGTAAATGCAGTACCATTTTCATTGTATGCCGTTTGCCTATTTTTTACTTAAATCATATGTTTATGTTTTCCAGTTTCTTTAAATTTTCTGTTTAGTTTTGCATATCGCCCAGAGTTATTTCTAGTTCTTCCATGTCCTCTGTAATTTCCTTAAACCATCCTTTTTGTTGCTTCAGATTCCAGAGTTACTATATATATTGGTAATCCTCCCCTGCGAACCATGTGACCTTGCCGCGCCGGGGAGGCTTGCGTGTCCCAATGAAGCATATAGCCGAGCCGCAGGTGCAACCATATCGGATGGGTATCTGTTGAGAGACCAGACTAAGGAATGGTTAATCGAAAGTTGCAAGGGCGGCAGTCTAGATGATTGACTGATATGGCCTTGTAATAATACTCAACATGGCGTAGCTGTGTTGATACTGCTACACGGCTGAAATCAACGGGAGACTACAGCCGTAACTAGCTCCTGAGGACATGCAGTTCTCTCTCTCTATATGAATGATGTACTGATGATGGTTTCCTCCCGGGTAAAATATTCCGGAGGTAAATAGTCCCCCATTCGGATCTCCGGGTGGGGACTACACGAGAGGGGGCGATCATCAGGAAGATGGATACTGACATTCTGCGAGTCGGAGCGTGGAATGTTAGAAGTTTGAATCGTTGTGGTAGATTAGAGAATCTGAAAAGTGAGATGGATAGACTAAAGTTGGATGTACCGAGCTCGATAGCTGCAGTCGCGTAAGTGTGACCAGTATCCAGTATTCGGGAGATAGTAGGTTCGAAACCCACTGTCGGCAGCCCTGAAAATGGTTTTCCGTGGTTTCCCATTTTCACACCAGACAAATGCTGGGGCTGTACCTTAATTAAGACCACGGCCGCTTCCTTCCCACTCCTAGCCCTTTCCTGTCCCATCGTCGCCATAAGACGTATCTGTATCGGTGCGACGTAAAGCAACTAGCAAAAAAAAAAAAAGTTGGATGTAATTGATATAAGTGAAGTACGTTGGCAGGAAGAAAAGGATTTTTGGTCAGGCGACTACCGAATTATCAACAAAAAATCAAACGAGGAAATGCAGGAGTTTGTTTAATAATGAATAAGAAAATAGGGCAGCGGGTAAGCTACTACGACCAGCACAGTGAAAGAATTATTGTTGTCAAGATAGACACCAAATCAATGCCCACCACAATAGTGCAGGTCTATACGCCTACTAGCTCAGCGGATGATGAGGAAATCGAAAGAACATACGAAGAGATAGAATATTTAATACAACATGTAAAAGGTGACGAGAATCTAATTGTGATGGGAGACTGGAATGTAGTGGAAGGCCAAGGAAGAGAAGATAATACAGTAGGAGAATTCGGATTGGAACAAAGGAACGAAAGAGGAAGTCAGCTGGTTGAATTCTGCACTGATAATAAAATTTAGTCCTTGCCAATACTTGGTTCAAACACCACAAACGATGGCTATATACGTGGACGAGACCTAGAGACACTGGAAGGTATCAAATAGACTTCATTATGATTAGGCAGAGATTCAGAAACCAGGTGTTGGATTGCAAAACTTTCCCAGCAGCACACATGGACTCTTAACCACAACTTGTTGGTCATGAAATGTCATCTGAAGCTGAAGAAATTGAAGAAAGGAAAGAATAATAAAGATGGGATCTAGACAAGTTGAAAGAAAAGAGTGTAAGGGATTGTTTTAAGGAACATGTTGCAAAAGGACTAAATGAAAAGGCTGAAGGAAACACAATAGAGGAAGAGTGGATAGTCATGAAAAATGAAGTCAGCAGGGCTGCTGAAGAAATGTTAGGAAGGAAGAAAAGATTAACTAAGAATCAGTGGATAACCCAGGAGATACTAGACCTTATTGATGAACGACGAAAATACAAGAATGCTAGAAACGAAGAGGGCAGAAAAAATACAGGCGATTAAAGAATCAAGTGGATAGAAAGTGAAAGGTAGCTAAGGAAGACTGGCTGAAGGAGAAGTGCAAGGATGTCGAAGATTGTGTGGTCCTAGGAAAGGTAGATGCTGCATACAGGAAAATCAAGGAAACCTTTGGAGAAAGGAAATCTAGGTGTATGAATATTAAGAGCTCATATGGAAAGCCACTTCTAAGGAAAGAAGACAAAGCAGAAAGATGGCAGGAACATACCCAACAGTTGTATCAAGGTGAAGATGTAGATAATTTGGTTCTGGAACAAGAAGAGGCTGTTGATGCTGATGAAATGGGAGACCCAATTTTGAGGTCAGAGTTTGACAGAGCTGTGAGTGACCTCAGTAGGAACAAGGCACCTGGAATTGATGACATTCCCTCTGAATTACTGACTCCCTTAGGGGAAACCAGCATGGCAAGGTTATTCCATTAAGTGTGTAAGATATATGAGACAGGATAAGACCCATCCGATTTTCGGCAGAATGTAGTTATAGCTATTCCCAAGAAAGCCGGTGCTGACAGGTGTGAAAACTACCACACCATTAGTTTAGTATCTCACGCCTGCAAAATTTTAACACGTATTGTTTACAGAAGAATGGAAAAACAAGTTAAAGCTGAGTCGGGAGAAGATCAATTTGGCTTCAGAAGAAATGTAGGAACACGTGAAGCAGTCCTGACTTTACGTCTGATCTTAGAGGATCGAATCAAGAAGGACAAGCCCACGTACATGGCATTCGTAGATCTAGAAAAGGCATTCGATAATGTTGATTGGACCAAGCTGTTTAATATTCTGAAGGTGATTGGGATCAGATACCGAGAACGAAGAATTATCTACAATCTGTATAAAAAACAGTCCGCAGTGATAAGAATCGAGGGCTTTGAAAAAGAAGCAGCAATCCAGAAAGAAGTGAGGCAAGGCTGCAGTTTGTCCCCTCTGTTTTTCAATGTTTACATAGAACAGGCAGTAAAGGAAATCAAAGAGAAATTTGGAAGGGAATCACAGTCCAAGGAGAGGAAATAAAAACCTTGAGATTTGCCGATGATATTGTTATTTTATCTGAGACTGCAGAAGATCTCGAGAAGCCGCTGAATGGTATGGACGAAGTCTTGGGTAAGGAGTACAAGATGAAAATAAGTCCAAAACGAAAGTAATGGAGTGCAGTCGAACGAAGGCAGGTGATGCAGGAAATATGAAATTAGGAAATGAAATCTTAATAAAAGAAATTTGCTCACTTCAAACATTGATATAGGAATTCGAAAAATGTTTTTGAAGACTTTTGTGTGGAGCGTGGCATTGTATGGAAGTGAAACATAGACGATAACTAGCTCAGAAAGAAAGAGAATAGAAGCTTTTGAAATGTGGTGTTACAGAAGAATGCTGAAGGTGAGATGGATAGATCGAATCATAAATTAAGAGATACTGAACTGAATTGGTGAGAGGAGATCGATTTGGCTAAATTTGACGAGAAGAAGAGATAGAATGATAGGACACATCTTAAGACACCCAGAACTTGTTCAGTTGGTTTTTGAAGGAAGTGTAGGTGGTAAGAACGGTAGGGGTAGACCAAGGTATGAATATGACAAGCAGATTAGAGCAGATGTAGGATGCAATAGTTACGTAGAAATGAAAAGGTTAGCACATGATAGGGTGACATGGAGGGCTGCATCAAACCAGTCTATGGACTGATGACTCAAACACATATTGGTAATCTGGTTTCTGGTGTCCTCATCATGTGGCCAAAAGAAGATACCCTATTCTTCCGTATAGCATCTGTGATGGAGCGAGATCAGCGTACACCACTTCATTTGGCACTATCCACCATTGCCCATCTTTCATCTCTTTAGAGTCCGGCTCCATGGCTAAATGGTTAGCGTGCTGGCCTTTGGCCACAGGGGTCCCGGGTTCGATTCCCGGCAGGGTCGGGAATTTTAACCTTAATTGGTTAATTTCGCTGACACGGGGGCTGGGTGTATGTGCCGTCTTCATCATCATTTCATCCTCATCATGACGCGCAGGTCGCCTACGGGAGTCAAATCAAAAGACCTGCATCTGGCGTGCCGAACTTGTCCTCGGACACTCCCGGCACTAAAAGCCATACGCCATTTCATTTTTTTCATCTTTTTAGTAGTTTTTATGTTTGTTCTAGCTATTTTAGATATTTTCATCTTCATATTCAGACAACACACTACACTACCAACCACCTTAGAAACACGCAATAGTAATTACATCCTCCATATAGGGTTGGCGTCAGGAAGGGCATCCGGCAGTTAAACGTGGCCAAATCCATATGTGCGACACAGTTCGCACCCGCGACCCCACAGATGTGGGAAAAGCGAAGGAGGAAGAATAAGAAGAATATTTAAATTGTTCCACTATTTTTACTTTCCTGTTATTTACTGTTAGACTGTGTTGTTATTACTAGTAGATCTGCTATCAGTATCTTTTCGAATGATATCCGGAGCCGTAATTTTTGTAAACTTATTTGATCTCTGGCTTCTTGAATGCTATTAGCTATTTGGTACTGGTTTAACGTCGCACTAATATCGAAGGTTTTCGGCGATGCAAGGAAGGGAAAGGACTGGAATTGGGAAGGTAGCGGCCGTGGGCTTAATTAAGGTAAAATGGAAATCTCGGAAAACCACTTTGAGGGTTGCTGACGGTGGATTTCGAACTTTGTATTTATTGTCGAACTGGTGTACAGTTATACAGTATTATGTCAGGTTTATGTACTGTCGATTTCCAGACTCGCCATCCTGTTTAACCATGAACCCACTTGGATTTCGAAATCCACTGCTATGTTTGTTTATATTTGCCAGTGTCAATGAAATCGAAGGACGACGACGTCTGGCATGAGTATGAATGTACTCATAGATATAGCAAGGCCACACTACGCATGGAAATATACTGCCGTTGTCCAGACAAACTCCGTATACAGTATGTGTGTTATCAAGTTCGGTCAATATTGATGTATTAGTCACCCCGTGGCAGGAGAATGAACTGCGGATCAGTCGAAGAAAACAATGGATTATTAATTGGCTAATCGACTAGTTTTAAACTGAGGCTGTGGAGCATTATCTCCGTTCACCCCGTTGGCCTGCTTTCTGAGCTCACAGAGCTATTCTTGGCTCCTTCAGTAGACATGGCGGAACCTTCCTTATCTTACACGTTTTATGTTCATCTCTAATCTGTTTATTATACTCTCTAGGTGCCAATCCGAAATAGAACTATGTGTGCTCCTTTCATTGGGAAGGGCGTGGGTTTGGTTCCCCATCCGTTTCGGGAGTATTTTGCCGAAAATTTGTTTATAGGAGTCCTTCTGCGTTATGATAACTATATCGACGCGAGTAGTGTCGAATCTATTATTACATCTGGGCCCTGTTGCTGAAATTAATAGAAACTCCTTCCTACACTGGAAGCATGAAATATTCAGTGTTCTTGTTAATATTTTAATCTCAGCCCAGAATTCCTCTAAAAATTAGAGAACATTAACAAGTACCTACGTACAACAATAAAAATAAAAACAATCTTCACTGTGTTCATGAACAATGATTTTAGAAAACACAAAAATGCTATTTTCTTGTTGGACATTTTGATTTTTGAATCCTGCAATCGCGTTTCACACATAAAGCCTGTCGTTGAGAAAAAAAATCGAAAGTATCGCAAAACAATCGATATAAACTCCAGAATGACCGGACCTATACCGTCCGAAAGAAAAGGCCCTAAAAATTAGCAAACAGAAACATTAACTGTGCTCCTGTTTGATTGAATAGCCCTCACACCAGACTCATAGATACGCAGCTCAACACCACGTTGCGACTCATCACCGGTACAATAAGGTCTACCCCCACATATTGTCTGCCCATCCTCAGCCATACCTTCTCACCAGATCTTCGACGTAAAAATGCTCTCCTCGGGGAGTTCAAGAAAATAATGATCCCCAGTTACTCATACATGGCTACACCGCTGATGTCCATCTGAATCGTCTAAGGTCTCGAAATCCACCAATAAGAACTGCAATGGAATTGAAGAATACGAACTTTAATATAACTAAAGAATGGCAGGGAAGACAAGATACTAGGCCTGAGTGAACTCTGCCACACATTGGTTCGTCGCTGCCACCTCGATTTGAGCTTCATCGTAAAATTTCGTCTACTCTTAACAGGATACGATCGGATCATTGTAACTGCGCAGATTTCCACTACGAATGGAAAAGAATTTCTAAACCTAACTGCGATTGTGGTGGTTTTAAGCAGGCCATCCAACATATTATCGCCGAGTGTCCAAAAAGAAAGTACAGTGGCTACATCAGTGATTTTGCTCATGCGTTTCCAGGAACAATTAGTTACATAAACAGCATAGACACAAAGATATAGTTTGCTTTCCAAAATCTCGTACGTATGCATACCTGCCAAGTATTTCGGCTTTTCCGTAAAATGTACGGATTTTGAGTGTGTTTTACGGTTGTACGGATGAACAACGTTATTGTACGGATTTTGAATATCAGCGCTTGGTTTCGCTTTCTGCGGTCAAATCGGGTATGTTTGACTTTCGATAGTAGCTGGTAATACGAGATGCAGTGTTTGAAATTTGACCGGCAAATGTATCGATAATCACATCGATTATCACCGTGCTTTTGTCACCTGTTCGACCTCAACTGCTATCGTTCTTCATTCACTGAGACGTTCCCAAACAAGTAGCAGGCTATGATTTTCAAGAAAATAAATCCGTGAATTTATATACATAAAACAATTTTAGTGCCTGTGTCATGCTTTGTAGCAGCTAAAAGGCTTCGTTTGTGTGTGGGTAACATTGGCGGTAGTTCAGAAACTCGTGGAATTGTGTGACGAATTTGTAAGCGATTTAGTTTTTTTTTTTTTTTGCTAGGGGCTTTACGCCGCACCGACACAGATAGGTCTTACGGCGACGATGGGATAGGAAAGGCCTAGGAGTTGGAAGGAAGCGGCCGTGGCCTTAATTAAGGTACAGCCCCAGCATTTGCCTGGTGTGAAAATGGGAAACCACGGAAAATCATCTTCAGAGCTGCCGATAGTGGGATTCGAACCTACTATCTCCCGGATGCAAGCTCACAGCCGTGCGCCTCTACGCGCACGGCCAACTCGCCCGGTAAGCGATTTACACTGACTGACAGAGCAAATGCAACACCAAGAAGGAGTGGTCAGAACTTTATGCCAATTGCAGGGTGGACTGACGTCACTGAGGTATGCTCATGATGTGAAATGCGCCGCTGTGCTGCGCACGTAGCGAACGATAAATGGGACACGGCGTTGGCGAATGGCCCACTTCGTACCGTGATTTCTCAGCCGACAGTCATTGTAGAACGTGTTGTCGTGTGCCACAGGACACGTGTATAGCTAAGAATGCCAGGCCGCCGTCAACGGAGGCATTTCCAGCAGACAGACGACTTTACGAGGGGTATGGTGATCGGGCTGAGAAGGGCAGGTTGGTCGCTTCGTCAAATCGCAGCCGATACCCATAGGTATGTGTCCACGGTGCAGCGCCTGTGGCGAAGATGGTTGGCGCAGGGACATGTGGCACGTGCGAGGGGTCCAGGCGCAGCCCGAGTGACGTCAGCATGCGAGGATCGGCGCATCCGCCGCCAAGCGGTGGCAGCCCCGCACGCCACGTCAACCGCCATTCTTCAGCATGTGCAAGACACCCTGGCTGTTCCAATATCGACCAGAACAATTTCCCGTCGATTGGTTGAAGGAGGCCTGCACTCCCGGCGTCCGTTCAGAAGACTACCATTGACTCCACAGCATAGACGTGCACGCCTGGCATGGTGCCGGGCTAGAGCGACTTGGATGAGGGAATGGCGGAACGTTGTGTTCTCCGATGAGTCACGCTTCTGTTCTGTCAGTGATAGTCACCGCAGACGAGTGTGGCGTCGGCGTGGAGAAAGGTCAAATCCGGCAGTAACTGTGGAGCGCCCTACCGCTAGACAACGCGGCATCATGGTTTGGGGCGCTATTGCGTATGATTCCACGTCACCTCTAGTGCGTATTCAAGGCACGTTGAATGCCCACCGCTACGTGCAGCATGTGCTGCGGCCGGTGGCACTCCCGTACCTTCAGGGGCTGCCCAATGCTCTGTTTCAGCAGGATAATGCCCGCCCACGCACTGCTCGCATCTCCCAACAGGCTGTACGAGGTGTACAGATGCTTCCGTGGCCAGCGTACTCTCCGGATCTCTCACCAATCGAACACGTGTGGGATCTCATTGGACGCCGTTTGCAAACTCTGCCCCAGCCTCGTACGGACGACCAACTGTGGCAAATGGTTGACAGAGAATGGAGAACCATCCCTCAGGACACCATCCGCACTCTTATTGACTCTGTACCTCGACGTGTTTCTGCGTGCATCGCCGCTCGCGGTGGTCCTACATCCTACTGAGTCGATGCCGTGCGCATTGTGTAACCTGCATATCGGTTTGAAATAAACATCAATTATTCGTCCGTGCCGACTCTGTTTTTTCCCCAACTTTCATCCCTTTCGAACCACTCCTCCTTGGTGTTGCATTTGCTCTGTCAGTCAGTGTAGTATAGTGGTGTTTGTAATGAGTTCGACTAAGAAACGATATTATCAATCTTTTAGGGAGGCATATTCTGCTTAATTTCTTTGTTTTATACGATCACGGAAAGTGTTCCCAGTGTTAAGTGGAAACAGATGAGCACTCGTCAAGATGTAACTTTGTGTATGTATTTAATTTCAGGAGTGGGTCATAACATATATTTGACTTGTATTAGGATTGTTTATAATCTCCCCCTCCTCTCCCCCCCCCCCCTTCCCTGCCATCCTTTTTCATTATGTCTCAAGACTTCGCAACGCATGGTGTTAACAATTTTCCGCTTTAGGATCTTCTGGATTTCTCTTTTTGAAAGTTGGCAGGTCTGCATATGTATTTTATCTGTAAAGCCATACATTAATTAAATAAAAAATCGAAGCTAACTAAAAACTAGAATATCTCTTAACTGTCTGATTTAACCGCAACGCGGGGTTTTCGAGGTCCATAGAGCCGGGCGTGGACACGAGGCTTGCGTATTTGAACACCTTCAGATATCACCGGACCGAGCCAGGATCGAACCTGCGAACTGAGCTCAAAAGGCCAGCGCTCTACCGACTGAGCTACTAAGCCCAGCTATCCTTGAACTGAATAGCATTTCCAGCTTAGTGTGAAAGTTGTGCTTTTAACAAATGTGTCTGCTTTTGAAGTCAGTATGTAAACGATTGGAATAACTCGTATTCTGATGATTAGTTTTCGAAAAATATAGAACTTATATTTCGTGAACATTTTTAAATTTCGGTATGACCTAATCGTGATACAGTGAGAGATATAATTAATTTCGTGAAACTCGATCTTTACTTGATGCTTCAAGAAGTGGTAGGTCTAAAATTTTAACCGAGGCAAAACTTATGTAATGTTGAGGAGACCCTCTAAATCAGTGCGGGAATTAGTGCAGGGATGACGTAGAATCATCCATAAATAAGAATAACCCCAGAATAATTGATGAACTTCAGGTAGAAATCCCCAAATTACATCAACTCTATTAAACGCAAAACCCTACGCAAAGTGTTCGAAAACAAGTGCAAATCAGTCGAACTCTGCCTTCAGCAGCAAGAATATCTCCAACCATCTCCCCTGACAGTGGTAAGTAATTCAGCTCAATTTAATCTTTATTCCCAAATATGTGGGGAAATAATTGGAGGGTAGATAGTACACTTTTTTAGCCTATGACACAAGTTAAGCCGCTCATAAACTGAGTGAGAATAACATTATAAAAACAACGAATAATTTACAACATAGAATAAAAAGTCAAGATAAAACACAAAATAGGAAAAAAATACAAAAACACAGAAATGATGCACAATATAAGTAAATAGATAAATTAACAAATGAAAAATGTAAGCTAAACTGGGATGTCCATTTGTTGCAGCCATTGAATATCCTTTGTTGAAGCTGTCGTCGATAGTTTCGGAGAAGGGTCTATGTGGGTTCACCACAGTCACAGCTTGGAGAAGGTCGAAGGTCCCAAGAATGCATCGCAGAGCCACTTCTGCTATGCCCAGCGCGCACTCTGTATAGTACACCCCTAAACAACACCAAAAAAAAAACCTATGAACATTATTTTGCCCTACGGTGAATGGTTTACGAGCTACACCTGTTTAAGTTATTTGTAGAGCTAGGAATTTTAGGTGTTGCATCTTAATATTTTTTTACTATTAAAATATTAAAATTCAAGGAAAACATGAGATAAACGATCTTAACTGTGATTTTGGTTGCATCTTTTTGTACCTTTTCTCAATGTCAGCACCATTTGTACCGTAACTGAATGTCTGCACCTTTTAACACTCTCTCCCCCTTCATATTTTTGCTCCTTTGCTGCGTTTTATCCCTATAAAAATCCAACAAAGGAACCCGAACGTGTGTGGTCTCCCTTTGACTGTTTTATAAACGGACAAATCTCCCACTTTTTGTATGCTCTTGTTAGAATTTACGGTTTTTAGGGTGGTATCATATTACTTTTGCTTCAGCGCAGATATGTCAGGCTAAACTTTAAGATTAGTTTGAGACACAATGAACTCCCATTAGGCAAAAGGTCCACAAATCAGTTTGCCTTTTATCACAATACAGTTAGGGTAAAGCTTTCGAACAGGAAGGAAAGGGGGCAGGTGAAGTCAAGTTGACCAATTAACAATCCTACCACTCAGTATCACGGACTGCTGTAGTGGGGAACGAATTAAAGTGTTGTAATTTTTGAGTCGTGTGTGTAAAGCAAATTGAAAACAAATCATTGTGCTTTGGGACTGTTTTTAGCAGTATTTTTAATACATGTGTGAATTTGTGTCCTACGTGGTTTTGGTACAGTTTGTAATCATCTGCTGAAAAGTATTAAGTGGCCGGGAGGGCCTATGCTGACAACTTGGTCTTAATAGCAGATTGTACCGAAAGCCTGCAGTCTATTATCTTGGAACTTGAAAATAGCTGCAATGAGTACGGTATGAAAATTACCCTTTCTAAGACTAAATAGATATCAATAGGTAAAATATCCAAGAGAATTGAATATCAAATTCGGAATACAAAGTTGGAACAGGTAGATAATTTCAAGTATTTAGGATGTATGTTATCTCAGGATGGTAGTATAGTAAGTGAGATTGATTCAAGGTGCAGTAAAGCTAATGCAGTGAGGTCGCAATTGCGAGCAACAGTATTATGTAAGAAGGAAGACAGTTCCCGGTTCATAAAAACCACATCACATTGAAAGACTAGAGATATGAAGTTCATATAAACAGGACATGTTTTGAAGAAATTATTAGCTTTTGAACCATGTCGGCCGTCAGGTTCAAGATCCTCATCAGTATATCGGTGCACCACCACCGACTGGTAAAATGTTCCTGCGACTCTCGTTGTTGCTATAAATTGAAGGTGATGGATCACTGTGACTTGAGCAGACGTGCAGGATGCCTCGCAGACGTTTGCGAGAACCGTACCGTTTAATGAGTGGGTTTGAACGAGGGCGCATTATGGCCACCTGGCTGCAATAAATTCTTATTTTGTTATTGGCATGAGAGAACGTGATGCATCCATTCGGGAAAATGCTGCTCGTGTGGGACGAAGTATGTCGGCAGTGCAACGGGTGTGTACATGATGGTTCACAGGAGGCCGTAGAACACGACGAGATTAGTCTGGTTGCACCACCCAGACTACCCCCCGAGAAGATCGACATCTCATCCGAATGGCATTGCAGGACAGATCTGCGTCCTCCTCGGCTCTGGCGCAACAATGGGACAGTGTAACACATCGTACACTATCAGGAGTGACAGTCCGTCGCCGTTTATTATGGTCTGGGTTACCGGCACGTCGTCCACTTCTCCGTCTACATTTAACTAATGTGCATAAACATGCTAGACTGCAATGGTGTATGGAGCGACGTTACTGGGGACAGGAATGGCAGTAGATAGTGTTTTCGGACGAATGCAGGTTCTGTTTGTTTGAAAATGATGGCCGCATTTTGGTTTGTCGCAGACAGGGCGAGAGGCATCACATTGACTGCATTCGCACAAGACATTCAGCGCCAATTCAAGGCCTTATGGTGTGGGGTGCTATTGGGTTCAGCTACAAATCACAGTTGGTGCGTGTCCAGGACACTGTGACCAGTTTGACGTACATGAATGACATCCTGCGACCCATAGCCATACCCTTTTTGCACGATACCCCATACGCCATATTTCAGCAGGACAATGCGTGACCACATGTTGCTGCACGAACACGTGCCTTCTTCTTGTCAAATAATGTCAGACTGTTGCCCTGGCACGCCCGATCACCGGACTTGTCGCCAATCGAAAATGTGTGGGATATGGTGAAACGACGGGTGTTGCGCTGTGACCCACTGCCAACCACCAAAGATGAACTGTGGAACCAGGTAAATGCAGCATGGATGGCTATACCCCAGGACGCCATTCGCGCCTTACACGCGTCGATGCCATCACGCATGGAACAAGTTATCAGTGCCCATGGAGGACCCATTGCCTACTAGGCAACAGGACACGTGCTGACTAGGTGACTGAAATACTAGTCGTTTCTGCAGAACATACCAGTGAACATGTCCTGTGAATATGAACTTAATATCTATAGTCTTTCAAGGTGTTCTGTTTTTATGAACATGAGTGTATCTTTACATCGGTCTGTTTTCAGACTAACTTTTGGGAGTGAAAGCTGGGTGGACTCAGAATATCTTATTCATAAGCTAGAAGTAACAGATATGACAGTAGCGAGAATGATTGCTAGTACACACAGGTGGTAACAATGGCAGGAGGGTACTCGGAATGAGGAAATAACGGCTAAGTTAGGAATTAACTCGATGGATGAAGTTGTACGCATAAACCGGCTTCGGTGGTGGGGTCCTGTCAGACGAATGGAAGAGGATAGGTTACCTAGGAAAATAATGGACTATGTCATGGAGGGTATGAGGGGTAGAGGGAGACCAAGATGACAATGGTTAGACTCAGTTTCCAACGATTTAAAGATAAGAGATACAGAAATAAACTAGGCCACAGAACTAGTTACAAATAGAGGATTGTGGCGGCGATTAGTAAATTCACAGAGGCTTTTTAGACTGAACGCTGAAAGGCATAACAGTCTATAATGAAGATGTATGTATGTAAGTATGTATGTATGTATGTATGTATGTATGCATGTATGTATGTATGTATGTATGTATGTATGTATGTATGTATGTAATGAATATTTACATTTTAAATTTGCATCTTTTTTGCTCCTTTTTGACCCAAATTTTGCACCTGAAATTCCTAACTCTAGTTATTTACTAGAATCGGGAGGATACATACTTCGTATTTGGGATTAAGTTTGGAGTCAGGCATGACGGTACGACATTGTAGTACTTCGTCAGTTTGTGGAACAATGTTGTCATCGAATACGTGCAATGCCTGGAGTGTTCGAACGTGTCCGACAATCAGTGAGGTGTACTCAGGCGCATGGTGGATGTTATAAACACTTCTTGTATTATAATGCAGTATCCCTTTGATACACCAGCATGGTGACCGCTATTCATGCATTTCTTGACACAGGCCAGAACAAAATACAGCTTCCACTAAATCATGTCTAATTTATAACTGCCACAATATGAAAACTGGGTGGTGCGGTGGAATGACATTAAGAGCATGACTAGTGCGTCTGAGTGTTCAGATTAGTCCTATTCATAGGGTCAGGAATAGTACGTTATGGCCCTACAATGGAAAAGCACCTCATTCCTCGTTCTGTATACTACTCCCCATTTTGGCACAACCACCGGATTTTGCGATTCTCGGCAGCCCTGAAGATGGTTTTCCATGGTTTCAAATTTTCACACCGCGCAAATGCTGGGGCTGTACCTTAATTAAGGCCACGGCCGCTTCCTTCCTAACCTAGGTCTTTCCTATCCCATCGTCGCCATTAGACCTATCTGTGGCGGTGCGACGTAAATAAATTTGTAAAAAAAAGTAATCGCAATATTGTGGGCGGAAAAAATTCCACTCGGCACTCCATGTCACACGAAGTCAATATGTATGCTGCAGTAAAATCTCCATTGACACATGTGATGTATACCAACACAATTAATTAAAACTCGTCCATAACAGAGTTAACGTTTTTCTGTCATCTGGTGGAGTAAATCAGAACTAGGAAATTGACACCCAGGCAGGCTGAATGGCATCAAATCAAAATGCCTGCGCACGGTATCTGACGCAATAGATGATGTTGCTGATGGTATTACTAATTAATTTTAATGTTATTGGTTTTACATCCCACTAAATACGGTAATATTTGTGTTTTCGGTGATGCCGAGTTGTCGGATTTTTGTCCCAAATCCACTGACAGGAGGCTGGCATATTTGAGCACCTTCAAATACCACCCGACTGTGAGGAGATCGAATCCGGCAACTTAAGCTCAAGTCAGCCCTCTACCGCCTGAAGTATTCAGTCCATTATTATTATTATTATTATTATTATTATTATTATTATTATTATTATTATTATTATTAGTTCAGCAAAATGTCGGAATAGGATCTTGTTTTAAGTTACTCGGCGGTTTTGGTCTTAGCATTAATAGCTAAACATACGACTACAGAAATATTAAAGTGCATAGAAATGATCACCATAGTTTACCTTAGCCTTATCTGACTTTATGGCTAAATGGATAACGTGCTGGACTTTGGTCCAGGAGGTCGCGGGTTCGATTCTCGGCTGTATCGGGGATTTTTACCTTCATTGGTTAATTCTGATGGCTTGAGGGCTGGGTGTGTGTACCGTCTTCATCATTAGAATTCTTCACAGGTAGGGCCCCATCCTCATACGGTGTAAACTCGAGAGACTTGCACCAGGCCTCTTCGGAGGTCAGACACCATTATTTATTATTATTTGGTGCATCAGAGTGCAGTTCACTGTAGACGGGAAAACCAGGCAACACTACCAATAACAACGAGGTATATCTGATTTCATTTTCCACATTTCTTAGTAAACAAAGCGCAGTATTTCTTATCTGCTTACTACATTCTAGGAGACAGTAGGTCTATGAAATTCCAAGTCAATAGCTGCCACTGCTTCTGAGAAAGCGGCGAAGATGATGACCTTTACCCTTTATAGTAGACTGTAAAAGTAGTACTAGTAAGTAAACTCGTGTCGTCATCCCGAGATGGTACAGTTCTTTTCAGGCACACCCCTGCATGTACAGTCATGGGAAAAAGTATACGTACACTTTAAACGTTAAGGAATATTGTCGTTTGTAGTTGACGCATTGCCCATACGCTGCTAGAAATTTCACTACTTTTCTATATTTCGGTATTTCGTGAAACATGAATATGAATACGTACCGGAAATAACAAAAATACTTTACAAATGTTTGTTTTAACAAACGTATCACCCAATAAGTTCGAAATATAGGCGCATAAAAAATATCTTACAGGTGGTTTATCTTCACATCAAAGTACTTGATGGCATCCCTTGCAACGCAGGTAAGCAGTGAAGGTCACGTCTTGTACCAAGTCAGTTGTGCTTCAGTCGTTCTAAACAACAAGTGATACGTCAATCAGTAAGATAGGCCGCAAAATGAAAGAAACAACAGAAGAATAGAGAAGAATTATAATCCAGGTTCATAATTCCTGTAAATAGCTCTCGGAAATATCGAAACTTGTGAAGAGACCCAAGATCTGCAATTACGGGAATTATTGGCAGGTATGGTGAAAGAAAATCTTTCAAGAATGCACGTAGATGTGGACGTCCATACAAACTAGACGATCGAACTAAAAGACTAATCCCCAGGAAAGTTAAGAAAAATCCTAGAATCAGTGCTGCAAAACTGAGGTCTGGACCAGGAAATTAAAAACTTAATATCTGTGCTTCCACAATTCAAAAGTTTTTATATACGAATGCGTATCATTGTAAAAATGCCAGGCGAAAATCTTTAATTACCCCAGCAAATAGGAAGAAAAGACTACAATATGCTACAGACTATAAACATGCTTCTCTAGAATACTGGGATCGAGTTATATTTACGGATGAAAGTAAATTCACTGTTTTCCAAGAACATGGCAAAAAGGTATAGAGGAAAACGAACACAAAACTCGAAGAAAAAATCTGCTTCCTTCAGTGAAGCACGGTGGAGATTGTTTAATGGTTTGGGGGTGCATTATCTCAGCTGGAGTAGGTTCGTTAGAATTCATAGATGGAAAGATGGAACGTAAATACTATATTGAAATTTTGAAGAAACATGTAGCATCTAGTGCCGAAAAATGGAACTTCTGGGTAATAATGTATTCATGCAGGATAATGATCCAAAGCATACGGCCCTTGATACACGACTGTGGATTTTATACAACACACTCAAATATATGGTAACACGTCCCAATCCCCGGATCTGAATCTGATTGAACATGTCTGGGCTTATCTTAAAGAGGGGACTGAGCTTTGAAAATGGCTCTTTTGGAAGAATTGAGAATTGAGCCCACCTTCATCTCCAAGCTAGTTCATTCAATGCCTTGGAGGCTTGAGGCCATTGTAAAATCAAGAGGATTGCAATAAGTGTGCACTAAAATCAGTGGGGAGTGAAAGTAAAACAGGACTGTAGAATACTTTTTATGATTACGAAATCATTGTATTTTCATTTATTTATGTATTAATGACAGAGACGTCTATCAATTTTATGTTTTATGATGTATATATCTTTACATAGTGTACAAAAAACTAACATATTGATGTTATACAACGAACATGGCAATAAGTGTACTAAGTAAAGTATTTTTGTTTTAGTATTAAGTGTAAGAATACTTTTTACCATGATTGTATGTATTTAACCACATACCAGCCCTATTCCAAAAATCCACAGGTCTAGCCTTTCAGGCAAGCAACTCAGTGTTGAAAAAATCCTAGGGATATGAACTACGAATTTTAGGTAAATAAAATACAATAAAGTATGAGAATATATTCTTTATCTATACCGAAAATTTACAATCCTTTTCTAAATCATCGTTATCCGGCCAGTTAGGTTAGCAGTTTGCCTTTTTCTACCACTACGAGCGCTAATGTGAGTCAATGCAGAGTTTCATTAAGTCTTTATAACTACATTCGGTGTGGACATTTTTCAAAAAATCAAAAAACGCCTGAGGGTATTGAACCAAGGAACACATTACAAGAGAGAATTATGTAAATAACTTAATTTGTCTAGGATTTGAATAAACTAAAAAAGAAAACTAGTGAAGAAACAAGCGAATTTAGGCTGTATCTCTGAAAATGCATTTAGGCCGGAAGTGATTTTGGAATTTATTTTAGTTTGATAGAGCTAGCCAAGACTCACAATTTGAAACCTTTCCGGGTCCTAAAGTCCTTCAACTTTCGGCACAATATTGAGGAAATTGCTTAATTGCACGTTTCTCGTCGTATGGGGACCCCTACTTTGTCTGATAAGAAATGTTTTCAACATTAAAATTTCTGGCAGTACCGGGAATCGAACCCGGGCCCCCGAGGACGGCAGTTATTAGTGCTAACAGAACGGACTAAAGTAGTACCAAACTAGAAGCATCCTCTCCACGAATAACCGCACGTCTTGCAGCCAACAATTCAAGAAATATGTTCTCACTACGAACATCATCTGCAAGTAAATGGTTTACCTTAGGTCATTTTAGTAATCGGGAGATAGTGGGTTCGAGCCCCACTGTCGGCTTAATTAAGCCCACGGCCGCCTCCTTCCAATCCCTAGGCCTTTCCTATCCCATCATCGCCGTAAGACATATCTGTGTCGGTGCAACGTAAAGCAAATAGCAAAAAAGAAAAAAGAAAAAAGGTAATTTTAAGTACCATTTAGACTGAATCTTTATTTCTTCCCCTCCTCCTTTCTGGTCTTAATATTTTTACTCAAATCTTGAGTTTCTTCTTTCTGTTGTTTAGAAGCTGTATAGCCGACGGGGTAACAGTGTGATCAGTTCCACCGGAAGGACGCGATTTCGATTCCCCGTCAGGAAATGGAAACGGTTAGCAACGAGATTTCTACTTCTGGAAAGACTCAAAGTCCTAAGGTTCAATCAGCGTACACCAAACATACAGTATGTACCAGTTTAACTCTTGGGGGCAAAGGCAACCTGTCACAGAGCTAACTATTCTATCGCACTAACAAGGGAACTGTTTTTTTGGACTAACCAGATTTCAGCAAAACTTGGGTGAATGATCAACACTAACATATCCTAAATTGAATGGTAGTAATCATTTTGCCGTAAAATAAATGTTGGTATTATAATTACAAAGGGCACTAGGAAAGTTCTGCAATGTGAGTGAACGCTTTAGACTTTTTCAAAATAATTTCCACCACACTCAATACACTTCTCCATACGTCGAAATCAGTCACTGAACCAACTCTGCCACTTTTCTTCGATTACATTTTCACACTCTTCATCCCTTGCTGCCAGAAGCTCCTCGTCGGATGCAAAACGCCGCCCTTTCAGCTTCACCTTCACTTCTGGGAAGAGTGGGAAGTCACATGGGGCAAGATCAGGACTGTATGGAGGGTGATCAAGCACAGTCAACCCTGATCTGGAAAGAAAATCCATTGTTACATTAGCACGATGTGCTGGAGCATTGTGATGCAAGAGCCAACTGTTGAGCCGTGACCTTGGACGGAGCTGCTTGAGAGCCTGGATGACCTGAGACAGACAAGTCTCACTGTACCACGTCGCAGTAACTGTCCTTTATGTTTCTAGCACAACCCGAGTTAGGATGCCCCGTTCAGTGAAGAAAGATGACCTGAGGCAGACAAGTCTCACTGTACCACGTCGCAGTAACTGTCCTTTGTGTTTCTAGCACAACCCGAGTCAGGATGCCCCGTTCAGTGAAGAATACTGCAATCATCGTTTTCTTCACTGACCTTAACTTTCGCACAGTCACAGGAGTACCCTCACCTTCAAACAGCCATACCTTGTTCTGGAATTTTGTTGGGACATCGTAATAATAAAGCCAAATTTCGTCACCTGTAATGATGCTATTGACGTTACGCGAAGTCCCATTTTCAAACTTTTTTAGCATTTTTCGGCACCATTTCACTCGATGTGCCCTTTGTTCCTCTGAAAGTGAATGGGGCACCCAAAGGGAACAAACCTTTCTAACATGGAGATGGTCGTGTAGAATTGAATGAATAGCTGGTACAGGGATGTGGAGGGTCTCTTCTACCTGCCGATATGTCAAACGCCTCTCTTGCTGCAACATTTTCCACACATCTTCAATGTTTCCCTCAAACATGGATTCAGACGGTCGCCCAGAACGAGGATCGTCTTCAACCCGAAAATTTCCCCTCTGGAACTCTTTGTACCACCGGAAATTTATTGTCCCACGTGGACAGTCTTTCCCCATCACAGGAGTCATTTCCTCCAGGCACTGGTCAACAGTTAATCCACAAGCAAAATTGTAGCGGATAATTGCGCGATATTCACCTTTAGACCACACTGACATCTTAACTTGCTTTCAATCCCACTGCTTGGTAACAACTGGTGTGAAGGTCGCGCCTTGCTTCTTCTAGACCGGTTTTCACTCCTCTTTTCATCCCTCGCTATAACAGGGGTGTCCAGCCAACCGTTTTTGCGTATTGCAAAACTTTCCTAGTGCACTTTGTAATTGATGAAAGATAGCTGGGAGTCTTGGGACAGTTAGCTGATGATATACTGTGCAATCAGTGATGGGAACATTACGCCACTGGTTCCTGCCGGCACGTCGAAACTATGAGCATTGCTAGGTATAAGAATCGCCATCGCCGAGACCCTTAGAATAACCGGGTTAACCGTCGATGACGAGATCCATGGTTTGGCTGAGAATGGAAGCACTGGAAGGATCCATATGATTGCCTACAAAGACAACGATGTAGGATCGTATATAATTGATCCAACTGTCCGCTTCGAATTCTCCGACAGTCAACCCGACGATGATTATAGTGATATGAGCCCTCAATTCTATTTTACAAGCAAGCATAAAACTTAAAGAAGAAATGTCGTATGGCTTTTAGTGCCGGGAGTGTCCGAGGACATGTTCAACTCGCCAGGTAGCAGGTCTTTTGATTTGATTCCCGTAGGCAACCTGTGCGTCGTGATGAGGGTGAAATGATGATGAAGACGACACATATACCCAGTCCCCGTGCCAGCGAAATTAACCAATGATGGTTAACATTCCCGACCCTTCCGGGAATCGAACCCGGGACTCCTGTGACTAAAGGCCAGCACACTAATAACTTAGCCATGGAGTCAGACATAGGCTTGCTGATCGGGAGTAGGGGCACAATACCGAAAGAAAAAATGAATATTAAAATATTACGTAAAACGAAATCTTGATAATCTACATATTCTACAAACGCGAATGCTATTAAAACACAACCCATAAAAAGGTTGGGAAATTGTGAGATAAGGCTCGTTATGTGGTAAGGCGTGTGTAGTCCTGTTGGAAGTGGTATACACACAAGTAACTCAACTGAAGATGTCTGCTCAGAAATGTTTTCAGCAAAATAACATTTCTGGCAGTACCGGGAATCGAACCTGGGCACCCGAGGACGGCAGTTAATAGTGCTAACAGAGCGGGCTAAAGTAGTACTAAATTAGAAGCACCCTCTTCACGAATAACCGCACGTCTTGCAGCGAACAATTCAAGAAATATGTTCTCACTGCGAACATCACTGCAAGCATATGGTTTACCTCAGGTAATGTCCGGCTCCATAGTTAAATGGTTAGCGTGCTGGCCTTTGGTCATAGGGGTCCCGGGTTCGATTCCCGGCAGGGTCGAGAATTTTAACCATCATTGGTTAATTTCGCTAGCACGGAGGCTGAGTGTATGTGTCGTCTTCATCATCATTTCATCTTCATCACGACGCGCAGGTCGCCTACGGGAGTAAAATCAAAAGACCTGCACCTGGCGAGCCGAACATGTCCTCGGACACTCCCGGCACTAAAAGCCATACGCCATTTCATTTTACCTCAGGTAATTTTAAGTACCTTTCAGTAATTCAACGGCAGATGTCGCTAACTACGGTCTGTGTAGAGCCTGGGCTGAACTATGCAATTTCAGGTGAAGACTGGAAGTAGTGTAGGCCTATACAATTCAGTACGAGCTTCAGCTAGTGGTTACGTTTCATGTGCTATGAGTTTTTCCCAATTTGACCGAGACAGAATTGTAGCATTGATTCGGTATGGACATACACTAGCAGCAGTATCTCGCATCGCAGGAGTTGCATTGTCAAAAACGCGAAAAACGCGGAAAGGTACCGTGAGGCCAAGGATGTGGCTGACAGACCGAGGGTAACAACGCCACGTCAAGACAGATATAAACGTGTAACTGCGCAGAGAAAACAACCTTGACTGTACCGGGCGAGTTGGCGGTGCGGTTAGGGGCATCCGGGAGATAGTGGGTTCGAATCCCACTGTCAGCAGCCCTGAAGATGGTTTTCCGTGGCTTCCCATTTTCACACCAGACAAATGCTGGGGCTGTACCTTAATTAAGGCCACGGCCGCTTCCTTCCAACTCCTACGCCTTTCCTATCCCATCGTCACCATAAGACCTATCTGTGTCGGTGCGACGTAAAGCCACTAGCAAAAAATTAAAAACTTCGACTGTTCAACAAAAACTGCGAGATGATTTCTCGAAGGCGAACGGGGTCCGTGTATCTGCACAAATTGTACGCAATCAGCTGCATAGTGCCCAGTTAAGGCTATTCCGACGATTCCACTAGAAAAGCGTCACAGTGTTGATAGGAGAATTGGGAGTTGGACGAATGGCGAAATGTAATGTTTGCAAATGAATCACGGATATTACTTAGGCCAGATACACGAAGACAAAGGGTGTGGAAACGTAAAGAGCGCGGTAGAAAGTATCAGCATGTTGAAGAGGTGCATGCATTTGGAGGTGGTGGTGTAATGTTTTGGGCTGGAATTATGCATAGTCACCTTTAATATCAATTCGAAAGACGTTAGCTGCCCAGCTCTGTTCGCCCTCATCGAGGTGCATCAGTGAGGAACTTCATCAGAGAGGCGGGTATCAACCATACGAATTGGCCAGCTAATTCAGCGGACAAGAACTGCATTAAGGGTGCATGGGATAGGTTGGAAACGGCAGTTTTTGATCGCCCACAACTTCCACAGGCACTCCCAGACCTTATTAGAGTTACCAGATGGAATGGAACCGTCTTCTTCAAGATTACTTCAATGACTGTTCGCAAACATCTCTCAGCGTATTTCCAGGTTGTGTGTGTCTGTGATATAATAAACAACATTCTGTAACTTTATTAATGCATTGCGTCGCATCCTTCATACTCCAAGCTTTTTCCGGTGTATTTCATCCATTATTAGCACAAACGCGGAAACTGCCTGATTCCTGTTTAGAATCACTAATTCCGTTACGGTGTGGACAGCCTGAGTAACAATAGTAGTTGTGCAGGGCTGTTCTGACGTCTTCCCTTCGATACACCGCGTTCCGTTCAAAACTGCAGCAAAAAAGTATGTAAATTACAACAGAATGACTACTATCATTAAGTTCGTGACGTCTTAATTGATCTTCTTAGCAAGCTTCTTTTCCATCCCTCTGGCGTAACCCAAATGGTTTCTTTGTCAGTGTTGAGGTCACAGATAATGAAATCCTATACCTTCCACTCCTCCAGGGACCTTCATTGTCTGTAAGGTTCTTCGTCTAGTTCTCACGCGGTATCAAGTTGTTCCTCACTATCCTTCAGTTCGTGTCATCTATGTAAGATCAAACCAAACCAAAGCAAACCAAACCAAAGCAAACCAAACCAAACCAAACCAAACCAAACCAAACCAAACCAACCCAACCTATGGCGCAACAGCCCCGAAGGGACATGGCGATCATTTGACCGCTGCTCAGCCCGAAAGCTATGAGGTGTCGTGTGGTCGACAGAACGGATCCTCTTGGGCGTTATTCTTGCTTTCTAGACCGGGGCCGCTAAACCACCGTCAGATATCTCCACAAATTGTAATCACGTAGGCTGATAAAACCAATAATAATGTTATTTGCTTTACGTTCCACTAACTACTCTTACGGATTTTCGGAGACACGGAGGTGCCGGAATGTAGTCCCTCAGGAGTTCTTTTACGTCCTACTAAATCTACTGACACGAGGCTGACGTATTTGAGCACCTTCAAATATCACCGGGCTGAGCCAGGACCGAACCTGCCAAGTTGGGGTCAGAAGGCCAGTGCCTCAACTGTCTAAGCCACTCATCCCGGCCACACTAGGCTGAGTGGATCTCGAACCACCCCTCACATCCAGGTAAAAATCCCTGACCTGGTCGGGAATTGAACCCGGAGCCTCCGGATAAGAGGCAGAAACGCTACCCCTACACCATGGAATCGGCTGAGTAAGACCATCATCTTTTAAAATATGTACATTGATATACAATGACATTCAGAATTTTTCGAACAGAATAATCTATACATGTGTCCGCCTCTGTGGTGTAGTGGTTAGCGTGATTAGCTGCCACCCCCGGAGGCCCGGGTTCGATTCCCGGCTCTGCCACGAAATTTGAAAAGTGGTATGAGGGCTGGAACGGGGTCCACTCAGCCTCGGGAGGTCAACTGAGTAGAGGTGGGTTCGATTCCCACCTCAGCCATCCTGGAAGTGGTTTTCCGTGGTTTCCCACTTCTCCTCCAGGCGAATGCCGGGATGGTACCTACCATAAGGCCACGGCCGCTTCCTTCCCTCTTCCTTGCCTATCCCTTCCAATCTTCCCATCCCTCCACAAGGCCCCTGTTCAGCATAGCAGGTGAGGCCGCCTGGGCGAGGTACTGGTCATTCTCCCCAGTTGTATCCCCGACCAAGAGTCTGAAGCTCCAGGACACTGCCCTTGAGGCGGTAGAGGTGGGATCCCTCGCTGTGTCCGAGGGAAAAGCCGACCCTGGAGGGTAAACCGTTCCAGCCCTCGTACCACTTTTCAAATTTCGTGGCAGAGCCGGGAATCGAACCCGGGCCTCCGGGGGTGGCAGCTAACCACTACACCACAGAGGCGGACTATACGAAAATTACTGATCAATATTTTTCGGACAGGAGATGTTTAGCTGCTCGAGGCATGCTGTGCAGGCAGATCCCAACCAGTGCCTTCCTCATGCATAAAGCAGACGCAACGATTCATGAGTGAAATGGGACGCAGAGGAAAGAACAGTACATTTGATCAAAGGCAATTAGTAATATTCCATCGTGAAAAAGAGAAAACATGTTGACAAATTGCAGATTTGCTGAACATGAAGAAAAGTACTTTTGACGATATTATCTGCCGATACAAATTTTAAGACAGGATTGAAAATTTGCCACAGGCATGTCGTCCGAGGGTCCTTACTAGGAGAGAAGAGAGGGCAGTAGTAAGACAAGTGAAAAGAAATCCACGTCTTACTACAACCACTATTGCTGCTGCAGCTGAGAGCGAGTTTGCAAAGAAGATCAGTGCAAGTACAATCCCGAGGGAGTTATATAGAGGTGATTATCACGGGCGAACTGCAAGAAGGAAGCCCTACATCAACAAAATAAATAGGATCAAGTGACAACGATTTGCTAAGGAGCATCTTAGCAAAGATTTGAACTGGTGGAAGCTGTAATATTCTGCGATGAATCGAAATTTAACGTTTCTGGCTCAGATGGGCGCATCATAGTTTGTAGACAGCCCAATAGAGAGTTTGAAAAAAGAAATATGAAGGCAACGGTAAAACCTGGAGGAGGACATGTTATGGTGTGGGGCTGTATGTCGGCTCAAGGAGTATGTGAGCTGATTTTTATAGACGGAAACATGGACCGCCGCCAGTATCTTCAGATTTTATAAAACAGCCTGAAGAAAAGTTTAGAAAATATGGAAGTTGGGGACTGTTTAAAATCTTATCAGGACAACGACCCGAAACATACGGCCTATAATGTACGGCTATGGTTGTTGTACAACTGTCCTAAAGTTGTGAATCCTCCCCCACAAAGTCCTGACATTAACGCCATAGAGAATTTATGGGATATACTGGAAAACAACATCCAGAAACTTCCCATAAATTCCAAAGCTGATGTGAAGAGACGACTGCAAGAGGAGTGGGAAAAATGGTCCCATTCTACTACAAGAAAACTCGTGGAGAGCATGCCGAGACGCCTGACTGAAGTGCTTCGCGGGACGGGAAGAATTACGAAGTATCAATATTCCTACATGGACTCCATCTTTCATATTTTTGTTGTACGATTCATGAGTGAAATGGGACGCAGAGGAAAGAATATTTATGAACAGGTAATTTTATATTGTTGTAATTACATTCGTAAGTTTCAAATTTTGCATGTTTCTTTTTGGCTTCTGCATGTGTAACTGTTCATTCTGAAGTAAGCAAAATTAAACTATGTATGTTTGTTATTAATCTCTTTTTTAAATTTTAAGGGAACCCTGCCTGTCCGAAAAATTATGACGGTCACTGTAGTTCTACTGGCTGTGGCGTCCAAGCTCTGCATTTGGGTTCGAACTTCAACGTCCACTGTCCTGAGAATAGTTTTCTGTGGTTTCCCATTTTCACTTTCAATCAAATGGTGGAATAATGCTATTTGTTCGGGGCGTCGATCTATAGAGATCTTCATAGGGATAGTTCCTATTTCTATTGTATGTGTGTAGACAAAGAGAAGCGTCTTCTTGAAAGTGGGTATCGTACGAGTTGTCTTTCTCTCTCAAAATATTTGAATGCGATCGACCACTTACTTATCCTCCCCGGGTTAAGGAAAAAAAAAAAAAAAAAAAAAAGAAAGCATCTGACGAAATGCAAATTGTCCTCACATTTGTGTTAGAAGAGTATGAGTCATGCTGTCTCGTTGCTACAAGGCGGAACTACGCTGACGTAATGCCACAATCCAGTAAAGCGCGATAACAAAATCACTAGCGCCGTCACGCCAGTTCTTACTCTCTATTGATGGTTCTGTATACAAGAGTAAATAAAAGAACTATCAGTGTTGAGAATGTTTCGCACCCACTGCATATTAAACTTATGAAATCAATATGGGCTCATTGCACACTACATGATTCGTATTCCCACTGACGGTATTATATTAATACCAAGTACGATTTGGTATACTCGAAATTTAATTGAATTTACTACATTCTGCAGAATCTGATCCCAATTACAGCACCAGTCCTTTTCATAACCATAATTTTATCATCTTACGCCAGGCGCAGTTCGGCCGGGGGTTTTTAAGGACGGATGCCCTTCCTAACGCCACGTAGTTTGAGATGAATCGACCGGGTAGGATGCCACAAAGCTACTCTTGCTACCCCCCCCCCCCATCAATGACACTACGGTCCTGATCTACCAAGCGACCGCTGCTCAGCCCGAAGGCCTGCAGATTATGAGGTGTCGTGTGGTCAGCACGACGATTCCTCTCGGCCGTTATTCTTGGCTTTCTAGACCGGTGCCGCTATCTCACCGTCAGATAGCTCCTGAATTCTAATCACGTAGGCTGAGTGGACCTCGAACCAGCCCTCAGGTCCTCGTAAAAATGCCTAACCTGGCCGGGAGGGGCCTCCGGGTAAGAAGCAGGCACGCTATCCCTAAATCACGGAACCGGGTGCTACTCACGTCCCCTTCCCCGAAATTAAATACGATCTTATTCAATATAACCTTTTTTGGGTGGTACACAAAAATTAAACATTATTTAATTAGAGTTGAAGCTCCCAGGTTCTGTTAAACTAAAGCTGAACCGTGTTGTTGTTCTATGTACCTTACTACCAGGGCCGGGATTTTGATGACCTAATAAATGCCCATAAAAGACCTATAAAATGACCTATTGACGCAATCTGGCTGCTTGCTCGTCAATTTCGACGTTCTGTTTTACACCAGGTCTACTAAATGGCAGAGTAAGCCAAATTTCTCTTGGGGATCTATGGCTGAGTTTCAGTGAATTTTGTCGTGTGATCACCAGATATGTCACCAGGGATCCTTTACATGCCTAAATCGTACGAAAGGGAGTGTCGAATGGACTTTTTTGTTTTTCGCCCTTCAAAAATCCGACTATCTCTGTGGGCTTTGAATCCGCTATCTTGGGATCCGGAGGCCGACACTCTACCTCAGATAATAATAGATACTGATGAAATGAAATGAAATGAAATGAAATGTCATCCACTGATATTCGGATTTGGGTTTGTTTTGGTTTGCTCGGACCAACAGTTGCTGAATGGTAAGTCTTTTATCTTTTGCACCTTTCATTTCACATATTTCTCACAAAGTTATCTGATCATCTCTAAAACTCGCCAAATTGTGAAATAATTTCCTTTCAGTGGAAAGCAAAAGCTTTATCTGTGGCATTGTAACACTTGAAGTGAGTCACACACGAAAATCGCGCTGTGTAAAACTAGCAAGCACGTATACGGCACTTGACTTAAATGTGAATTTGTACCTATTACAGTGATAATAACACCCCCTGTTATCGCAAGCCCATCCATCTAGGAAGCAGGGTCTCGTCACTCTCTAGGGATATGGATTTCCAAAGAGTTCGGGTAAGGGTTGTAGAAGGTTACTTTATTTCACAGTTTTCGAATTGCGTACTGAACCTTTTGATATTTGAGTATTCTCGTTTATTGAAAGCTGGGATGATATTCATATATGTTGATTATACAACGTAAATGCTTTAACATGCCTAAATAGTAACGCAGAACAAAGAAATATGGCTTAATAAGTACGCATTTCATAATCAGGGTGCCATGAAAATGAAAACCTACAACCTGTTTTCCAGTTATTGACCGGGTCAGGAATGTAATGAATGAAGCATATCGCCACTCCCAAAGTGATATATTAATGACTGATAGATGCTATGAAATGAGAATGGAGAGTGTTGCTGGAATGAATGATGACAGGGAAAACCGGAGTACCCGGAGAAAAACCTGTCCCGCCTCCGCTTTGTCCAGCACAAATCTCACATGGAGTGACCGGGATTTGAACCACGGTATCCAGCGGTGAGAGGCCGACGCGCTGCCGTCTGAGCCACGGAGGCTCAGGGGGCCATGATCAGAATTTATATTATATAAGTCACAGGGCGAGTTGGCCGTGCGGTTAGGGGCGTGCAGCTGTGAGCTTGCATCCAGGAGACAGTGGGTTCAAATCCCACTGTCGGCAGCCCTGAAGATGGTTTTCTGTGGTTTCCCATTTTATGCTGCTTCCTTCGCTTCCTAGGCCTTTCACATTCCATCGTCGCCATAAGAGCCATCTATGTCGGTGAGACGTAAAATAAATATCAATATATATAAAAATAAATGTATATATGTCAACAATGTGTATGGTACACCAGTTAAAAATTCCGCGCCCTGCTTATTACATTACATTTACGACTGACCTGAATTTAGGGCTGTCGCCCAAGTGGCAGATTCCCTAACACACCTAACCTTTTCTTAAATAATTTCAAAGAAGTTGGAAAAAAATCCTAAAGATCTTCCTTGGTAAATTATTCCAATCCCTAATTCCTCTTTCTGTGAACGAATACTTGCTCCAATTATCTGGCACGGAATGATATTCTCATGAGACCAACGTATTTTCACCAAGATGACCACCCATTTCCCCTACTAACGACCCACTATGAATTTTGGCCATCAATTTTGGTCTCAAATTAACAATATATCTCATTTCTGACAAGCAGAAAGCTAAGATAATTTTCGGTACGGTATTGTACATTCTGGCACACATTGCGCTATTCTTGGGATATTTGATTCCCATTGTTACTAGAGTTGAGTGTGTGTGAAGTGAAAATTAATGTTCTTTCACTAGAAGAACGTTCTGTAACAAAGGAGAATGATAAACGAAGATCTCAATCTGATATCATCTTCAGTATTGTAACTACCATTTGTATGCTGATGATCTGTGGATATACAATCACACCATTATAAACAATTTATAGTTCTTGAAAGTTATAGATGCATCCGGGAGATAGTGGGTTCGAACCCCACTGTCGGCAGCCCTGAAAATGGTTTTCCGTGGTTTCCCATTTTCACACCAGGCAAATGCTGGGGTTGTACCTTAATTAAGGCCACAGCCGCTTCCTTCCCACTCCTAGCCCTTTCCTATCCCATCGTCGCCATAAGACCTATCTGTGTCGGTGCGACGTAAAGCAACTAGCAAAGAAAAAAAGAAAGATACAGATATTGAAAGGCTTACTGTCTACTTTAAAAACAACCACTTAATTCTAAATCCTCATAAAACACAAAGTAATATCATAGGAAACTAAATTATTACCCTAATAAGCTCTATCAATCCTCCTTCAATTATCATCAATGGCATTTGCGGTACCGTACCTTAAGAATGTAATTAATCTTGGAATCTCCATCAATGAGAATCCGACCTACAGTAGATGAACAAGTAACTAATGCATGTAGAAAGGTTAATGCTATGTCCCTTGAAATGTCATAAGAAAAAGCTTTTCCTCAAATCTATAGGGTATATATCAAAATTAATCCAAGCACTCCTATTCCCAGTTATAGACTACTGTGATACTGTACTAGTCAATCTAAATCCCGAACAAGCTGCGTGACTTCAACGAACACAAAACTCTTGCATATGACATGCCTCGTAACTGCGACATGACGCTGAATGTTACACCATATTTCAAAACATTGGGATGGCTACGCATAAATGAACGAGGGAATTTTCACCTAATGACGCGCGTACTTACCTGTCTTCTAATTTTCGTTTTCTCTCCTCATTCCATAACACTAGTGCTCGTTGTGAATTCCTACTTGAACTTACACTAAATCGAACAAATTCCTACAATCGTTTGTTTCTATTTGCTACATAGACACCCTGGAATACACTCCCAGCGGATATTCAGCACTTCACTTCCTCTCATACATTCATATCTGCCTGCCGAAAGTTTTCTCTGGGCACATAAAGAAACTGATTTGTGTGAGTCAGTGTGTATGTGTTGTGTGAAAAGGGTTTACTCTTCTCTGTTATTCACTAGTCATTATTATTATTTATTCCTCTGTTTATTATTATTTTATCACTCTTACTGTCTTACTAATTTGTAACTTGATCCTAATTGTTTATACGTTCATCATGTTGTTTGGCAATTAATATCTAAAACACCCAGTTGTTTTTTTAGTTTATATTTCCTGCTATCAGTTATAAGAATATTGTAATAAATGTATTCACTTTACCATCCGATGCAGTTATTTAGATAACATTATAATTTTATTAAGCATTTCATTTTAATTGTATTTATCTTGTTTCAACAGCGCTGTGTATTTATTCCTAGTACGGTATTTAGTTTTCTAGAATTATTCTGTCTAACTTTTATTTTCATTTTTAACATTTTTTTTTGGTTCTCCAATCCACAATTCTGTGACAAATGTAAGTCAGGAATAAATAAATAAATAAATAAATAAATAAATAAATAAATAAATAAATAAATAAATAAATAAATAAATAAATAAATGAGTTTAAGTGCAAAAAAATCAAAAACTGCATTGCAAATCGTAATCGTTACTTAAAAGAAGACTAAGATTTT